>NC_061082.1:14476585-14793159 GCF_021917145.1 Hypomesus transpacificus | reverse complement strand
TAGTGCTGCAACTAACGATTATTTTAGTAATTGATGAATCGGATAAAAAAACAAAAAGCATTAATTTCCAACCCTTTATTCAAAAACAGAACTGACAGTGCAAAAAATCTTCAGCATGTGCACAAACAGGCACACAATTTAAAAAAAGTTATTAATATTAGCGTGGATTTAATGCTATTTTCAGGGATGAGCAATTTATTTGAGTTTTGTTTAAAACATTTTTGAAAATTGAAAGGTTGTGGAAGTAGGCCAGACTTTATTATAATGATCTTGTGTATATGTCAGATTTTTTTACACAATTTTGAAATAAGTTAAGATTTGCGAAGATTTCGCTATTTTCAAAGATAAGTGATTTTATTTTAAACTTAATTGAAAAAGTAAAGGCTTTGGAAGTATACCACACATTGTTAAGATACTCTGGTGTCTGTTTGAGGTTTTCGGTAGGTGCAAGATCGGTAAAGCCGATCAAAAGCATTGGTGAAGCCGCCAAACGAGACGCAAGAGTATATCTCAGCAATCATTTGTGCGATTGTCACCAAACTTGGGCTCCATCGTTCCCATGAGGAGAAGAGGAGACCTGCAGTGTTATACCAGAAAAATAACTGAACTCTCAGTTGTCTTGAACGCTAACAGATATTTCAACCAAACTTGGTGTGTTACATGAGTGCAACAGGTTGTTGTGACTTAATTGTTGAACAAGTGCTATGGAGGCCATGTCCTGCTCTGGACTGCTTGGCCCCTCCTTTGCTGCTTGCAGCTATATTTAGGATTCCTCCATAAGGAGGAAACCTATTGTTATTTCTTTTTTACTAGGATTCCTCCGTAAGGAGGAAACCTATTGTTATTGTTAGTTTTATTATTATAATAATTTTTGTACCATGGAAGTCAATGGCAGCCCCTAGAACCCTTCGATAACTTTTTGAAATTTGGCACACTCATTAAGAACAGTTTTTGGGCAAAGGACAATTTCGAGGCCCCCCACAAGCCGCAAACCCCCAGAATGAGCCCTTTGTGTATGTGAAGCGAGTATAAGCCTCACTATTAAGCCAAGAACGTTACCGTTGCGCCTGCCCAGACGCACTTACGTGGACAGCTTGGATACCGATCTAACTAGACAACATTTGCAATCAAGGTGAACACTCAAATTATTTAAACTATAACAATGTACAATGAACAAGTATAGGCGATCTTACAGCATTGTGTAACACACTTCGGTTGTGGATAGTATGTCCAGAAATAAAGCCAAGTCACTCATTTAGTGGAAGAATCCATTGTTATGTCTACAAAATTATTTTAGATATAGTATAAGTTTAGCTAGCTTGCAAATCTTGAGAAAAGCCTACTGTAGCAGACCTTTCTATGTGACAACGGACATTGGTGTTTTGTCCCTCGGGAGTTGCCGTAAACTGCTGAAAGCATTACGTAAAATCAGTGAGGGCTGTTCGAATGGTGATGTCAAGAAAAGCAGTGGTAAAATACAAATTATGAAAAGAGACAGCGTCAGTGTCTTATTGTCCACACAATCTTATCTAAAACAAACTTACAAAGACCTCGGTTACACTACCAAAGTTGAATTAGTAATGTTGTTAGCTAGCGATGCCAGCGTTATTTTGCTAGCTAGGCTCTAGCCTAACATTTCACTGGGTCTTTCAGCTGTTTGATGAACTGAAATGAATATGAAATGTTATGTTCTACTAGCCATTTGCCTACTTTAGCAAGTCACTATATTTCCAAGCCCTGATAATGTAAGACAACACAGTAATAATTCCTCTTTCAAGTAATAAGCCCTCGTTCAATCATAGATCTGCTCAATCATACACACTCCACCACACGACAAATTCTCCTGACAGAAACATCATGACCTGAATCATATGTTCCATGCTGGACTTAAGATAACATTTTGCAATAAAGAATAGAATTAAAGAATTGTGTTTTCATGCTTGATTTGAATTGTCATTCGTTTGCAATGACAAGTGATTTATTTTGATTATATAAAAAAAAGTTGTACTATTTGACGAGGCCCCCCTGGTGGCCGAGGCCCCGGGCAACTGCCCGACTTGCCCAATGGGACGCACCGCCCCTGCCTATGACGTCAATTTCCGATTTATATAGATTTTCCGCCATTTCCGGTTTTATCAAAAACCTTTGAAAGCCTACTCCTCCTACAATTTATTTCCAATCTTCCCCAGAATTGGCATACATCATCGTCAGAGCAACCCTCACTTGGGCATTACTTTTATATTTGATTTTCAAAACCTTTTGTCCGGTACAGCTAATCAAAATCTGCAACAAAGCAACCTAACTGGAATTTGGATACAATTTCAGCAAATCTCTGAGATATCAACACCAAACTTGGTATATCGGTGGAAGACACTACAACATGTTACCAGTAGCGGCCTGCTCATAGAGGGCGCTAGGGCACCGCCCAACCACTGCTGCATCACATTCCGACCTGAAACCTAATTGAATAAGACTTAAAAAGAAAGAAAAACATGTCTAATGAGTAAAGTCAATATTATATAGCTAATAGAATATTGAATCTGCAATAAAATGTGGAAGAAAAAAATCTACGTTGTCTAAAGTTAGCTGATGGGCTACGTATTTCCGGCTGGGCGCAAGTTACTTGCCCCATTGACTGTTTGTTATAAGTTGTACATGTGTAGTTCGCTCCTCTCAATGCAAGAGATAGGACCTCGCCGGGGCGCAGAACACCTGCGCCCCAAACTGCTGATTTACTAGAGGCCTTGCAGTGTTTCCCACAGATTAGAAATCTAGTTGTGGCGGGGAGGGGGGTGGGGGTTTTCAGACGGAGGGGGGGGGGGGGGGGAGTCGTAATAATTCCTTCGTCAATAATTCGTTACACAGTTAATTTAATAATTTGTTACATTAAATATTAATCCTAAATGATTCACACCTTCACAAAATTAACAACAACTAATATATCATTTCTGCATTATGCATGTAGCCATGCTAGTGCTAAACAACTATTTAACTGGTGGGCTCCAGGACGCCGGGTAAGTAGCTAGCTCCTGAGACTTCTCACCAAAAGAACGAAGGGGAACCTTTGAGTAAGGTACCTAGCGAAAAGTAGCCTCAACTTTCCTCGACTTTTAGCTACGGCACTAATGCTGAAAGCTCGCTGATATAGCTGTCGGTCTTACTAGAACGGCGTATGTATGCATTGTTGCTAACGTGTGCTGACGTTGTGACTGTGCATATGTGAGAAAGACGCATGAGTGACAGAGACAGAGGGAGGGCAGGGGAAATGAAATGCAGCTGAACGAATACGCTGCGTGTTTTAACCTAAATAGCGATAAAAAACAATGTTTCACGAAACGCAATATGTGGCGGCCGGTGTTGATTCTGTGGCGCACCGCCACAAATTAGTCTGTGTGGGAAACACTGGGCTTGTCAAATACATTATGATAGGGCCCGTTATGTTTGTCACATCCAATCACATCACTCAACACATTTATGAAGTTGTTTATTTATGTTGTCATGGCGTTCTCTCAGAACTGAACTTGTAGCTATAGTTCTAATGTTATAAAGCTAGCTAGCTAGCTAACGTCATGATGGAAATCTGCAATTCAGTCAAGTCGCTTAAAAATACGCCCTTTGAAAAAATAAATTTTCAAGAAAAGCTCAAAGTGAAGGAGCTTGGACTTGATCGGCCTAACCAATTTTCACCCTACGTCACACGGCTTAACTGCGCATGTCGGTTGCAAAAGACGAACTTCTCCCGGGTATAATACACTTGGAGTGTCAATCAGGATATATCTCTGTTCACTGGATTACAGGGCTTGACATTAACTTTTTGAGGCACTTGTCCTTTGGACAAGTATATTTACGTTTCACTTGTCAATTCACAAAAGTCACTTGACCCCGATACCTTTAAATAGCCTGACCAAGTGATCGGGCAAAACTAGCCTGGCTAACGGAGGTCGCTTTCTCAGGCAAATGATGAATGAAACAGGCTTGGTTAAAGAAATCTGAGATGCTGAAATCTGAAATGTTCTATGGCTCTGCTTCAGCAGGCTCGTATCTACGATAGGCAGTCCTCCCTGATGTTTTCTGTTGTAGAATGGAGTGAAGTACAACATTGTATACACTGCCAGTAAGCAACTAGTCTGACTGAGCCTAACGTCAAAAACTGTGTAACGGGGACGCAGTCTCACTCAGATTGCCAGTTTAAACAAATCACAAAAATACAAATCACTAAAATAATCGGTCCAGTTAGCTAAAAGCAGAATTCTCTGAATCTCTTGAAAGCTGCCCTGCTTGACTTTTTAGATGTAGAATTGACTGTAAAACTGTAAAATTATGAACTGTGACATGACGTGAAGACATGGCTGCTGCTCGAATATGCGGTCTGTAACGGGGAACATTCCCATAAAAATGTCAAGACTTTGGTGACCCAATTTTTTTTTGTTGATGCGACAGATCAATGGGGTATCGCTTGCTCTCTTAAAGGCTGTCCTCCTCGACTTTCTTGTTCAAATGCTATCTTTTCCCAGTTTTCTGCAGCCACATTGTGCGCACATCCCGAATGTTTACAAACAAAAAATTGGTCTATTAATTTAGCAACAGTCGAATGACAGGAGAAGACACTACATTAGGTCGTTTTCAGCACTTCAATTTACAAATTAGTAAATACATTTAGGAATGCACCAAAATACTGCTTTCTGGTGTTGAGACAGACTTTTTTTCCCTGGGGGGGCATGCCCCCGAACCCCCCTAGCAAGAGAGAGAGCTTAACAAAAGAGCATAGGTCACTGATCATAACAACCAGGTAGTCCCAAACATTGCAAGCAGCCAAAACATGAGCATACATTGTGAAAAAACTAAACAAGTGGCAAAAGGGAAGACCCATAAGAGCATGCAGTTATACAAGTTTACAAATTAAAACAACATGAACCACAAAAAAGTGCAGGACTGTACCTGTGGAAGAACAATCAATAGTAAAATATTCACAGCGCGTACAAGACTTAACTTCGTTATAACTAACCTACAAGAGCAACAAGTCACTCAATAAGAGTCATTGTGATCCTGGAGGAAACTAGCAACAGGTCTAGCCAAGCATTCCTCAGTGCCGTTGTACTCCCGGAACAAGTGTGTCTTGAGCCTTTTCTTGAAGGTGGGGAGACAGTCGGTGTCCCTGATGGAGGTGGGGAGCTGGCTCCACCATTGGGGGCCAGGCAGGAGAAGAGCTTGTGTTGGGACCTGGCAGTCTTGAGCGGTGGGACCACCAGGCGGTTGTCTGAGGAACACCGCAGGTGACGGGTGGGGGTGTAAGGTTGCAGGAGAGACTTGATGTAGTCGGGTGCAGTCCCGTTCACTGCTCGGAAGGTCAGTACCAGGGTCTTGAATCTGATACAGGCGTTGATGGGTAGCCAGTGGAGAGAGATGAGGAGCGGGGTAACATGGGAGCGTCTGGGTAGATTGTAGACCAGGCGGGCCGCTGCTTTCTGAATCCTCTGAAGAGGGCGGGTTGCTCATGCTGGGAGACCAGCGAGCAGCGAGTTGCAGTAGTCCAACTTGGAGAGGACCATTGCTTGGACTAGCAGCTGGCTGGAGTGCTCAGACAGGTATCTCCTTATCTTCCGGATGTTGTAGAGGGTGAATCTACAAGACCGGGAGACTGCGGCAATGTGGGCCGTGAGGGAGAGCTCGTCATCCATGGTAACCCCAAGGTTCCTGGCAGAGGATGAAGGGGTCACCGTCGCAGATCCCAGGGTGATTGACAGATCATGGGAGATGGAGGGTTTAGCCGGGATGATGAGAAGTTCTGTTTTGGCGAGGTTCAGCTGGAGGGGGTGCTCGGTCATCCAGGCAGAGATGTCTGCGAGGCAGGCCTCAATCCTAGCTGAGATCCCCGGATCAGTCGGGGGGAACGACAGGTACAGCTGCGTGTCGTCAGCGTAGCAGTGGCACTGCCTTATATAAACTTAAGATCAAATGGCATTCTATAAGGTCAATCAATCAATGTAGCAAACTTTGGTCTTTGATGTGGCATCTCTCTCCAGGGCAGTAGATAATAAAGCCACAGGGGTTGACCAGTCAAATGGTCAACTGTCCTTTTTGTGACCATCTTCAAACAATACTTTTAATTAACACAAACAATGAAACAGGACACAGTCCTTCTAGCCAAAGTTCAGAGCAACTGTCTCATTGACCCCTTACAGTAACCAGAGAACAGAAGGCCATATAAGATGCTTCAACCATCCCCCAGGGCAAGCTGCCCACAGAGCCATCAGCACCTCACATTCCTTTGAACTCAACTTAATTATCTTCCCTTCCTGTTTCTTACCAATGAACATAGAATATTGTAGATTTCATACACATATATCTATGCATATGACCAAAATTTCCACTACAGACCTCAAAGTGATTTTGTGTGGTACACGGCGCGTAATCACGGTGTAATACATACTGTGCTTCAACATAATACAGTGTGTGTGTGTAATATTATAGGACCCCAAAATGGCACCTGTCAAGAGACACGCTTACGACGCGGACTTCAAACTCAAGGCTATTAGTCACGCAGTAAACACGGGAATAGAGCAGCTGCGAGATAATTCAACATTAACATTCGATTTAGCGGTAGGCTATCAGAATTTTTTTACGTGTTACAGCTGAACAAGGTTGGGAGTTATTGTGAATACGCTCATTAACATTTACATTTAGTCATTTGGCACACGCTCTTATCCAGAGCGACTTACAGTAAGTACAGAGACATTCCCTCGAGGCAAGTAGGGTGAAGTGCCTTGCCCAAGGACACAACATCATGTGGCACGGCGGGGAATCGATCCGGCAACCTTCTGATTACTAGCCCGACTCCCTCACCGCTTGAACAATGTTGACAGTTATTGTGAACAAGTTTTAAAAAGTTTGACTAACTGACTTATCTGACTGTTTTGTTTCACTTAATGCGCCTTATAGTCCGGTGTGCTTTATATGAAAAAAGATTGAGAATAGACCATTCATTGACAGTGCGCCCTATAGTGCGGAAAATACGGGTATAACAATTTCAAACTGCTGTCTGCCGCGGATATGGTTGGGGCAATGCTGGGGGGAAAAGGCAATAAAAATCTATACTGACAATGCCTTCATCAAACAACACTGTTTCACTGTGTATCAGTGACATGGCAGAGGAGGCAAGGCATTTTTCAAAACAGCTACTGTGGTGATTATTTCTGGCTGAACTCCGCTCCGGTCACGCCCCCCTTTTCAAATTCAACGCACACACTTGGGTCAATGACATGACATGCATATTTTGGTGTCCGAGTGCATTATTTCAATTTTTTCAATTTAGTCTTCAAAACCTAATTAAATGTAATACATTTCAGTACATTCAAATAATAAATATAATTTTATGCTTTGGCATCTCAAACCTCCAGAATGTCAGGTGGCGCTGTCAGGTGGCGCTACTGCAAATAAGGGGACTAAGAAAACGATTAAAAAATATATTTTAATGATAACAAATTCAAAATAAAATACTTTGGCATTATTTTATGTTTGAAACCTTTACAATGAACAACATTTTTTAAATACCAAAGGTTTTTAAGCCATTGAGATAACTGAAGAACTTTTGTCCGGTCATTTGTATGTTCTCAAATGTCAGAGTGGCACAACCGTAAACATGGGACCTTTATTGTGAAGTAAACAGGTTAAACAGTAAACAGGATATTGCATCATCTAGAAGACCTCAAATGACCCGAGTTATTGAGTGAAAAGGTTTGTAGAGCTCTCTCAGATATTGATAAAAATAGCTACTTTCACCTCATAAGTAGGTTGGTACATTTTCCATGTCAGATGGTACAACCAATGTATAACAAGGAATTTTTTTTTTACCATAAAACTCTTTCTTCTATTTAAAAGTGATGTGTATTAATTTGCTAGCAACGGTAAAAGCTAAAACAGGCGTCCAGGTAGAAGCCTGTTAAATTTGAAATTAGTTGCAAAGGTCAGGTGGCGCAACCAGCGTCAGGTGGCAAAACTGCTGCTTTGTTTACTGTATGGTACACATGCCATATGGGCAATTCCATGCAAAGGTCACCCTTACCATAGATAGACCACAAATATAACTGTTGTTAAAATATTAACTTAGGTCTATATTTTGTTGCATGGAACCAGTCTGATCGAAATGTATAGACAATTACACTCTTTTACATAACATACAAGTTGTGCACTCATGCAAAAAAAACACATTTTTAATGTCCGTTTTGTACCGTTTCAAGAATGGGGTAAATGGACTCAATAAAATGATTTTTTTTCCCTGATTGACACGGGAATGATAGAGCATTGTGTATGCTCAGCTTGAGTTAAAAGCACAAATCCTTAAATGCATTAAGCGTTTGAGTCATTGTGTTACATTTACATTACATTTAGTCATTTAGCAGACGCTCTTATCCAGAGCGACTTACAGTAAGTACAGGGACATTGCCCCTGAAGCAAGTAGGGTGAAGTGTCTTACCCAAGGACACAACGTCATTTGGCACGGCCTGGAATTGATCCAGCAACCTTCTGATTACTAGCCCGACTCCCTCACCGCTCAGCCATCTGACCCCCCCCCGAGTTAAATAGTTATTCCTGTTAAACCCCTGAGTGAGTTAGTTCGACCTCCTTGTTTGTTTCTCATTTCCCTTTACCTGGCTGTATTGCTAATAAAACTCTGTTTGATCAAAATTTCCGTCCGAGTCCTTAAATCCCTGACAATTTCAGTTTCAATTGTTACAGGCTGTTATATTTGGAAGGGGGTGGGGCGGCGGCGGCGGCGGCGGGGTTATTAACATTAAAAAAACGGGGGGGGAGGGTACGTAGATGGAGATTAAATGTCTGAAGGGGTACTGAACTGTACAAAGTTTGGGAACCACTGCTTTACAGCAACAACCCAG
The DNA here is from genome assembly GCF_021917145.1 of Hypomesus transpacificus. Classification (NCBI taxonomy): domain Eukaryota; kingdom Metazoa; phylum Chordata; class Actinopteri; order Osmeriformes; family Osmeridae; genus Hypomesus; species Hypomesus transpacificus. Next base: position 14,784,265 of record NC_061082.1, on the reverse strand, counting down.
TCATCCCATTGTTCCGTTTTTATAGAAAATATACAAGACAATATGGCCATTCATAAACTCTCAACAGTTGATCTGTAGCAGAGAGGCTGACCCGATCGTCGATTATTTATGCCCATCCCTAACTAAGATATATCCATAAAGTAGGGGTGCACAATATATCGACTCAATATTGTTTTTGCAATATCACGTTGTGCAATAACAATATCAAAAATGCCCCGAAAAGTATGCAATATTTTGTGGAGAGATGCGCCGGGGACTGTATTGTGATCAATTTAGAGCCTGCATATTTCCTTGGCCAGTTGCCCTGTCACACATGCACACTTCAACAGCGTGAGTGAAGAGGGAGATGGGCAGCGAAATAAAAAAGCGAGACGTGAAAGGACAGAAAGAGAGAGTGCGAATTGCGAGTCGACTGTGTGGAGCGAAAGGAAAGAAGTAGGGATGCACGATATTGAATTTTAGCCGATATTCGATATGGGTTCATCAGCTCATTTTGGCAGATTGCCGATGCCAATACCGATATATACACCTCTGCTTTTTAATTATTGAAGTGTCTCCTGGACTAGAATTAATCTGTTATTATGATGGCGTACTTGCTGTAGATACGGGACATAAAAAACTTGATTTGTATCATTTTAGAAATAGACATTCACTCATGATTTCAAATGTGGCAGATTTATTTATATTTTTACGTCACAATTTTCATACTTGAACAGGACCTCCTTGAACTTGAACAACTACAGTTTCCTTAAAACTGTGTTGTTGACAATGACACATTCTTGACACATATGCACAGAAATGCAGCTGTAACTCTGCAAATTAAAAATGTATCGCATCACTGACACTTTACAAACTCTGCAAATAGCCATTTTGTCATCATCCTTTGATACTGTGAAGTCCTGCCACACAGCCTACATGTTGAATCATGTTGTTGGCGCTCATAGTAACTTCTAAAACTGATTGTTCCAATCCATGATTCTGATGTGTCTTTTATGTCGGGTTCCATGCCGTTGTAAAATCCAGCATAACCTTTCAAGTTGTCCTCATAACATAACATTCCATATTACTGCGCATCGAATATTTCAAATAAAACTAGAGGGTACAATTTCTGTGAATTTTAGGGTCTACTTGCTTGTGTTGGTTGCAGGGGTCCGTATTTAAATTATATTTTACAACTGATATTTCTGTATATTTTATATAAAAATGCATAGCCTACTTATTATTTATAAAGATTACATACATTTAAAAGCATATTTTTCTGCTCATTTACCACTCAAAATACTAAGAGTGAAGAGTAGAATGAAATAGTTGTCTTCTCATTTCCCCTGCAAGAGGGAATGATGATCAGCAACCTCAGTTAAATCAAAACAAATACATTTGACAGACCGTTGTAAAAATTGACCTAATCTCTATGATCTGCTAAATGAACAAATGTAAATGATTTAAACGTCATTGTACGTTTTTCCCTTCTCGTGATATTTTCAGGCATTTAGCCTACTCATATTGCATTCATTAATTAATAAAGAACCCTGTTTGAAGCTTATATTAACAACAATATTACCAGCAGTAGCTATCTCAGATGGAATCGCAATTCAAATAGTACCATCTGCTAACTGAAAAGTAAATTGTAGGCTACTACTACAGTACTACTAGACTGTCTTGGTAACGATTGCGTTGTTTGAATTCGATTTAATTTACTTCCGTTGTATGGTCTAGGCTGAAATGAACAGATTGAAGTTTAGGCTGTGGCAATGGAGTTCAGGTTAGTAGTCACTAGTCAGATAGTTTCACCAATTTAAAGACTTTTGATTTAAGTAAGGGTAGTGCCGAACATGTGCCGCAGTTTGACTTCTTACCTACTGTAAACAGCTGTGGAGATGTTTTTTTAGGTAGTAGTAGGCTACAGTACAGCGTTGCAGTGAGCTACACTGGTTTGAAACCACAGGTAAAGATAATTTCACCAACAAATCGTTTACTTGCAATCTAATGTCATAATAAATCCTACAACGAAAATATATTTGTGAGGTATGTTTATTTTAACGATGGAAAACAGATGCATCATAGACCGCTGTAGTATGTGTTGCCCGGGCAACAGAGGCTAATGTCATGATGCTAATGCTTCAGTGAAATAGTAGACTACTGTTTCCTAAAGTAGATGTAACTACTTCCTTATAACAGCTTATATTGTACATTAAACTTCACAATTGTTCCATATCACAAAGTAAAAAGAGTAAATAGTTATCACCCTAGCCTCTTTGCTTGTGGCTTTTTCTGCAGCTGCCTTGCAGTAAATCAGTTAGCCTAGCTATCTCCCAGAAGTTAACGAGCTGATAAAGTAATGTTCTGCTAGAGGTAGTCACGCGATATTTCGTGACGTTAGTAGCATCAGTAACTGTGACTAGCAAGTTAGCCACCGTTAGCTTCACTTTTGCCACAGAAACTGAATCAAAACCTAAACCGTGCAACGGAACATAAATCCCAATAGAACCAACGCAATACAACCAACGCAATCGTGACCGAGACAAACCTTTTGACATCAACGTTGTGTATGTAGTCCAAATATTGACTGAGCCTTAGGGGCATGAAAATAAACAATAATAATAATAACATATGTGAGATAACAATGGTTGTGCCCTTGCCGTAGGCAAAGCACACCCAAAAAGACTTTACAAAGTTACACGTAGCAAGCAACCTAGTCGTAAATTGAATGGCAACATTTGTTGTGAATTGATTTGCTGGGTGGGCTGACGTTGACGAGTGGTGGGAGACTATTAACAGAATGGAGGATAAAGAGTTTAAAAAGACCAGGCATGCAGAGAAGACAGAGGCTGAAATCGAAGCGTTACCAAAGGCAAGGAATGAAGCCGGCACTAAAGACGATATGGGCCGTCCACTGTTTTAAATCTGTTGCGTGGCAACGATTTATGTAGGAACTATACTTTGTAGTGGCGGAAGAATGACGGTTTATTAATAAACTATTTTGTTTCTCAAATTTGATTGTCTTTATTTATGAAACCATATCAAATATTTGTAGTAACAGTAAAAAAAAAAAAGCAATAAGTGTTTCCCCTAGAATTTTTTTAGCAGTGGGGGCAGGTCAGGTCTAACCCAGCAGGGGAAGAATACAAACGACGAAAATCACTTCATTTAAATTTGCAAGAACTATAGACTAATACAATAACAGGCTTAAATGAACTGACAACATATAACTTATAAGTTATACGACTTTCAGTTCTCAAGGACGCACACGCGCAATCTCAACTGCGCTGTGAAGCGCGTCTGCTATTCTCCGACATGCGCTCTAACAATCACGGCTGAATGACGGCCTAAAATGTTGTACAGCTCTAATTCTGATACCGTGGCGGCAGAAATTTAACCGTGGCGGGCCGCCACGGTAAAATCTACATAGGGGAAACACTGGATGTACTGATGTGGAGCACAAATCATCCAAGAAGCGGTACTTCTCTTGAGTGGTTTTTATTTAGATGAGTAATCATTGGATTCAAGTCAAAAGTCTATAACTTGAACTGGTTTCATTACTTAAGACACTAAAAGTCAGCAGCTTGGCATGCTGGGACATGGAAAGGATAACAAATTTAGACTCATCAAAGCAAAAAATGCTGGTTTGTCCTTTTTCATCAATATCCTCAAAAAAGCAGTCTGCAGAGCTACTGTGTCTGTGGGGTGACTGTCTGTCTCTGGAGGGGCAAGCAGGGCCTGCAGGCAGGGGCAAGCAGGGCCTGCAGGCAGGGGCAAGCAGGGCCTGCAGGCAGGGGCAAGCAGGGCCTGCAGGCAGGGGCAAGCAGGGCCTGCAGGCAGGGGCAAGCAGGGCCTGCAGGCAGGGGCAAGCAGGGCCTGCAGGCAGGGGCAAGCAGGGCCTGCAGGCAGGGGCAAGCAGGGCCTGCAGGCAGGGGCAAGCAGGGCCTGCAGGCAGGGGCAAGCAGGGCTCAGGGATCAGTTTTTCTCTCAGCATCCTCTGTTGAGCAGGCCTCTGCATGACCCTCCAGACCTGTAAAAGTGAAGAAAGGATCCATGTCAGTTGTGAAAAATGAAGCTTTTTACATTTACACTTGACATAAACTACAGTTTTGACTGTGAAATGCAGTGGCATTACTTAAGCTTGAATCCAAATGTGTGGAACTGATGGAGACCCGGCCATGCAAAGTCACTCAAAACATTTGGCTCGATTCCAGGCTCTGGCAAGAGTATTTAGCTCTAAACTGGTCAATATACACATCTGACCAAAGACCAGCTCGACCTTTGCCTGTAAACAGTGATTCTGACTGTCAGAGACCTTTAAATAGGCTGACCGAGTAAAACTAGCCTGGCTAACGTAGGTCGCTTTCTCAGGCAAATGACGAATGAAATAGGCTTGTTTTGAAATATCCTATATACTGGCCATCTTCAGCATGCTCTTGTCTACAAAAAGCAGCCCTTCCTGACGTTTTATGAGTTGAACTGATTGAAAGACAATATTGTTTACACACTGCCAGTGAGCGAGCCGAGTCTGTCTCTGAGGCTAAGTCAAAACAATCTACCCCCGGGACGCAGTCTCACATTCCAAAAAAATAATCGGAGCATCTGGCTAAAAGCACAATTCCCACATCTCCTGAAGGCTGCCCTCCTCGACATTTTTGGTGTCGACCGAACTGTAAAATGGTGAACTTATGAACATGACGCAACCAAAACATGGCTGCCGCCTAAGCCTATGCGGTCTCCCTAGCACTTATTACAAAAACTCTCACGAGCCAAATCAAAATTCTGAGCCGACAGGTCTGTGGGGAATCGCTTGTTCTCCTAAAAGCTGCCCTCCTCTACCTTTTTGATGAATTCACCGAGATGCTACATGATTCACAAATTACACAGAGGGAAAAGCTAGCTACTTTTCGAGTTCGGTTTTCCGTCACTTCAAACTCACGATTTAAAGGTCTCAAAGTGCTCAAACCTTCACTATAATTCAAGAGTATTGTACTTTTACGAACCCAATCATTGATTCTAGCTTAAAATGTGTAAAAATAGAACTTACCGAACGTGGCTGCCTCCAACACGGCTACCAGGCGATTCCAGTTGAAAACAACAATGGCCGCCGAAAAATAATTTAAAGTCGTAACGGCGAGCTGCGATTGGAAGCGAAATGAAACAGGAGCTAAAGACCAAGGGTGGGGGCTTGGTCAGCACACCATTTCCAGAAAAGATGTGTGTGCGTCTCGCCAAACTCGCGCGTTTGTCACGTAGGTTGACCACCTGTCCCTCTTTGCGCTGTATCTTATCGCACAGCATTTTCAATATGCAACGTGCGGGACAAGGGGTGCAAATGATGTGCGACACAACGCAAAGCGGGACAGGTGGTCACCCTAGTGTCAAGGGGCAGGATGAGTCTGTGAGAATTTGGAGCGCGCGCGCTGTGGAGCAATTCACTTGAATTCAATCATATATTGACATACCAAGGTGAAATTGTTTATGGTACTTCAGAGTGATGTCGTCTTGAACCCTATTAGGTTTACATAAATACATTTCTTTCAGCCATTTTGTATTGCATTTCTTATTCCATGTCACCCTATGTAAAGACATGTATTCTACACATCTGGAACACATTTCAAGTCGATTGGGTCTATGGTTTATGAGTAGAAGGTTTACCAAATTTGGAGAGTACAGCAAAATCTATCTTGGCGGACCTTATGGGTCCTTGAGGCTTTTTTGTTCCCCATGAGAAATAGGCATGAATACCAATTTTCAGGCATTTTGGAGTAACGGGGCGCTGGGGAAATTACATAGACTTTGGGCGTGCTTTATAGCGCCACCTATGGGCGCACATGGGCCACTAGCCGTCTGGGGATAATGAGTGACCTGTTGTATCATTGGGCCAAATTGGAAAAAATCGAGTCCAGGACTTTTTGAGCTGTCGGGCCATTTAGCGGAGAAATATAATAATAATAATAGGAATACTAACAAAAACAATAGGTTCCCTCCTAACGGAGGAACCCTTGTAAGAATACTAACAAGGAACCCTAATGTTAGAAAATCACTGATCTTTGAAAATAGCTTAATCCTCGCAAATCTTAAAGGTCACATGACATGAACACTTCAATTTAGGAGGTTATTTAACATTAATATGAGTTCCTCTAGCCTGCTTTTGGTCCCCCAGTGGCTAGAATTTTCTATAGGTGTAAACTAAGCCCTGGGTGCTCTTCTCCGCCTTGGAGAAAATGAAGGCTCAAACGCTCCGTTTGAAAATCTGCTCCTTTTGACGTCACAAGGAGCCTCTGCACATATTTTCGCTGGAAATGCGCCGACACAACCTCAAGTTTTGCATGTCTGCGCCAAACATTTCAGCCACCACTGTTTCCTTAACTTGATCCAATACAAAGTTGGCCTTGCTGACCGTCTGAAATTAAATTCTGGATCAGTAGCCTACTCCTTGGTCCAGCTACTAACCTCGGACAAGTAAGTCAACTAACGCTATATAATTTTGTTGCTTGCGATATGGTTACCTAGCTTGCTACCCTTAGAATCTTTCTTTAACATTAGCTCTGCAGCCATCAGCTGAAGCACTGTCGCTAATGTAAAGGTAGATAGCATCAAGTATGTGTGTGAATACACATTCTGTAACGCAGTGTTGTACGCTTCGTTGTTATGTGGATAACGTTCTGCTGTTGGTGTTATGGCGCGCGCGATATCCGCCTTTCCACACATTGAAATGACTGAGTGTGCAGCTCTGCAAACCAGGGTTATCAGATGAGAATGGGTAAATTCGAGGCATCTTACAGCAACGGGTCTGCGAGCCATTGCGATACATCCACTGTAAACATAAGCGCATGGTGCCGCCTCTCCTCCTCATTTAGCATTTAAAGCTACAGACACAGAAACAGCGCGTTCTGAGGAAAGCTCATTGTGGGACTACTCGTGGTGGCTATAATTCTGCACCAAGGCTGAATTTCGGGAAAGAGACTTCAGATACAGTATTGGGACCACTAATTCCTATATAAAAGCATCCAAAAACAGCATGTCATGTGACCTTTAACCTTTTTCAAAATTGTGTCAAAAAATGATACATATGCACCAGATTATTTTAATAAAGTCTGGCCTACTTCCACAACCTTTCAATTTTCAAAAATGTTTTAAACAAAACTCAAATAAATTGCTCATCTCTGAAAATAGTATTAAATCCACGCTAATATTAATAACTTTTTCAAAATTGTGTTCCTTTTTGTGCACATTCTGAAGATGTTTTGCACTGTGAATTTGCAATGTCAGTTTTTTATTTTTATTGATTAATCGAAAAAAGAATCGACAGATTAATCGATTAGTAAAATATTTGTTAGTTGCAGCCCTAATGCAATGAATGCGCGCATGACGCAGGTGCAGAGTAGGTCGCATGCTGGTTGCTCAATCAATAGGATCAAACGGACATCATATTGTAGAAATATTGCCATAACTCTACGATACATATTGTAAAATGTTTGTATTGTAATATATTGTTACACGATAAATTGTTACACCCCTATTATTTACACAACGGCATGTCATTTTTGTTCAGTTGTATCGCTAGTGCATCACCTTAGTAGCTGTAGCTTAGATTTAGCTAGCTTATAGACCTACGAAAAGGCAAGAAAACCAAATTGGTCAGAGGAAAATATTGTGCTTCTACAGAAAAATAAAAACACATACTAAAACGTAGATTTGATCCACAAATAACTGCAAACAAAAAACAACGAATGTAGGACAAAATTGCATCAAAAATAAACTCAAGAAGTTTGGTGAAGCCGTCATTTCAAGAAAGAAAAATATATATAGTGTAGCTATATATAACTTGGCTTGTGTCCAAAAAAGAGAGAACCAATTTCAGGAGGGACTCCAATAAAACTGGTGATATCAACTTTACATTTACATGTATTCATTTAGCAGACACTTAAATCCAAAGCGACTTCCAAGAGAGAGCTTTACAAAGTGCATAGGTCACTGATAATAACAAGATAGCCCCAAAAACATTGCGAGTAGCCAAAACATGAAGCACATTGTGAACAACCAAAATAAGTGCCAAAGGGAAGAACCATAAGAGCATGTAGTTAAGCAAGTTCCAATTAAACAACATTAACCGCTTTAAGTGCAAGTGTACCTGTAGGAAAACGAGCAACAATGAAAAAAAAAATATATATATCACAGTGAGTACAACAATGTACATTGGTTATCACTAACCACAAGTGCAACAAGTCTCTAAGCAAGAGTTATTGTGATCCTTGAGGAAACTAACATCGGGTCAAGCAAACTGTTCCTAAGTACCGTTGTACTCTTGGAACAAGTGCGTCTTGAGCCTTTTTAAACTTTACTTGTAGTTCTTGTTGCTACACAGTAACGCAGTGGCGAACCGTGAGCACTACAGCTGGGCCTTCACCTCGGCCATCACCGCAGAGAAAAAAATCATTGCGGAAAAAAGCAACAATACGATTAATTGAATGGGTTAAACAAGTGCAATCCTTTAATTACTGTAGCTAACGATGACACGGATGTAAACAAATAGACCATACTGTAACGTCAATAACATCTGTTCAGGCACACCGAGTACAATGCTCGCTTTCTGCGTAGGAGTAACGCGTATCTATTAAGTGATAATACTTGTATCTGAAGTAGTACACTAACTAAACTGGTAAATAAATTATAGAGATGGAGCAGCATATTTCTTTCACCTTCCATGTTCATCTTGACATTAGCTATAGCTATAGAGCGCAAGCTAACCCCAGTGTCATGGCAACTGAACATCATCGTATCTGAAAAGCTCAGAGGACCCCGTCCACACCGCGAACCCGGCGTTTTCAAATGTCTCCGGCTAGGGGAGCATATTCGAAAAGCTCAGTTTTCAGTTTCCGAATACGCCGTATTAGTGTGGACGGGAGGTGCAAACGCAGACATAGGTATGCGTTTCTAAATGTACCCGGGCTAGTGTGGACGTTGCCTCTGTCTCTCAACCGCTCTCACCACTCTGCAAGAGATTAGGACTTCATGAAGGCCTAAAATGTTTTGTTTTGCTCCCGCCCACTTGAAATCAAAGCGCGATTGGTCAATTTGCCCGTCACTCTTCACACCAAAACACATAGCTTGGCCTTCTCCAGGATTTGTGAAGTCCTAACCAATGAATGAGCCAGCTAACTGGGCCTTAATATAGACAGACGATTCTGATTGGATAACATGTTTTCAGGACATGAACTTGACAGTAAGCTTAACTAAAGAACATAGATGAGAGAAAATTTATTGTATTACATTAAATGAGATATAATTGTTTTAAATTATTTATTGTATACTTTATTATTAGTATTAAATACATTATTATTTATAATTTGTTTAGGCCTTCTCTGAAGGCGTAGAAGGCCCTGAAGGTTCCCCACTGCAGTAACGTTTAAGTGAGAGCTAACTTACTTCTTGGGTAGATCAAAATGAGATCAACAGGTATACTGCATTTACCGCCGTGAGTCCAGTTTACCTGCTTTATTTACTGCGGTTGCCGACCCCTGGCCGCTAAATGAGACCCCTGGCCCGTTACAAGCGATTGAATACTGAGCATCTGCCCACAAGGCACACATGACTGAGCAACTGCAATAAACAGTGTAACAATAAACACATATGCACAATTGATACCAATATCAACCACTCACTAAGCACAAGGACAGCTGCTTATTTTGACCACAACAAAATAAGCATAATCGATAATGAAGTATATTTAATAGACAAAGGTTTATGTTCTCTGACATTTGTTTGGCTAACAGCACTGCCAATACGGATAGAATTAAAACCACAAACCATTCATGGTCCGGACCATGCAACAAAACACAGCAGTTGGCCTGGACCACAAGGACAACGAAATGTAACGAAATATTTTTGGGGGGTCGAAGTAGTTAAGGTGGCAGGCATGTGTTGCTTAGGCCGCCGCCTTAACTGAAAAGTGCTGCGGGAAACATTGTACACATCATGGTACACAGCTTAAGCACACCCTAGTATTTTGTGTACAGAACACTGGATTGGCTACAACCTAGGGGTGGGCAGTATACCGGTATGGTGTTGTGCCATGATATGGATTTTGCCATATCATGGATATCACGATATATTAATAAATGTATAAGGTAAAGTGTTTCTGTTTGGTATAAAATATAGCGCAAGTCAAGTGATACAGCCTAGGGGGCTAGTTCAAATTTGTATCTTTGTTGTCGAATTTTTATTGTTTTTTTTTTGTTTAAAAAAATAATAATATTTCTTTGTCAATGTAAGATAACAAACAAGCATGTGCAACTCCAGAGAAAGAAAACATTAATTGAAGTAAACTGCTTTTGTTGGCAAGGGTTAGCAAGCTAGCTATGTCTGAAAATAACGCCAGTGGAGTTGACGAAGAATTGGTTAAAAAAAGGGGGCCTCTTCTGTCGTCTGGAAATGGTTTGGTTTAAGGAATCTGACATAGACCAACAAACGGTACTGTGTAAGTTGTGTCAGCCAAAGGTGGAAACACTACCAATCTTTTCCACCACCTGAAAATGATGCATGTTCCGGAATAGGAACAATAAACCAGAATGAGTTTGTCAAATCCCCCGAGCAGTGCAGCAATTCCCAAAAGGTCCACAAGCCAGACCCACATTCAGCAATCAATCGAGGGATCATTGATTGCTAATCCCTATGACAAGAAGAGTAGGAAAAGCAAGAAGTGGAATGACATATCACATAGCAAAGGACATGCTGCCTATTCAAACATTCTCTGAAATCAAATGAGGGTGACGCCCAACTGACCCGAGACATCAAGATGAGGGTAGTTGATTACCTGCCAGGCAACACAGACGAGAGAGAGAGAGAGGCAGAGGCAGGATTTACCTTTGTTTATGTTTAATGTTGGCACAGGAAAAGACATAACTAAAGAAATGTGCATCGCCTTCCATTCTGTTTCTGTATGTTTAAATGCATAATTGTCATTTTTTTACTGTGAAGGGCTAGTAAAAGTAAAAAAAAAAAAAAAAAAAGTGTACAGTATATTGTGATATTATACTGTTATTGCCTGGAAACTGCAAAATATTGTGAAATGAATTTTGGTTCATAATGCCCACCCCTACTACAACCCCTCTCTATTTTTTTTTGCATTGTTTGACCCTGTAGGGGTCATGGCCATTATCATTGTCAGACAGTTTATGATGGAGTAGGATTTAGAAAAAAGTTGATGGACCTTAGGGTAAGGTGAGGTGTGACAGAACACTGCAAGATGACAGCCTGTTTAGTTTTTGAAGGCAGAGTTGTTTGTGGTTCAAGGTGATTTCAAAGGTATTTCAGGCATTGATTATGATTATTATACTCGCTCACTCATTTGTGTTGATTCACTTGATATCACTGTTAGCATGTGTGGCTCTGCTTGACTCTGCATCTGTTATAAATTACTTTGTCTCCTCTTCATAAGACAATAGATACATTTTAAGTATTTACATATTCATTTAGCAGACAGTTTTATCCAAAGTGACATACAGATTGCATTGTTATACATTTGTGTTATTTGCAGGTCTAGGTTGGAGCTTGTGAGTCTTGGTTTCCAACCCGAGGAGCAGAGACAACCGCCTTGCTCACAGCACTCTGTCCGAACACGCCAATGGCAGCCACAATGCTGAAGCTTTCCAGCAGTGGGGCTGTTAGAATCCGCTTCAATAGCATAGACCTTGGGACCACCCGGTGGAAAGAGGGCACATTTGAGATCATAGAGAAGGATAACAAAGTCAATCTCTGCATCAGATTCATCAGTGGTGGTGCACCTAAAACCTTTCAGGTAATACCAAGTCTTTCTCCTTTTTATACATCTTTTTAAGGGATCAGGGGAGTATTCCAGCAAGAGGGTTTAGTGAGAACCTTGAGTTGGTTAACCCTGAAATGAGGGTTTTCTGTTCCAGAAAGAGAGGTAACACACACTGTGTGTCAGTGTCCATGGTAATTGAGTTACATGGCAATGTGACCGAACCTGCTCGCTGGTAGGTTTTCCTTAACAAATTCAGCATTTCTACCTTTTCCCTCCCACTTTCTGAGCCTGATATAGTTGGCAGAAATGGGGTGTTCTTTCCTGGTCCAGCTGACAGATCTCCAACAAAATTATATTAGCTTACCCTAGTGGAATTTCTATGATTAGATGTCTGAGGTCAGAATAATTGGTCTTTATCTGTTTATTCTTGCAAGCAAGGACGAGCCGTTTTTAAACAGGATCATAAATTATGTCTGGAGTAGGGATGGGAATCGAGAACCGGTTCTTGTTTAGAACCGGTTCCCAGTGAACCAATTAATTGGAATCGTCAGCCAAATTCTTTAACAATTCTGTTCTCTGTGCCGTTGGGCATGCGCAAACTTTTATTGTTTATTCAGACTGCAGCAAACATGGCAACTTGGCAGAAGCGTTCTAAAGTTTGGTTGTATTTCACACGCCAAAATGACAACGCCCCTGGTAACGCATGTAAAAAGTCTTATTTCGTCGAATGGAGGAAATACAACAAATATGAAGAAGCATTTGAACACACAGCATGGAATGAAGTTACAGGAATGTCATGTGTTTGATGCCTGCAGCAGCGCAGCTAACGTTCGCGCTTCATCTCTATCCAAGGTAAACTCCTCAAAAGTGATCACAAGAAACAATTTGCCTTTATTGTGTGTAGTCGATCAAGTTATCTTCTGTCCCGTCGTTTGAAGCATACATTTTATTCCAGTTATAACTGACATAGCTACGCTAGCTTAGCTATAGAATCTTCAATTTTCAGCCAAGGTCAAATAGAAGTGTAGAAGAAGAGCAACGGCAGAACAAGTATAGCCCCGACCGGTGGGCTCTCGCATGCCCCCTTCATTGAGGCAGAGGTAGTGTTTGCCTCGCCTCTGTTCTTTCAATATGGCTTTGTCAGATAAGCAAGACTAAATAGGTTCAATGCATGTGCTCAACCCAGTCTGTGAGGAATTGCGCATCTGAGATGAGGCACAGATTGTCGCTGCCTTGCTGTTTCCTCTGTTTGAACAGAACATGCACAAATTCAGCAATTTTTATGATAAAAATGATTGAAATCATGCAGAAATTTGTGCTCTTTAAAAAAATAGTCAAAATGGTGTACTTAACTTCTAATTGGTCCATATAACAAATTCAGATGGAACACAACTTAAATTGAGGGAGTTTTATTCACTCACAAACTATACTGCTGTATAAACATCCACAAAATTACACTTGTTCTGGAATATAAAATACATTTCAGACATTTAAGGGGAGTTACTACAGGTGAATAGAAACAAAAAAATCCTGTTCTATCAGAATGAAACTTTACCACATGAATGTACCCCAAAATATAATATATATTTGTATTGACTTTGTATGACTTTTAGTTTCACCCCCAATACATTATGCAAATGACGTGTTCTCATTAAATATGCACTAATTTGCATACTATGTAGAACACGTCAACTACCTTATAGATGAAGTCAGAACTTTTTGGTTTGTTTTAATGGGATCAATAACTAATTAATTAAAATTATTCAGAGGCTTTTGTCAAAATAATGTTTTTTCAGTTAATTAAGTTGAAATGCACTTGACAAGTGCTAAAAAACAACGTTTTTGCCTCTTTTTTGGTATATAATACCGCATAAAATGAGATTGACAAAAAAAAAAAAACCTCTGAACGTCTAGATACTTCAATTACAAAGCAGTATGTAAAATTGTGTAGCTTTACCTATTATGAGCCAAGAGTTGTCTAGCTTGACATGTGTGCTAGATGCCATTTTTAGAAAATCGCTGTTAAACATTTAGAAGTGCTAGAACGGGTTCTCTCTATCGCTCTGTGTTCCCCCCCCTTACTGCCATGTTAAAAAAGTAAATAGCAATATATGATTTGGCTAGCCATATGCTTGAGAGAATACGCTTTCCAACAATATACAATTCATTTAAGTTATTTCTTAACTTGCTGAGACAAATAAAAGATGGTAACAGACCATGATTTAAGGTTTTATTTACTCGGCGAAGGCGGTATAAAATCATACAAAAAAAATGCATGTTATGAAAGTTTACTAGTTATAGAACCAAAGTATCAAAAATATCCAAACTGACAAACTGAACAAAAATCTGGGTTTTTGCCTGTAGTACCTGGCCTTAAGTCTCATAGCCTACTACGATATCCTGCTCCATAATATTCAAATCTCACTCAAACATACTTCTGATACTTAAGCAACCACACAGATTGACCTTAATATTGAACAATAGATTTTCTATTTTGTTGAAACCAGTCAGCTGTTACCGTCGGCAGCAGGGATGGAAATTAACACCCGCCACCAGCCAAATGCGGGTGGTTTTGTGTTGTGGCGGTTGAACTCGCTTCACCTACCGGCCACCGTGGCGGGCAAATACAATTATTACACGGCTGTTCTTAATACTGTAGAATGCTCTATTCACTTGAATGGGGCTTCCCAACGTTATGCGGTTAATTATTTTTCGATAACAGACCGGGTTGCGTGGAAGAAGAACGCTCAGGAAAGCACCTCTGAAACTTCAGAATCTGATTCTGATGAGCAGGAGTGAATTGTACTGGGACTGGGGAGGATGGTTGGAGGAATGTTAGTTTGTTGTTTAATCTGCCCTACTCATTTAATGAAACGCATAACAGTTTGTGGTTTGTGTATGTATAAGAGAGAAAGAGAAAGTGTCAGTGTTTCATTGAGACTTGAGATTAAGTGGCCGGTAAAAACATTGAGTGGCTGGTAGATTATGAAATCCACCAGCCACAGTGGCCGGTGGACAAAAAATTTAATTTCCATCCCTGGTCGGCAGTCAAAGTCATGTGACGACAGGTGATTCCCAGGGTAAAAAAGAAACCTGCGTTAACGGCTATTTTTTTTCCGTGTTAGTGAGATTGCGTTAACGTGTTATTAACGTGTTGACTTTGACAGCCCTAGAATTTTATATATTCCTTCAATTAACATTACTAGTGCACAATGCCTGTGATGCAGTCAGTGATTTGGATGTCAGTGAATCACACAAATACAGAGTCCTTGAACTATAGATAGTGCATATAGGGCTTTACAGTGCAATTATTTCACTTGCATTTGGGCCTAAAAATAGGTATGTGCGAACTTGAAAAATAATTTACGAGCACAGTTCGCGAGTGACGGGCTGAAGCATACCATTTATTTCACATGGAAAGCAAGTGACAGGGTCGCGACTGCACGATGTGAACATAGCATGATGACGCGCTTAACTTTATACAAATGAGAGCAACGATTCGCAACCAATGAGCCAGAGCCATATAAAAAGAAAGTTACGACACTCTTTGATCTCGCCGACACATGATCACTTGGTTCAAGTAATTCGCAAAGAAAAACACTGCTGGCAACCTGTTTGAATGGTTTTCGACGGGACAGACAGCAGCACCATCTCGATTTACTGACATTTTTGGTATATTAACACTATCAATTGGTTACTGGTGTGTTGTATCATGTATATGTCTGATACTTTATTAACATTTATGTATTACATTAACTTATAACACTAGACAGCAATATTGTGAAGCAAAGCTAGAAATACCAATGCTAGCTACCTACTGTAGCTCACAACAGCAACTGCTCAATTTAAGACAAGAAAGGAGTTTGGTAAATAGAACAGAATATCCAGTTGCCTTCAATAAAACATTTTATTATACAATACGTCCAGTGAGAGGGCCAAGTTTGTTTTTAATGAGTGGACCTGAAATTCCTGCTGAGTGTCGACAGCTAGCTGGACGATTGCGGACCTCTAATCTGCAATTCATTGTTTCTAGCTCTAATCAGATGTACTAATGCTAACTAGGCTAGTAAGACTAACTTTGTATGCCAACGAACCCCAATAACTAGAACTAATTTGACAGTCTATAAACCAATGGACTTATGATACACGTGCCCTCTAGCTAGCTACAGTAAAAGTGTTGCTTACGTTAGATACTAGACCTACAGTCTAGCTCTAACTGCATTTAAAATCTAACAAGCTATATCTTGCGATAAACTTAAAGTAAAGCTGGCTATACTAATAACAATTGATAAGAGGTCCACTAATGTGTTGAAATATTAAAAAATGCAGTAATTTGATCAATTTACCTGCTAACTTGCTTTGGAAACACCGAAAATGAATGGGGTTGAACGTTGGAAAATACAATGTTTGGAATATAGGTTGCAAATGACCCGCTTTACTTCTGCAGTCTTCGATTACAATGGAAGTCTATGGAAGTGTCGCAAATCTCTTTTTATTTGGCATTGGG
The DNA here is from genome assembly GCF_021917145.1 of Hypomesus transpacificus. Taxonomy (NCBI): domain Eukaryota; kingdom Metazoa; phylum Chordata; class Actinopteri; order Osmeriformes; family Osmeridae; genus Hypomesus; species Hypomesus transpacificus. Next base: position 14,768,009 of record NC_061082.1, on the reverse strand, counting down.
TCTACCTTGCTTTGACTTCCAATCCGTGGCGTGCTTTAATATACATAGTCCATAATGTCCCAGTATTTTAGGAAAATATTATAAACGATTTACATGTTTCTTAAAGTATTTGTTCTGTTCTATCAAAGTGAAAGCCATTAGTTGTCTCACAGCATTAACTGTAAAGTTATGTTTAATAAACAAATACAATTAAAAAAACACTGTGCTCCCCCAAAAAAGTTTGTGCTCCTACATTTTTTCATTTAGGAGCACATGTACTCCTCGGGGAAAACATTAGCGTAGAGCCCTGGCATAGTGCCTGTGATAAAATTGGTTACACACACAGATTCCTGGAATTATAGATGGGGTACAATGTAGTTTTGTCACAAAACCAATATTAAAATGAATTGTATATAGCAAGAAAAGTTATCCCTTCTCACCGTGACAAATACAAGGTGTTGCGTGAGTGTGTAAGAACTGGTTGAAATGCTTGAGACTCACGGCGAATGCCTGAGACTTGAGAGCCATGCATTAGCTGTGTTACAGACTCTGAAACCACGAAAGCTACAATTGACGTTAAGCCTCGCCCCTTGAACGCAAACAGGCCAATGGCAGTTTAGGAACAGCTGCACTCGGACATCTTCAGTTTACAACTCCATAGAGTAGCATTAGGAAAAGGGATTCTTCTCGTTTTATCGGGTTTGTTGTAATTTCAGTGTAAAAACAATGGTCAAATGATGTGCCTTGGGTAGATGCAACACTGATACGAGGTATCATGAGAGGATGGGCAAAGGGGTGTATTTTATCCCATTTCCCAAACCAAAACAAGACAGGGACAAATGTCTCTAGTGGATAAAGTTGTGTGGCAGACCACAGTCAACTCGACGTAGCAAAGATAAACAAGGATGTCATCACATTATTGTCATTGACAGTACCGGCTTACTTTTGCCACTGATGTTATGCTAGGCTTAGGCAAGTTATCTCTGGTTAAAACTAGCTAACGTTAACGTTATTAGCTACGTATAACGTTTTGCTAGCTATTTACTACCTAGAAAGTTAGGACACTGCCCTGTCAGGGACAGGGTAATGTTAGTAAATAAACCTATAAATGTAGGTTTACATCTCAGTGCCTTTCCAGATTAGTTAAATTAACAGAAGGTAAATTAATATAGCTAAACTAACCCTGCGGTGCATCAACAATGCTGGTCTTGCCAAGCATTGGATATCCACGATTCAGGATACGATTTGCCACGATTCAGGATAACAACATCCAAGACTCTTGTTACCCTGAATCGTGATTGACCGTGAGATGAAGCTTCTCCCTCTTGCATTGTGATCTGTAAATTCTCGCCTCCAATTTAAGTTTTTCATCCACCGTATCTACTTTGAAATTCTGAACGTATCCCTCCATTCATTGCATAATGAAGTCCCTTTTGACGGCTAAAACTCTAGTCAGCTGCGATAGCTTGTCCGAGTTAGCAACATTAACTAAGGGGGGCGGGGCTTAGCGATAGGTCAATTAGCGTACATCTGACTAACAATTTATCCCAAAAAAAATTCAATTATTTTTATATAGGTTACCTTAAAGTGGCTGTAAAGCAGAACTGAAAGTGAGTTTTAAGTTCATCACACCACGGAAGAATGTGTTGTTGCCATCCAAATTCGAATGAAAAAAACAAAAACAACGACAAGGATGTTAAGTTAGGCTTTGAAATCGTGAGAAAGTCAGCAGTCTTCTCTGCTCGATACTCGGGGGGGCGTGTCGCCTGAAGGAGCTGAAGCTCTGCCCCCTCAAATGTATTGAATTTAGCAACAGAAACAACTACTAGCTAATTCAATTGCAGATATCAGAACAGACCTACCTGCAGTCTCTGAGTGTTTTATGTGTTAATTACTTTGTCTTTGCATCGTACCAACTGAGTAACAGAATGCAGGTTATATAAACAGTCTGTGAACTGATGTAGATAGGTGGCTGTGACATGGATAAGTTGGGCTTTGCCCCGCCTAAACAAAACCTGAGCTGAAAGCGGGTAAGAAACTGTTCAACAGTCTAATGAAACATTTCAGTGCAACAAAGTTCTGCCTTCTTCTGCATGCCATGCAGGCTTAGAATTGCGAAACATTATTGGATAAATCTTATAATTGACATTTCTTTGGGCCAATTGGAATCTTAGCACTTGCGTCAGGATCTTTGAGCACACAGCGTCAACTGTTACTTGCACTGGCCAGCTTGCACTGAGGATAGCCTACCGAAGTTGAGTTAGCCAATGTCGTTAGCGATGCTAGCGAACGTTAGTTTGCTAGCTGTATATAGCATTTCACTGGGTCTTGCAGCTGTGTGTTTAGCAAGTCGCAGCATTTCCAAGCCCTGGTAGTTTAACTGAGACAACGCAGTAGATACGACGTGCATATATGTGCTAGGCTGGATAGAACTAGCACTATATGGTATAGACTGTTGCACAGTACTAGCGTTAGTAGCTTAAGTACTATCTATCGTGCCGTGGTGTACTGGCAGCATCATACATTTAAGCCATTCAAGACTTGCATGTGCAGTAGGTAATGTCACATTAAATAATGTATTTAAACTCAAGCTTGTGTGGTGCGTCGCTGTCTTAAATGCCACAGGCTAAACTTTGACAAAAGAAAAGTTTTTCATTTACGGCACATTCAGTGAAGTTTGGCTAGCAACATCAGCTAGGCTAGCTGGCTCTTAGCTTCTTCTTGCAGCTTCTCCATGCAGGGCTCTAGACTGAGACCAAAGGGTCGGCTTTTTTTACTGACAATGATCGCTTCCAGCAAACTTATTTTGAATTTGCCATTTCCCCCTATTTACGTGTTTGGCTGCATATTTTCAGTAAGCAGATGGTACTGTTTGAATCGCGATTCCAACTGAAAAATACTGCTGGTAACAACGTTGTTAAAATAGCTAATTTCAAAGGGGGTTTGGCTTGTTTCATAATAAACTGACCCATCTGCAACCGACGCACGCCCTACAATTTCCCCCATAAATTGTACCATCTCTAGTTCCTCTTTCAAGTAATAAGCCCCTGTGTTCAAGTGTTGAGCATTAAATTAGCTCCATGGTCTGTAGAAATCTTGGGACAAAGCTGCAATAGCGTACATAACAGAAAGTGTTTCATTTTGTAGAAATTGTGTAAATGTTTTATGTAGTTAAATGGTCCGAGGAGCATGAGTGGAGTTGGTGAAGCGTCCTGGTGAGTTGCAGTCATTCGCCATAGTTCTAGTACTAATGTGAGGCTAGTCTCCATAGATATCTATATCATGTCTATGGATATCTATGCCTAGTCTCCTCCACGTCTCCCCAACGTGAAGTCAGCACCAAATTGCACTATTATGCTAATGCTAACACCAAAAACTGGTCTTTAACACCATTTAGATACACCATTTGGAGATTTTTTTAATGATATACATATCTTGAGTGCTTCATGTACCCATTTATCAACAGTCATGTTTAACCTGCAATATGGCCTTTAAGTCCCGAAATGTGTCATTTGCATATTAAAATCACAAAAATCCCCCCCCCCCCCCCGCGACACTGTCACCTTTTTTACTCAGAGGAGTTTGCAGGTCAATATTTAATTCAATATTTTGCATAATAATGCATAAATATATGAATTGTTATCCAGTGAAATTAGGGATTAATATTAGCAGGGGGGTTTACGTTTAGCAATTTCTGGGGAAATTATGGGGTGTGCTTGCGTTGGTTCCAGATGGGTCAGTCATTTTTACAACTTATATAAAGCGACGTGCCATATAAGCTTGAGTTTAAATACATGATTTAATGTGACATTACGTACTGTACATGCAAGTCTTAGCTAAATGACTTGTATGTATGATGCACTTTTCGATCAGTCCTCCGACACCACAGCACATACTTGCTGAGTATAACAGCACAACAGCTCAAACACAGGCAGGGATACAGTAGGAACGCTAGTGCTAAATAAGTAGCTGCTAGGCTCCATGACGCCGGATAAGAAGGGCTTGTGAAACTGCTCACCAAAAGAACGAAGGGGAACCCACTTGTCTGGTAGATTAAGACATGTTTGTAGGAACTTAGCGAAAAATAGCCTTGACTAGACTGTTAGCTACGGTACTAATGCTGAAGGCTTGCTGATATCGCTGTCTTACTAGAACGTCATATCTATGCGTCGTTACTAACGTGTGCTGACATTGCACACCCAATAAATTCAAAATGTGATGGTTGCACATGCGCGATTGCTTGTAAAAAAATGCTTGCACTGTTTCAAAAACCGGTCGCAAAATGCGACCATTTGGTCGCAGTCTGGAGCCCTGTGATGACAGTTCTTCTCAGGGGTTTTGGTACCTATATTTCTCAGATCACAACTGAAATTCTCATCTTCTGCAGTACTTAATCAACTTCCACTTCTATTCTAGTCAAATTGCCAATGCTGTGGTATCCTAAATTCAAGCAAATGATTAATTTGTCTGGTGTTTCCTACGTTATAAATTGCTTATGTTATGTTGATCAAAATGTACTATATTGGTACTCTGTTAAATTGTCTTACCACCACAAACATCTAAACATTTAGTTCATAACAATAGGCAACACATGCACAATGGTTGAGCCAGTTGTCATAATTGCAGGCCTAATTCGCGATACAGAACTTGCACATTTGCAATTTGCTGGCAGTTTTGACATCAGTAAATACATTAATTTACGTGACCAAATGTACTGATCTATACTGAAATTATATCCACTTGACATTGCCGTTCTGTTCGCTAGTCAGCCCTGAAAGCAGCTGAATATCGGTTGTAAAAGCAAATTCGCTTCTAAATTAAGAAACGGAATTTCCTTATTTTCCTTACTACTCAGTTTCATTTAATTGCAAATGCCTTTGTTAATTGCTTTCGTTCAATCGCAGTAGCCTACTGCACTCAGTTATATTATAAAAAAAACACAGGTTGGGCGATATGAAGAATACATCGTTATTCTACAATATTAAGACTGCAACAGTCCATCGTGTAGCATTTTTCTTTGATGTTTTGCCGATTTTATTTTTATTTTTTGTTTTGAATGTATTTGTGCAGTGCCCGTATATATTTCAGACTGTGAGACTGATTTAGAATGAAAAAGACAATTTGCGACTTTAAGCTACATTTCCCTTAAAATAATAATAAATTTTTTGCCAAATAAAACCTCACTAGGCTAAAGTAATCCAGTCTTGCTGCTGTGTTGTGAACAAATAGTGTTTGTCAATGGCAAACACTTTTGTCACGAACCACAGCTCAACTAGCAGCCCAACTAAAGTGCATCAACGATAGACAGAAACAAAAGACAAACGCACAGATTCCTGGCCTTACTGTAAAACATACTTTTAATGTTGTCAATTTTTAATAACATGCACGTCGTCCATATTGTCTTGTAGTCTAACAATTGCGTTTTAGCTGCGCAACTATACGGACAATAATAGGCCTAATAACAATAATAATTACTAAATCTTTGTAATCATTTAGGATATGGAGGACCAAACCTGCCGTATTTAGAAATGAATGAATGAATAAATAAATGTCCACATCCATGCATTTAGACAGAAATAAATGAATTAATTTATTAATGAATGCACCATTTTAATCAATAGTTAGTTATAATTTACATTTATTTGTGTATTTTAGTGCTGTGAGTTCAACGCGTTATTTTTCGCGCGATTAACGTTCTTTTTGGCCTAGCAAACCTTGTAGTTTTTATCACATGCTGTTGCAACTACTGACGTAAGAAAATCGACAACACCACACCGGATGTAGCTAGACCGGAAACAAAACAACAGGCACGCCGCACACACTTGTTTGGGCTTGCGAGCCGGCTAAAGAGTAGTAGGCTAACGTTACGTTTAAAATGAGAAAAAAATTGGGACCAAAAAAAATCTAGGGACATTTGGAATAGAAAAAAATTAGCGTTTAATCGCGAGTTAACTATGACAATGCGATTAATCGCGATTAAATATTGTAATCGTTTGACAGCACTAGTGTATTTATTTGTGTATATTCATTTATTTATTTATGCATTCATTCATTCATTGTTCCCAATATGATAATGAGAGGAGGCCAGTAGGCATGGAAACTGACGTTCAGACATTGCAATCAATCCAGAGCCATAGATTCAATCTAGCTAACGCCTGGGACACACTGGCTGCGAAGCGCCCTGAAGCGCCACAATCGGCTACGAATGGCGCGATGCTGTTCACACTTGACGCACATTTCTCCACGCTGGTCACCAAGCCTTTCACCTTCTCTGAGCTTTCCTATTCACATGTAAAGCTGACATGGTAACCATAAGGAACATAAACATGGCATAGGTCATATTTAGGCAACTTATTGCTCCAACAACCATCACAACAGCATCCCAAAATAACATCCCAACATCAACTTCCATGATTTACTTTGTGTCGTCAATCTTCCCAAATTTGGTTGGTTTGTAATGTAGCCTATGGGTTTCAGTGTCTCTTCTGCTTTATTGAATGCTATGACAGATGGTCTCTCGCTCTTAAACACACTGTTTTGAAAGAACAGACAAATATGTTGGCTTGACAATCAACGCATTCAACAATCGGTATTTTTTTATTTTTATGTTTACATTCTGAGAATTGATCGGATATCGTTTTTATCCGGATTGTTGGCGGTTTGTTACCAGCGGAGTGAAGTTGGGTGTTAAGTGATTGGCTATATCCCACAACTAATGTCTTACAATCTTAACATCTTTGTTTATCCAAATATATCATAAAATAAAAGCTGGAATTTATTTTCTTAAGCAAACACGTTCACTGCGTTTGCTAGTGTAGATAGCTTGAGTAGAGTCTATTTCTAGCTCTAGTTAGTCACTAGACTAGCTGGAACATTATGTCTCGATGAGTTAAATAATAATAATTAGTTGGCCATCAACATCACAAACATTACATTTCAAATATGACTAAACTAAAACTAGAGAGGGGACAATTTCTGGGGAAATTGTAGGGTGTGCTTGCTTGCGTTGGTTGCAGGGGTCCATATTTAAATTACATTTTACAACTGATATTTCTGTATATTTTATCAAAAAATGCATAGCCTACTTATTATTTATAAAGATTACATAAATTTAAAAGCATATTTTTTTTCTGCTCATTTACAACTCAACATGGGCGTATCTAACCCTATTTTGGGCTTGAGCCCCCCCAAAACTTTCATTAGCCCCCCCAAATGTTTTATATAAAAAATATGACTTTGTAAAAAAAATTTTTTTTTTAAATCTAAATGTTTTCATTTCTTCTCATTTCCTAAAACCCACTAGAGGACACTATTTATTTTTTACACTTATTTATTTATTTATATTTTAAAACATTTCTTCTGGGGGCCCTAGTTTTGCAGGGTCACAGGAAAAATAATGTTTTATCTAGGGGCTTAGGCCGAATCCCAATACTACCCTTTCCCCTTACCCCTAGCCCTTAGTTTACCCCTAGCCCTTGGCCCTCGAAACTGAAGGGTAAGGGCTACATATCCCTTCGTTCATATCTCCAAAGCAAGTAGTGTTATGCACTGATATTAAACGAAATTCGCTGCTAATGGAGTTTACTTAATAATAATAAAAATACATTTTATGTATATAGCGCTTTTCAAGGTACTCAATGTCACTGTACATGGTTAAAATAAACATAAACTGTAGACATGCTAGTCAAAGAAATGCGGGACTGTTGTGCAATTCAGCACTGTAACATTAGCGTACCAAAATAGTGATTTTTAGAAAGGTTTCAATTAGGAAAATGGTTGCAAATATATATATTCAGGACTGTGTATAACACAAAACAAGACTGTCATAATTTTCTTATCAATAAAAACCAACAATATTTTATTTTATCGGACTCTCTGGATGATCTGGCCGCCATTGTTGCCGGGTCGCGCAGTAGTCACATAGCCCTAGGTTTCAAGTAAGTTCCCGATCTTACTTGGTTTTAAGGGGTGTATACCCCTTAGTCTTAGCCCTACCCCTAGCTCAAAAAGAGTATTGGGACACCACGAGCTCTCACGGGAACGTGCAAAACTAAGGGGAAGGGGTAAGGGGGAGTATCGGGATTCGGCCTTAGCCCAACCAAAAGTGGGAAGGTAGATTCGCCCCTGCAACTCAAAATACTAAGAGTAAAGAGTGGAATGAAATAGTGATCTTCTCATTTCCCCTGCAAGAGGGAAAGGTGATCAGCAACCTCATCGTTGAATCAAAACTAAAACATTTGGCAGACTGGTGTAAAAGTTGACCTAATCTCTATGACTTAAATGTCATTGTAAGTTTTTCCCTTCTCGTGATATTTTCAGGCATCTAGCCTACTCATATTGCATTCATTCATTAATAAAGAACCCCCTTTGAAGCTTATTTTAACAACAACGTTACCAGCAGTAGCTATCTCAGATGGAATCGCGATTCAAATAGTACCATCTGCTAACTGAAAATATGCCCCCAAAAACGTAAATAAGCTTGACATTTATTTAGGGGAAAATCACCCATTCATAAAAATGTCAGTGGTAGCGATCATCGTCAGTAACAAGGCAAAATGCGATTATAGCCCTGCTGTGTGGAGAAGCTGCCCCGGTAAATTGTAGTCTACTACTACTACTAGACTGTCTTGGTAGCGATTGCATTGGTTGAATTCGATTTAACGTTACTTCCGTTGTACGGTCTAGGCTGAAATGAATTAATGTCATGAACAGATTCACAAAGTTTGGGCTGTGGCAAGCCCAAAGTTCAGGTTAGTAGTCACTAGTCAGATAGTTTCACCTATTGAAAGACTTTTGATTTAAGTAATGGTAGTGCCGAACATGTGCCGCCGTTTGACATCCTACGAACTGTAAACAGCTGTGGAGATGTTTTTTTAGCTACTAGACTAGGCTACTTCTTTGTATCATGTGAAATATAACTAGAAAAGGCATTTTCCTGCTGAAAATGCTTTGGAATAGCCTGGCTTCCAGCCCAACTTAGCCCCGCCCACAAAAAAATGTGGTCGGGAAGTTGGGTCTGGAGAGGCTCGTATTGGGGACTAACTATATAAAACCAGGATCTGGGCGGACCAATGAAATTGCCAGGGCGGGCTTTATACGATGATGGACAGATGATCAACAGTAACGTAATCAACAACGTCACGAAAGAGCGCTTGGGTTGAATTTGTTTTCAACAAACAACATATTACGTTGCTCTGATTGCTCTCTGGTTGTAGGTCTATCCAATTGAGCGAAGAGGCATTTGTTTTACGAGTTCGGTTGAAATACGCCCCATAGTCACAGCCCAACGGAGAGTTTTCAGACTCATATTCTGACTAGAATTATGAGTATGACAACGTCAGAATGCTGAAATCTGAAATTATTTTTTTAAATGGCTGAAAATACAGAAATAAGAAAATACCTGCAAGCTGAAATTAATTTAAAAAATGTGTGACTCGCTCTAGAGAGGCAGTGTGGTAGCTGAACTGCATCATCTAACAAAGCTAAGTGCTTAAATACAATGCGGGAGAAGCTGAAAGTTGAACTGTTAAACAGAAAAAGTAGGCTAGCTAGTTGTAACAAGAATATTATAGTTTTAACAGCTGAAATTAGTTGGGATAGTAATATCAGTAGCAGATGTAGCCTATTATTGAGTGCGTTTACTCGGCTTCCTTAGTAGGATTCAATGTGTGGATTGAATGAAACATACAACATACAGGAAGACACAGCAACACTTTTTTGCAGAAGGATGGTTCAAGTATTGTCCGTGGAGCATACAACGATTAATAAAAAGAATCATGTAGACGTGTTTGAGTAATCGCTTAACTAATTACACATGTAAACAGAGTAATCATATTATTGGCATAAACCGACAATGGTTATCGGGTTTCTCATGGTCAAGTGAACGCAGTCAGTGGCGTAGTAGAACAAAATAGTACCATTAGCATAGTAGTTGGTAAAAGAGATATTAGCAGCATCTGCAGAATTAGTAGTTGTAGTGTGGCATAAGATATAACGGTATCGGTAGTAGTTGTGTTGAGGTGCTCTTAGTCTTTTAAAGAGACGAGTTGACTGAATAGCTTGTCTTGTCTCCACTAATCAGCTAATACCAATCACCTGTGTAAGAGACTGAAGCGTGTTTGTGTGGTTGTCACGGTGATGGTGCAGCTATGGCTGCTAATGCGCTGAGGGAAGAGAATAACATAAAATTTTGCTAGAATCCATACCTCAAACAAGCTAACCTAGATGCAAAACTATACCTCCAATCCAAAAAATAACGATTTTTTCCGAGACCCAAGACTCTGCCGAAACCAGAGATGTCCTTTATATGTCTGTGCGGTCAGAAATACGACTCTATCGACAATTTCTAAATCTGGTTGTTTTTGCCTTTTCTGACGAATTTGTCACAAGATTTGCATTGGACTCTATGGGGCGAGAGTTGGACTTTGTCTCGCTTTCGTGGGGCTCTGAATAAATGTGTAAGTCTGTTGGATTCCACAGACAACTGTCTACGACCAGAACAAAATTAGTTATCTATTGATCCAAAAACGAAGCATGAAGAGCAAAAATTGTGGCAATGCTGGCAAACTAGAAATACTTTTTGAAACTGATATTGAAGCTCCCCTCCACTCGCGTTTCAGTCTGCTCTCAAGGCTTTCTCGTACACACCCATGTAAATCTCAGAAACGGTTTGAAAAAGTCATGAAACATAAACAGTGATATAAAAAAATTGAATAGATATCAAAAAGCTGATTTTTATTTTTTTATTTTAGGGTTTTGTCAACATTTTAAAGTTTAAATGGTGGCTGTAGTAGGATTGATAGGATACAAAAAAAACTAAATTGGAAAACCATGTAAAAAATTTAATGAATATTGATTTATTAATTCAAGCATAAGAGGTACAAAGCTGAAAAGTCATAGCAGTCATAGCCTGAAACTTCTTTTTTTTTTATAGTGGAACGGTTTTAATAGCTGAAGATTTGAAGTCGCTGAAAGGTGGAAGAAATGGAAGAATAAGAAGAAGTTGAATACAGATTCAAAGAACAATACTTGGAATGCTGAAGCAGCATTCCAACAATTAAAACCAACCTGACGTAGGCTACAATCACAAGCTTATAGGCCTTAGCCAAATATGCCTTACCTGTTAGTAGAATGTTTTCATATTTAACTTTAAGCTGCTGCCAAGTGTGCTTTGCACCTGTGGAATGCACCCATGTGAACATGTTATTTTATTCAATTACATTCCATCACTTTTCAGTGTTTCCCACAGATTAGAAAGCAATTTGTGGCGGGGGGGCGGGGGTTGTTTCATGTCAGACAGGGGGGGGGTCAAAATAATTCCTTTGTTAATAATTCGATACACAGACGTTTCTTATATTAATCCAAAATGATTAACACCTTCACAAAAACAACAAACAACAATTTCTGCATATGCAGGTAGCAACGCTAGTGCTAAATAACTATTTAAGTGGTTGGCTCCATGATGCCGGGTAAGCAGCTAGGGCTCCTGAGACTGCTCACCAAAAGTACAAAGAGGAACCCACCTGTCTAGCAGATTAAGACATGTCCGTTGGTACCTAGCGAAAAGGAGCCTCAACTTTCCTAGACCTTTATCTACGGTACTAATGCTGAAGGCTCGCCGATATAGCTGTCTGTCTTACTGGAACGGCGTATGTATGCATCGTTGCTAACGTGTGTTGACGTTGTGACTGTGTGTGTATGTGAGAGAGACGCGAAAGAGAGAGACTGATGGAGAGCAGGGAAAGGAATTGCAGCTGAACGAATATACTGCGCGTTTTAGCCTAAATAGTGTAAAAAAATTATAATTACGAAACACAATATGTGGCGGCCGGTGTTGATTCTGTGGCGCACCGCCACAAATTTGTCCATATGTGGGAAACACTGCTTTTTCACAGGTAATATTTACGGATAGTGTGGTTACATGTTCAATGTATGGACTATGCTACTGCATTCAAATGTATGCGTTGACTCGGCCAGCAATTGTCTCCCATGCCAAATGTCTTCTACGCTGCAACAGACGTGTTGCTGCTTTTTTGCTGGGTGCCATGGTGGAACCTAGTATTGGAGTTCCGTTGATGTTAGCTTTTAATAGACTTCATTCAAGTACTTAACTCGGTGGACATACACAGTTGATTTAACTAATTCAAATCAGCTGTTCTGGAACCGAAAAGTCAGAGTTTCACATTTTTGTGTAAATCAACTCAGAGTTCAGGGTTAGGTTGTTTGTTAAACCCGCTTTTTGGAATACCCTCCTGTACAATGTTATGATTTCAGAACCTGGTGAGCTATATTATTTCATGCTGGTGTGTTTTGACTTTGTAAAAAAACAACTGAAGCATATGTAATCCCAGCTGCAATCAAGTGAAACGTTTAAGAGCCTCGAGTCCCAATTCCATATGACTCCTATATTTTTGTGATAAGCAATGTATTTCAATTTCACCCCTTTGTATCTGTTTCTTTTCACGCTCTCAGTTGAACCATAATATAAAGAATGTGGTGCACACTCCAAGCAGACTCATGGTGACTTTGAAGGACTCAAGTGTTGTCACCCTCGACAGCATCCCTCTAGCCCTGGCTCAGAAAGTGAAAGAATACCTTGAGAAGCTCAAGCAAGGAAAATCTACTGGTAAGGGCAAAGGGAGAGGATGTCAGTAGTGTGTTCTAGTTTTCACAGTTATCTGTATTTGTTGTCCCTACTAGGGTTGCCAAGGAAAATGTTCCTTAAAAAAAACTGTTGCTTATTTCCCCATTGATTATTAACTCAAGAAGCTTCAAATATAAATATATAATAATGCACGATTTTCACTGTGAACTTTGGTTTAGTTACACTCTTCAGACAAATATATTAAAGCTAATAATAATAAAATAACTATAGTTAAAAATAAAAAATCTATACATTGACAAAATATCTATCTTGTTCTGAACTTGCTCGAAAGCTAGCAAGCTATATTTTCTGAAATTGAGTGTAGCTGGTTTGTTAATTACTAATACATTTTTGTTAATTCCTGAATATTCCCCTCTAATTATTGAGGAATTAACTTTCATTTTTGTTCATTCTGAAATTATTACACAAATTTCCATAAAAAAAGGCCAATTGAAGACTGAAAATAATGTCAACAGAGAGCCAAAGAGAATGCAGGGCAACCAGTCAGTGTGTGCAGAGGTGCAGTGTTCGTCTAAAAAATGTAAACTAACCCATAAAACAAACATTGCATTTCTAGGGATTTGGTTTCCATTGCCAAGACACACTTGCAGATCCTCTTTGACTGAATGAAATGGTCTTCTGTTGGAAATATATTGTTTTATTACCAGAGCCACATTTTATAAAAAATGTTATTGCAATTGGAAAATAAACATGTTTTCTACTTATAGTTCTTAAGGCATCCCATGGAAGTGCCTGCTTCAGTATTCTTGGGAATCGGTCAGTAAAAAACGAATCTAGTCCATCTGGAGAAAGACAGGTATGGAAGTCATGCGTTACGCCTCTAATACCAGCAGTGCATGCACTGTGCTCATCCACACCAACTTTGGATCTCTCTTCAGAGCACACCCAGAAGGCAAAGTTTGGACAGGGAGGAGACCACACCACGCAAACCTCTGGGAAGCCCCAGCAGGGTCATCTCCACCCCTGCCCGTAGTGGGCTCTCTGAGAACAGGTAGGTTTGTCTTCAGTTAAGCTCAAGGACCAGGAGTGACCAGGAGCCTCATTTATAAAATTGTGTGGAGGAATCACAGTAAAGTGGCATACAGACAAAACGATATAAGTGCTTACGCACAGAAATATTGTTGCAAAACAGTGTTCACCCAAGCCAGGCTCCTTTTCTAAATCACAGTCAACTCAAAATTTGCTGCATGTAAGCAAGTGTCTTTTCCTACCTTCATAACGCCCATAGTTGCCTATCGATAGTCAGGGAAACGCTTCAAATGTATATTAATCCAGTATCTTAGCTGGATTCAAACAGTACCATCTACAAACTGAAAATATGCCCCCAAAAGAGTAAAAAAAGTGATATTTATTTCTGGGAAACTTGCAGATATTTACTGGAAATTCTGTTTAACGTATTTCCAATTGACCTGTTGTCTAGCAAAGTATTTAAGACACAAAGGTTCATTCATCAAGCTACATATGAGACATAATCACCCTGGCCTGTGCCTGCAGCTTTTTGGTTCTGTTCAATTTACAGTTCTACCAGCTAGCTAGCCAGCTGTAGTATGTCCCGGAAGCTATTCATCCATCCATCGTCAACCGCTTATCTGGAGTTGGGTAGCGGGGTCAGCAGCTCCATAATTAATTCCTTAATTTGATGTCGTCCATCTCCTTGAATTTCTCGCTGATTTTAGAAATCGAGTTGGCGGTTCTCTCTTGGTAGGCTATATCTGCACCCGTGTGTTGCGTGCAACACGTGACAACTCGTTTCTCTCAAGCAAAAAAAACAACTACGGGCATGCTAGCTCAACAGATCAATCTGTATATTTTCATTCGTTTTCATCAGGGTAACCATATGGAAAGGCCGTTCGTTACCAACATTGTGTAGTTAGGTTTAATATAAGGTGAATATTGGTAAAGTAGGCTATGTAGACCTCCAAAGTAATATAAAAAAAATAATTATAAAGTCTACAACTTCACAAATGTTTACCGTAGTCTACAATTAATGTAGTAAAATCTTACTAACATGTTTTTTTATTAAAATATATCAGCTAATATGGTGTATTTTATCATCCTGCAGCCGATTTCGCAAGCGTCTCACATTCGACCAGCTGCCGAAACGAACGCTGCAGATCGCAGGCAATCACGGCGCTTCGCAGCCAGTGTGGCTGGTCCCATTTGATAACATGGGCGCCGAAAGAAAAAAGGCGGCGCTTCCAGGCACTTGGCAGCAAATCGCAGCCAGTGTGTCCGAGGCGTCAGTCTAGAGCCCTGCGTGGAGAAGCTGACCCCGGTAAATTGTGCTACAAGCAAGTTAGCCTAGCTGCTGTTGCTAGCCAAACTTCACTGAGGGGATCGTTTGAATGTGCCGGAAATGAAAAAAGTTTATTTTTACATAAAGTTTAGGCTGTGGCATTGAAGAC
This sequence comes from Hypomesus transpacificus, assembly GCF_021917145.1. NCBI lineage: Eukaryota > Metazoa > Chordata > Actinopteri > Osmeriformes > Osmeridae > Hypomesus > Hypomesus transpacificus. Next base: position 14,752,961 of record NC_061082.1, on the reverse strand, counting down.
AGCGATGCACCACACAAGCTTGAGTTTAAATACATTATTTTATGTGACATTAATTGCTGTACATACTTTAATGTATGATGCTGCTAGTACACCACGGCACAATACGATACTTGCTGTGCAACAATCTTACTAGCTCATCTATGCACGTCGTATCTATGCGTCGTTGCTGACGTTGTGAGAGCTAGCACTGAGTTCCCTTTGTGCACACAAGGCACTTTTTGCCACAAAAACGTTAACCTCCTAAACCGTGCAACGGAACGTAAATAAAAATACAAGCAATGCAATTGGGACCAATTGTTAACACTGACGGATTGACGGATCTTTATGGGTGGGAAAATAATAATAATAATAATAATGAGAGAGAGAACAATGGTTGTGCTCGCCGAAGGCTTAAGCACACCCAATAAATAACATTTATGAGACAGAATATAAGTGGATAAATAACCAAAAAAACAAAAATTACAAGAAACATTGAGTCACGAAGCACAATATAAACTAACTGAATAGGAGTTTGCTAGCTACTGTAGCTAGCTTAAGTTAGGGCTAGCTGGAACACAATTTCTTGTAGACATTAATAATTAGTCGGCCATGAACATCAGTAAATAATACATTACAAAATTGCATTTAAATTGTGAAATGTATCAGACTTAACTTGCATGTTAAACCTTTTTTATTTTTAAGGAGCGGCGGAAATGATGAATATAGCTGAAAAACGTTTGCACAATTACTGCCATTTCGTGACTAACAAGGCAGACGGCAAACGTTAACGGTGAATACATTTTTAACCGGTTAAATTCTTAACTGCCAAGCGGCCGTTGCAGGACTGTAATAAACATGAACAATCATTAAGGTTGGGCCAGCACTAATGATTTGATGGCATTTTGACCAAATGCAATGATTGGATGGGCTACTTGTCTGTTTGCTTCCTGACAATAGTCATTCGTTTTGGACAAGTGGCTTTTAAGGGAGGGGGTGGGATATTTTGGTTTGAAAAACGGAGCTGCCAGCTGTAGGTATATGCAGGTAGCAACGGTAGTGCTAACTAACTATTTAGCTCCATGACGCCAGTAAGTAGGGCACGTGAGATTGCTCACCAAAAGAACGAAGAGGAACCCACTTGTCTCGTAGATTAAGACATGTTCATGGGTACCTTGCGAAAAGTCACCTCAACTTTCCAAGACTTTTAGCTATGGTACTAATGCTGAGGGCTCGCTGATATCGCTGTCTCTCTAGAACGGCGTATATATGCGTTGTTGCTAATGTGTACTGACGTTGTGACGTGACTGTGTGTCCAGAGAATGTCTAATATAGGGAGAACTGTCACTCTGGGAAATGTCCGTGTTCTGAACTGGTTGCTGTTCCACTCTGGTTCCATATGAGGGCACTAACGAGCGAGTGCAGAATGAATGGAGGTCTATGGATCTATACCCCTCAAAATCCACTTTTCTCAGGAAAATGTTTTTGTCTAGAAATTTAAAATCTGAATTCGAAAGGGGAGGCAAAAAAAAATACACACTGCTGGCTTGTTAGATTTTTTTAAAGTCGCCTTTCTGTTCTAAAAAGTCTTTTAAAATGTCAATGATTTCATACACATCGTATGACCAGAGATACTGCTTTACGGCAAACTCTGGTCACTTCCTTTTTTCTCTCGGGGCATCAACAACACAGCTGACGGGTTAGGATCTCCCTGTCAATACACATGCTAGAAAGAGTTTTGGCTTGCTAATGTTGGTAATGCTTTGACATTCTGATTCCGCTCGGATGCCATCAAGCGGGATCTCTGGTCGTAGTTAGTCCTTCACTAACCAATCAGCATTCATTAGCAGAATGCTGGCGTGTTATGGGCAACAACAGGGAGTCAGGTGGCTGAGCGGGTAGAACATCGGGCTAGTAATCTGAAGGTTGCCAGTTCGATTCCCGGCTGGCACACATGTCGTTGTGTCCTTGGGCAAGGCACTTCACCCTACTTGCCTCGGGGAGAATGTCCCTGTACTTTCTGTAAGTCGCTCTGGAGAAGAGCGTCTGCTAAATGACTAAATGTAAATGTAACAACGACTCACGCTGTAAGAAATCGAAAGATCACTCCCAATGGAACTCTGGTGGAACTGCAACAAAATTCGGTACAATGGGACTTGATAGGGAGTGGGCAGGCTCTCCTTAAACAGGCTCTGGTAGTAGCTACCATCACAGTGTGTCGGGGATGTGGGCCCTTCATGTTTGTTAGCAGCGCGGTTAGCACTCCTGTGCCTCTTCGCCTTGGATTCCACACAAAAGGGAAAGCGAGTTCCCAGTGGTTTGAATCTATTTCCGAGTGGGACAGGGGTGATGCAGGAAGAGTTTCTGCCTCGCTTTTTTGCTTTTTATCCTTGGTGCTAGTCCTATCATTAGCAGGTATCATAGCCTCCGGGCTAGGTAGCATGGAATCGATAAAGTCTTCGGTCTCTCTGATATCTATGAGGGTTCTGACTCTTAGTTCCAGTTCGGCTATTCTCCGATTTAGTTTTTCGCAGTCGTCGCAAGCCATAGTTCTACAGGGAACAATCTTTAGCTTGCTTGCCTGTGGTCAGTCTGTGAGAGCGGCCAAAAATACCTCCGTTCAACTTGGGCTTCTGTCCCTCAAGTTGTACCTTTTTGTGGTTGTAGTCGATCCACTTTGCCCCTATCAGAAGTACTTGATTCTGAGTAATATCATCAAAAACGATCCAAATGATTGAAACTTCAGAACACTTCTCCGTGAATGCGACTGCTCTCTTCCTCTGCGACCATATAAGATCCTAAATATATAGTTAAGATATCTGATAAGTAAGATGACAAAGGGTACTGGTGTTTAGTTACCATTTAGCTGTCTGGAGATGGACATAAATGTTCTAAAATAGTAAAAGTTCTCCTCTTTCTTTAATCTGTTTCCTTTCATCATCCCTCCAGATGCTTTAAAATGTCAGTGTCAGTACTGATATCACATCAACTCAATTCAGCTACTGCAACTTCACCAGTAGAATGTGTATTTTTTGTTGTTGTTTTTAAAGTTTTGTTTGGCCATTTACACTTTTATCCTGCCCTGCCTCAGAAATGTTACATATGTCTGGGCATTTAACTTCTGCAAGCTCAAAACTAAGAGCTGTATTAGGGTCATAAACCTTAGCATCTTGGTTGGTCCCAAGGTGAGAAGCACCGGGATGTGTGACAAAGCCACAGATTGAGACATACAGGTGCATCTAAATGAATTAGAATATTATCAACAAGTTGATTTATTTCAGTCATTCGATTCAAGTGTTTATTTATTTTAATTTTGATGATTATAACTGACAGCTAATGAAAACCCCAAATTCAGTATCTTAGAAAATTAGAATATTACTTAAGACCAATAAAAAAGGATGTTTAACATAAATGTTGGACTACTGAAAAGTATGAACATGTACAACACTCAATACTTGGTCGGGGCTTCTTTTGCATGAATTGCTGCAGCAATGCGGCGTGGCATGGAGGCGATCAGTCTGTGGCACTGCTGAGGTGTCATGGAAGCCCAGGTTGCTCTGATAGCAGCCTTCAGCTCTTTATTGTTGGGTCGCATTTTTTCCTCTTCACTATGGGGTTTAGATCTGGCGAGTTTGCAGGCCAATCAAGCACATGGTCCTTAAACCAGGTACTGGTACCTTTGGCAGTGTGCGCAGGTGCCAAGTCCAGCTGGAAAGTGAAATCTGCATCTCCATAAAGCTGGTCAGCAGAGGGAAGCATGAAGTGCTCTAAAACTTCCTGGTAGAGGGCTGCGCTGACCTTGGACCTGAGAAAACACAGTACCTGGTCCAACATTTCTGTGTTAAAACCCTTTTTTTTTTTTATTGGTCTTAAGTAATATTCAAATTCTGAGATACTGAATTTTGGGTTTTCATTAGCTGTCAGTTATAATCATCAAACAAACAAAAATAATCACTTACACAATATATCAGTCTGTGTAATGAATCTATATAATATAGGATTTTCACTTTTTGAACCGAATTACAGAAATAAATACACTTTTTGATGATATTCAAATTTATTGAGATGCACCTGTACATTCAAGTATTTTTCCAGCACCTGGCATTCACGCTCAAAGGCCCTTTTGATTGGGATAGTTTATCATACACCCTTAAGTATTAACACTGCCAGTTAGGGCTGCAACAAACGATTATTTTGATAATCGACTAATCTAACGATTATAAGAACAATTAGTCGACTCATCATCTATCTTTTCACTGATTATTCAGCTTTTGCAATTTGTTCAAAATTGAGTTATACTTATTCTAACTAATTAATAAAACCAGGAAATCACTTTAGCTTTTGAAAAAAATATTTTTATTGCACTTTGAGCCAACTGAACAGGCCAATCTCTTTTTGTCAAATTACTCACTGTTTTTCATTGAACATAACCCTGTTGTCTTACAAATGAAGCTCTTAATGCTGCTGCCTAATTATGAGATTTGTTTACATTCCTAGCTTTATTTCTGTAATGCATGTCTAACTGCTGTCTGTGGACATGTTGCTACGGTGTTAGTATGCGTGAAATACTGCGTAATGCGTTTTTATCAACTGGTGTCGCTAACAGGCCATCTGTCTCCATTTGATGGTTCAGTATGTATATTAGACAGTCTAAATTGCTTAGTTCCAGCTGGAGCACACTCACTTCTCTTTACCGTTTCCATCTCATCTTGTGCCGGGATGTTTCCTTTTTAAATGTTCCAGCATGCACGTTGTGCTCCCATGGAAAGTAACTTCTAAGTTCTGCCTTGCACGCATTACAGATGACAGTATTTGTAGTGATGCGACTTGTTCTGCCCCCATTGCACGCTGACATTTTAGCGCTCTAATGGATATCATACGGAAGGGCTGCATTAGTCTAGCGCTACAATGCCGCACTGGTCAAATCACGTTATTGCAGGCACTTAAAATAGGTCCTATGAGATCAAACGATTTGTCGACAACTGAAATATTTGTTGACATTATTTTTTATTGTTGACGTTGTAATAATGTTGACTAATCGTTGCAGCCCTACTGCCAGTGACAGACCTGAAGACTCCCGTCACACATGGCATACCTCAACATTTCTGTTTGTTCCTCTGGGCTGGTGCATTTCTTTCCATAATAGACATTCAGACTGCTCTTGTGTGCCCTCTTGTGTGGGCTTTTTAGTCTTTGACCAGAGGGAACACTGATGGGTATCACACTTACGATTAAACTGCTTACAGTTGACAGAAACATCAGTATCTGGACAATTTCTAGTGGCAATTAATTATTAATATACTCATGCTTAATACATTTGTTCTCAAAGATGGCTATATGTTTTGCTCATGTATTTTGTGGTGTGTTTGGCTTCTGACAGTTTACAACCCCAATTCCAAAAAAGTTGGGACGAAAACATATCAAATGTTTAAACTGATGAAACGTACTATTTTAAGGAAGAAATACGGTAATTTAGACTAGAAAAGGGGAACATTTCTGGGGAAATTGTAGGGTGTGCTTCTTTGCGTCGGATGCAGGTGGGTCCGTTTTCCCTTCTAGTGATATTTTCAAGCATTTAGCCTACTCATACTGCATAATTCATTAAGAACACCCTTTGAAACAACCGAACACCCTTTGAAACAAGCTACTTTAACAACATTGTCACTAGCAGTATTTCAGATCACACTTGGTCACACTTCACTGATTGTTTGAAAGCGCCGGAAATGAGAACGTTTCTTTTGACATAATAATAGCTGTGGCATTGAAGACAGTAGCCTACTACTACACACTGCCAGTGGGCGAGCCGAGTCTGTGACTCTGAGGTTAACGTCAAAACAAGACGTGGTCTCACTCAAATTCCAAGTTATACACAAATCACAAAAATATGCTGGCTTGGCTGTCTGTCTTTGCAATCGCCATATCTTTAAAACACTGCTCTCCATTTTGATGTAGAATTGACCCTGGTACGAAATTAAGAAAATACTCATCAGATGCAGATTGACAACAGCTGCCGCAATCGTCCATGGAGGCTGACGGGGCTCTCACGTAGCAAACAAATCAAAGTTTTTACAGCAACCTACATTAAAATCTCACCACCTGGCTGTCTTCACAATAGTCATATCGTCGTAACATTTCCCTCTTTGTTTTTTAGTGTAAAATTGAACTATAAAATTAAGAAAATACTACTATGACGCTTTCTAGCATGGCTGCCGCCTAAAAGACTAGGCGGTCTCACGCACTCGCTAAAATTACAAAGACTTTCACAACTTAAATAAAGAATCAGAGATTGCAGTTCCACTCGAAATCGCTTTCTCAACAAAGTCCAATGGTTGGGAATTTTTGGGGGTGGCATGGCAAGCACACCCCAAATATGATGGCAGTACTATTTTAAGGAAGAAATACGGTAATTTAGAATATGATGGCAGCAACACGTCTCAAAAAAGTTGGGACAAGGCCATGTTTACCACTGTGTAGCATTCCCTCTTCTTTTAACAACAGTCTGTATATGTCTGGGTACTGAGGAGACCAGTTTCTGGAGTTGTGGGAGAGGAATGTTGTCCTTTTTGTGTCTGATACAGGATTCTTGCTGCTCAATGGTCCTGGCTCTTCTTTGTCATATCTTTTGTTACATGATCTACCAAAAGCTTTTAACTGGTGAAAGGTCTGGACTGCAGGCAGGCCAGTTCAGCACCCGGACTCTTCTATTATGAAACCATGCAGTTGTAACAGATGCAGGGTATGGTTTAACATTGTCTTCCTGAAATATGCAAGGCCTTCCCTGAAAAATATGTTGCCTGGATGCAAGCAAATGTTTACATTACATTTACATTTATGCATTTAGCAGACGCTTTTATCCAAAGCGACTTCCAAGAGAGAGCTTTACAAAAGAGCATAGGTCACTGATCATAACAACGAGGTAGTCCCAAACATTGCAAGCAGCCAAAACATGAAGCATACATTGTGAAAAAACTAAACAAGTGCCAAAAGGGAAGACCCATAAGAGCATGCAGTTATACAAGTTACAAATTAAAACAACATGAACCACAAAAAAGTGCAGGACTGTACCTGTAGAAGAACAATCAAAAGTAAAATATTTCACAGCGAGTACAAGACTTAACTTCGTTATAACTAACCCACAAGAGCAACAAGTCACTCAATAAGTCATTGTGATCCTGGAGGAAACTAACAACAGGTCCAGCCAAGCATTCCTAAGTGCTGTTGTACTCCCGGAACAAGTGCGTCTTGAGCCTTTTCTTGAAGGTGGGGAGACAGTCAGTGTCCCTGATGGAGGTGGGGAGCTGGTTCCACCATTGGGGGGCCAGGCAGGAGAAGAGCTTGTGTTGGGACCTGGCAGTCTTGAGCGGTGGGACCACCAGGCGGTTGTCTGAGGAAGACCGTAGGTGACGGGTGGGGGTGTAAGGTTGCAGGAGAGACTTGATGTAGTCGGGTGCAGTCCCGTTCACTGCTCGGAAGGTCAGTACCAGGGTCTTGAATCTGATACGGGCGTTGATGGGTAGCCAGTGGAAAGAGATGAGGAGCGGGGTAACATGGGAGCGTCTAGGTAGATTGTAGACCAGGCGGGCCGCTGCGTTCTGAATCCTCTGAAGAGGGCAGGTTGCACATGCTGGGAGACCAGCGAGCAGCAGTAGTCCAACTTGGAGAGGACCATTGCTTGGACTAGCAGCTGGGTGGAGTGCTCAGACAGGTATCTCCTGATCTTCCGGATGTTGTAGAGGGTGAATCTACAAGTCCGGGAGACTGCGGCAATGTGGGCCGTGAGGGAGAGCTCGTCATCCATGGTAACCCCAAGGTTCCTGGCAGAGGATGAAGGGGTCACCGTCGCAGATCCCAGGAGATGGAGGGTTTAGCCGGGATGATGAGAAGTTCTGTTTTGGCGAGGTTCAGCTGGAGGTGGTGCTCGGTCATCCAGGCGGAGATGTCTGTGAGGCAGGCCTCAATCCTAGCTGAGATCCCCGGATCAGTCGGGGGGAACGACAGGTACAGCTGCGTGTCGTCAGCGTAGCAGTGGTAGGAGAAGCCATGGGAGGTGATGATTGGTCCAAGTGAGGTGGTGTACAGAGAGAAGAGGGGGCCAAGGACGAAGCCCTGTGGGACACCAGTGGAGAGCTGGCGAGGGCCTGACCGTTTGCCTACCCAGGAGACCTGGTAGGATCTTCCCGACAGGTAGGATGAGATCCACTGGAGTGCAGTGCCAGTGATGCCCATCTCAGAAAGTCTGGAAAGCAGGATCTGGTGGTTAACCGTGTCAAACGCTGCGGAAAGGTCCAGCAGAATGATGACGGATGACCTGGAAGCCGCTCTGGCAGACTGGAGGGCAGTGGTGACTGAAAGAAGGGCAGTCTCTGTGGAGTGGCCAGTCTTGAAGCCCGATTGGTTTGGGTCAAGCAGGTTGTTCTGAGAGAAAGTAAGACAGTTGGTTAGATACAGCACGTTCAATTGTTTTTGAGAAGAAGGGTAGCAGTGATACCGGTCTGTAGTTCTGGAGGACGGCAGGGTTAAGGGAGGGTTTTTTGAGTAGAGGGGTAACTCTGACCTGTTTGAAGGCAGAGGGAAAGGTGCCGGAGGTAAGGGAGGAGTTTAGGACATGGAGAAGAAAAGTTATAATGGAGGGGGAGATGGTTTGAAAGAGAGGGGAGGGGATAGGTCAAGGGGACAGGAGGTGGGGCGATTAGAGAGAATGAGGTCAGAGATCTCTGCCTCGGACAGAGGAGAGAAAGAGTTTAGACATTTAGTTGGGTCAGTCATGGAGGGTGAGAGGGTAGGAAAGGTGAGTTTAGGGAACCGACTGCTAATGTCGGCGACTTTTTTCTCAAAGAAGGAGGAGAAGTCGTCTGCTGTCAGGGTGGAGGGAGGGTGTTGCTCTAAAACCTGTATATACCTTTCAGCTTTAACAGATTTCTCCAGATTCTCAGAATAATTTGATCATATTACGTACTGTAGATGATGAGACAGTGTTTCCCACAGATTAGAAATCTAATTGTGGCGGGGAGGGGTGGGGGTTGTCAGACCAAACAAATTAACAACAACTAACATATCATTTCTGCATTAGGCATGTAGCAACGCTAGTGCTAAACAACTATTTAACTGGTCGGCTCCATGACGCTGGGTAAGTAGCTAGCTCTTGAGACTTCTCACCAAAAGAACGAAGGGGAAACTTCGAGTACTGTAAGTCGCTCTGGATAAGAGCGTCTGCTAAATGGCTAAATGTAAATGTGAGTAAGGTACCTAGCGAAAAGTAGCCTCAACTTTCCTCGACTTTTAGCTACGGCACTAATGCTGAAGGCTTGCTGATATAGCTGTCGGTCTTACTAGAACGGCATATGTATGCATTGTTGCTAACGTGTGCTGACGTTGTGACTGTGTGCATATGTGAGAAAGACGCATGAGTGACAGAGAGACGGAGGGAGAGCAGGGGAAAGGAAATGCAGCTGAACGAATACGCTGCGTGTTTTAACCTAAATAGCGATAAAAAAATGTTTTACGAAACGCAATGTGTGGCGGCCGGTGTTGATTCTGTGGCGCACCGCCACACATTAGTCTATGTGTGGGAAACACTGAGATATTCAAAGTCTTCACAATTTTACGTTGAACATTTTTCTGAAATGGTTCCACAATATGTAGATGCAGGTTTTCGCAGATTGGTGAACCTCTGCCCATCTTTACTTCTGAGAGACTCTGCCTCCAAGATACTCTTCACATACCCAATCATGTTACTGACTTGTTTGCAATTAACCGACTTAGTTGCAAATGTTAGTTGCATAAAATGGTACATTTACTAAGTTTAAACATTTGATACGTTTTCAATGATCTATTGTGAATGACATATGAGTTTCTGAGATTTGAAAATCATTGCATTCTGTTCTTATTTACGTTTTGCACAGCATTCCAACTGTTTGGGAATTGGGGTTGTAGAAAAAAGCAGAAAACACACTGCTCATATTTAAATGTACAGTGCTCAAACTCTTTTGGCTCAGTGTATTACATAATCAATAGTGGCCAACTGCATTTGGAATTTCACAAATCACTTAAACTGCTGACAAGACAAGCTGACATGCCAAACTATTCAGTCGCATTAATTAAAGGGACAACATTTCGGACCTTTCCTGGGGAACGGGGATGAATTCAGACACCAACCATACTGACCCCAAGTGTAGAGCATGCATATAGACAGGATTATTTATACTTGTATCTTGCAGACAGACATGCATAAATGGTTTAATGATGCAGTTTGCAAATAAATGATGAATGGTCTCCGTATCAATAAAAAAAAAAATTGATTGAAAAAATGTATCACATGCAAAACACTGTCAGGGGCCGGATTTCTGACCATCCAGGTGACGTGCCAACCAGGGATGTAGTGGGGGCTAAACGCACGTAAACACCGTTTACGCACCTCCCGAAATAACGAAATAGCGTTTATCTACCTCTAAATTGCGGAAATTGCATTTCACCACATCTAAATAGCGTTTATGCGCGTTTATGCACATCTAAGTTCCCTGAGCCTCGTATTCTGCCGTTGGAATAATAATATTAAATCTAATCTAATATCTGCATTAAAGCTGGTTTAGGCAGGTTTTGCTAAGATAGCTATTTTAGCTTCTCTAGCTTAGATTCAAACCATAATATCCCTTCAAAGCCACTCCCACAAAACACATGAACTGCCTGACCACAGAGCTGCCGGGGGACTAGTCTTCTTAGTCCACGAGAGAGAGGGCTTTTGAGAGAGCAGCATCGTTTATTTTTCACTAATTACTCTAGTAAATTCTATATTAAAGTTCAGTGTTTCCTCTAGTGGGGGCAGGTCAGGTCAGCCCCCCCCCCCCCCCCCGGCCAAAATAAAGTGCTAACCCTATATTTCGGAGCAGCTTAATGTAATAGTGTAATAGCTCATGTAATATTGCACATATTTTCGCCCTATTGCCTTGCCCAAGGACACAACTTCATGTGCACCGGCCGGGAATCGGTCAGGCAACCTTCAGATTACTAGCCCGATTCCCTCACCGTTCAGCCACCTGACTCCCGGAGTTGCAATGATCATGAGAACGGTGAGGAATCAGAAGATCTTGTCAATGACCTCAAGGTGGAGTCAGATGGCCGAGCGGTTAGGGAATCGGGCTAGTAATCAGTAGGTCGCTGGTTCAATTTCCGGCTGTGCCAAATGACGTATCCTTGGGCAAGGCACTTCACCCTACTTGCCTCGGGGGGAATACCCTGTACTGGATAAGAGCGTCTGCTAAATGACTAAATGAAAATGTAATCTCACGCGCCTCCACTCCAACAGTGGTAGCGGAAACGCTGTGGTTTTCATAATCATGAAAAGCTTAGCATAAAAAGTTTAATTGATGAGCCTACAATTCTTTTATTCAAATAAAAACATATAGCCGTAAAACGTTATATGTGCGATATCTCTAAACTGTTTTTATACACTGATATGTTCAATTTGACTGAATCGGTGAGGTTGCAGCAAATGTATTATGCTGAACTTTTATAAAAGCAAGGCATTTGGAAAATTAAATACTGATTGAAGTTAAACACTGACTACTGTCTGAAATTGAAATTCAGTTTGACAAAACCAATGACCAAGTCAGGCCAGTAAGAAAGTAATGCTAAACCCTGGGTTTTCCTGTAAGATAACATTGACAAATCACTGTCTTGCTTTATCCTTGCCAGGAGCGAGAAGAGGAAGAGGATCCTTAATCCTGAAAGCGACTTGGTTGAAGACTACCCAAAGGAAAATGACTCATTCAGGTAGGAGACCCAACCACCCCGTTATTGTCAGTCTGCAAGTCACTATTGCTGTTGTTAGATACAGTAGCATTAAACACTAGGGGGTTTATATAATTATCTTGTGAATTGGGGGGGGGGGGGGGGGGGGGGGGGCAAGAGGGTTAGGTTATTTATTTATTACAATTTAACCTCAAACCGCTTATTGTTATTTTGATATCTCATGGAAACGGTTGTATAATGCCGTGCTCAATATTCGCGACCCATTGATGTTTTATGATAAGCAGGTTGATGAGCTACATTAGTTAGAGCGAGTGAAGTAACAATTGAACTGCTTGAAGAAATGACATTTACTTGATTGCTGACACTGTTGTGGCAAGACGTAAGAATGACCCTCCCGGTGGTTCGAGAGGGTATTGGAATGTTGTATTTTGTTAAAGTATTCACAGTGAAATTTCTTTGTCAAATCTTTACGCTAAAAATAACATCTTGACACTCTTGCCTCAGCAACAATAAAGCCACCTCAGACCCCTCCTGGAAATTTCTGCAGAGCTGCAAAGACAAACTGAAACAGGCGGAGGAAAATCGAAGCTCTGGTAGGAGTGCATTTCAACCTGGGTAGGAAGACTAGTCGAGAGTAATGCCATATATTATAATATATATATTTTTTTTTCCTGTCAGTTACCCTTCTTCCTGCCCCTCTCCAAGCCACTTTGTTTTACGGTAGCAGATCTGTGACCAAAGACTACAGCCAGACTCATTCATTTCTAGACAGGTAAGACCATCTACAGTGGTTTTAGATGGAATTGTGTGTTTTAGGTTATGTCTTACAACATTAAGAGTAAATATGTGCTTCAAATATATATATATTTTTTTGTCATCTCCTGCACAGGCCACCCAGTACAACCCCCGCAAAAAGAAGTCTCATGATGCCCAATCATTCCACTCCTTTCAAAAAAATGCGTTCCACTACAGACTATGGGGGCTGGAATAGGCCCAGACCTTCCACCCTGGCGCAGTCCCAACCTCCTCTGCAAGGGTACAGACTGAATTATGTATGCTTGCTATCAAGAGAAAGCAGAATAGCAGGAAGTTGGGTCTCAAATAGGGCTTGGGCGGTATGACCTAAAATTGATATTGCGGTATAATTTGTTGCACGGATGGTGACTATACATTTTTTCTTAAAATTTGTAGTCCATTAATTTTAATAGAAGGCAATCCGCACCACTGCGGCTAATCTACCGCATTCGGCCGGATATGGATGGGGTACGGCAGGTGTGTCGCATTAGTTGAATTTTTTCAACTTTTGCAGTGATTTTACAAAAGAGCTAATATGCAGCTTTCAACAGTACATTTATGGGATCACAAGAAATCGCCGCTGCTTCAGAATTGTATGAAATGTCATAAAGTTGCAACTTTACGACTAATCTGTGCTATACTGGCTATGAGGATGCGAAAGATTGCTTGCAATATGTGCGCAGATTGCGGAAAATTGCTTGCAACGTTTCCCTAGATTGATTACAATGTTTGCAGATGGTAATTTTATGCTGTGACTAATTTAATTTCTGGAATGCTCTACCGTGGTTAGCAGGATAGTCATTATCCATATCCAGTGTTTATCACACAGACTAATTTGTGGCGGTGCGCCACAGAATCAACACCGGCCGCCACATATTGCGTTTCGTAATTATAATTTTTTAACACTATTTTGGTTAAAACATGCAGCGTATTCGTTCAGCTGCATTTCCTTTTCTGCGCGGGGGGGGCCTTCGTACTAATTTTCTGACATGAAACAACCCCCCTCCGCCCCGCCACAAATAGATTTCTAATCTGTGGGAAACACTGATATCGTACACCAAATACATACCGGTATATTTCTATACCATTCATACCGTCCATCCCTAGTCTCAAGCACATTATCTGTGAACTACAGTGGTTGATGAAATGAAATTAACTCAATTACAACATTACCTCCATGCATAGGGCAAAGTGTGATTGTATGGTTTGAAATGAATAATTTATAATCCTGACTGCAGATTCTCCAACCTGGGAAACACTTGCTACATGAATGCCATACTCCAGTCTCTCTTTAGCCTGCCATCCTTTTCCAATGACTTACTGAAGCAGGGTATCCCATGGAAAAAGGTCCCAGCCAATGCACTGCTTAGGTAACTCCATCAAGTCAATATGTCTGTAACTGACCAGGAGCTATTTTGTAATCATCACTTAAAATATCTGTAAGGATCATTCAGCCTTTCCCCATCTACAATCTGTGCAGGCGTTTTGCCCACTTGCTGGCCAAGAAAGACGTGTCTTGTCCAGAGATGAAGAAAGACCTGTTGAGGAGGGTGAAGAGTGCCATATCCTCCACAGCAGAACGCTTCTCTGGATACATGCAGAATGTAAGACTCCTTCTCACCTTATTCTTGTTGAAGTTGGGGATCACATCCAACAGTCCAGCCTGTTGTACTGCCCAGGAACACAAACACACGAATGCACACGTCTTCCTGCCTATGCAAATGTCAATATTTTATAAACCTTTTGATACCACTGGGAAAATGGACACATCATTGAGGCAATGGATAATTGCTCTCCTCTTTTTCTCTAGGTCAGGCCTCTAAAAATACATATTTTTTTCTATTTCACAAGTCTTAGAAACTGGGGTCCGATGGATGTGCGGTTAGGGTGTCGGGCTATTAATCAGAAGGTTGCCGGTCCGATTTCGGCCATACAAAATTACGTTGTGTCCTTGGGCAAGGCACTTCACCCTACTTGCCTCGGGGAGAATGTCCCTGTACTTATTGTAAGTCGCTCTGGAAAAGAGTGTCTGCTAAATGACTAAATGTCAATGTAAACTAAGTTAATAGAACTCTTTCAAGCACAACACTAAGTTAATTTATGTCTGACCATAGTCAACATATTTTCTGAAAGCTGTCTCAAGTCTATCTCTCACTCTGAAGTCTTTATAGAGATCAGTGTGTCAGTCCTTAAAGGCCATCTTGCAGGCCATCTTGCACCACTGTCGATTAATGCCTACATAAAGCACTCAAGATGTGTATCATTTAAAACATTTCCAAATGGTGTCTCCAAATGGTGTTAAAGACCAGTTTTTGTCGTTTTTGATATAAGCGTTGGCTAATTAGCACTATTCGGTGATGTCACGTTGGGGAGTCGTGGAGGAGACTAGCTTCAGCCTAGTACTACAACTATGGCGACTAACTTGGATGAGGAAGAGGTGGCAAGAACCACAATATGTACTATGATGGCCCGCAGCCGTATCGGGGGGGGGGGGGGGGGGGGGGGGGGGGGGTCTAGTTTGTGCGATAGACTAATGCGTTCTGCAGAGAAGGGAGACTAACGTTGGTCACGGTTTTGAATGGAAGGGAGAAAACAGGACAACGGCAGATATCGCTATTTAAAAAGTGACTACGTAGTTAAGGCGGCAGGCGTGTGTTGCTTAGGCGCGTTTAGGGCTGCAACGATTAGTCGACATTATCGATAATTAGTCTGTTATTAAAATTTCGATTTTAGATGCCTGCACTCAGAATCAGAAGGGGATATATTCGCCATGAATGTTTGCACAGACAAGGAATTTACTTTGGCAGGAAGGTGCATACATTAAACATATAGGAATCTTGAAACTTATGTGGACTAGCTATACAAAAGGAGCAAAGTCTAGCTAATACTACGGGGATTTAGAATAAAATATAAGTAGCCATAATTTACAATCTAACCTAAAAATACAAATAGTGCAAAGAGAAGGATACAATAGTGCAAATTCCAATGTGCCGGGTGTCATTGTGCAGATTGTGATTTAAAGTCAGTGTGTGTCCTTGGCCTTGTTAAAGTGGCCAACAGCGGATGGGAAGAAACTGTTGTTGTGGCGTGAGGTTTTGGTCTTGATGGACCGCAGCCTTCTGCCAGAGGGGAGTAGCTGGAACAGGGAGTGTCCAGGGTGGGAGGGGTCGGCCACAATTTTTCTCGCTCGCCTCAGGGACCTCGAGGTGTGCAGATCCTCGAGGGAAGGCAGATTGCAGCCGATCACCTTCTCAGCAGTGCGGATGATACGCTGCAGTCTGCTCTTGTCCTTGGCAGTGGCAGCAGCGTACCAGATGGTGATAGAAGAGGTGAGGATGGACTCAACGATGGCTGTGTAGAAGTGCACCATCATTGTCTTTGGCAGGTTGAATTTCTTCAGCTGCCGTAGGAAGTACATCCTCTGTTGTGCTTTTTTGTGCACGTTCTTCTGGTAAGTGCACGTCCACTGATTGTGATGTTGAACTTAAAGGAGTCACTTTGCACACACCATTGAAGTCCTAAGGCTCTCTCCATGGGCAATTGATCCTTGCTCAAGTCAAATTCCTTTACCTCTTTGGCTCTGTCCTCCTGTGGAACAGTAGCAAGGACAACTCTACTGTTGCTTACCCACTTTAATAAATGAAATCCTCCTTCGTGACAGACGGGTGAGGTTTGAGATCAGCTTTACTGCTTCCTTTTCTGTGGGCACAGATGTTAAGCAATCATCCACATAAAAGTTCTCCATTATTGTCTTTGTTACCTCAGGTGGGAAGTTGCCTGCATTGTCCTGTGCAGTCTTTTTGAGTGCAAAGTTTGCAATGCTGGGTGAAGAGACCGCTCCAAATAAATGAACACTCATTCGAAATTCTATAGGAGCACTCCTATCCGTGTGTTTGTCAGATTTGGGCCTTGGATTAGTTCACAGTTCAGGGATGTTCCCTGATATGTTGCACCGCAATCGAACACTACTCTGATGGTCTTCTTCTTTGGGTGATATACCCCATGATGAGGGATATACCAAACTTTCCTGTCAGTTCTGTTCACCTTTGCTGGGGGAACCATTTCAGCATAGCCCTTATGAATGACATCACGGAGAAACTCTGTACTCCCTTTGATAGTTTATATCTCTTTTGAACTTCCTTTTCAGATTCAAAAGGCGTTGCTCTGCAATCACACGGTTGTGAGGCATTGTCACATTGTCAACTTTAAAAGGCAAGTTAATGCAGTAGTGACCCTCTATTACTTTAACAGATTCATTGGCAATATTCAAGAACTTCTTGTCTTCTACTGACATTTTAGTCTTTTCATCATAGACTCTCATTGAAATCTGAGTTGTATTGACTCACCAGACGTTCTTGCAGGTTAACCAGGGAGATCCTATTAGTCACTTTGGCCTTCTCCACTCCTTTACTGCATCCTCCCAATGGACCATTGACTACCCATCCTAGTAGGGTTCTTACAGCATAGGGCCCATCTTTTTGTGAGTTGATGGGCCAGGGTTCCATCAAATTTGCTGCATTGCCAGAGTTTATTTGGAGTTATTGGACTTCGCTGATATAAGGCCATTTCCTTAAATCCGCCTGTGTTGGGATGTCGTCCTTTGTCACCGGCATAGACCTTTGAGTGAAGACTTCAGGTGAAGGAAGTTGTTGCCTTTGAATTTGCTCACTTTTAGACCTGACACCAACGTGCTTTTGACAGGCTGTTCTTGTGACATTGTTTTTATCAAAACAGTTGTTGGTTTCCCTTCCAGGCTCAATTTCTGCGCCAGCCTCTCCATGCAGAATGTTGCTGAACTGCCCGTATCGAGAAAAGCATACGTTTGAATGATCCTGTTGCCTTTCACAGACTCTCTCTCACTTGAACAGGTAATATTGAAAGTGCACATTTAGAGTTCCTGGCCCCATTATGCTAACAAACATTGGACTTCACCTCTTTGATGTTCTCTGGTAGCTCTGCTGACTTTGTGGTCTCACCTTTGACCTGGAAGTTGATGTGAAGCACACTAGGATGCATTCGGTTGCAGATGTTGCATGACAGACGCGCTGCATGGCAGTCTTTGCTTCTGTGTCTTCTACGCAAGCCTCCAAAACAGATAGCCTTTTCCTGTAAAAGATTAAACTTTTCCCTGTGTGTTTTCTTCTTGAAAGTCAGAGCAACTAAGAGCTTTCTCAATGTAAGCGGTGGAAATTATATACTCATTGCCGAAATGTTCATGCAACAAACGTTTGGCTCTGAGATAACCCTGATCTCCGTCCATATGCTGACAGCTTTTTACTAGATTCCTAGCTTGGCCATTTGTATATTGTTCAAGGTAAAACAATTTATCTTGTCCACTGTCTGTTTTACCCTCAATGTCATGTTCAAAGGAGTTCGTAAATGACCTAAACTCCAAGATATCGCCATCAAAGACGGTAACCCTTTTAGGTGGCAATGTAGATAATTGCTGCTGTCTAAGAAGCATAGACGTGATTTTACTTTGTCTATTCAAGATCGCAATTAGATTACTGGGAGCTACATTGTCCTGTAATGACCTGACATGCTCTTGTTCAGGCAGCATAGGACCTCTGGGAGATTACAAGATTGTCAGCCAGCGGTCTGTATTGTGTACTGAGCTCAACTTTGTCAGAGTGATCAATGGATTTCTCCTTAATAGGTTTCAAAACAGCATTACCTTCTTGAGTTGCATGATCTGCCTGCATATTCAATGCAGACTGTGACCTTTGAGCTGGAAAAATGCTGCCCTCTCAGCCTGTGCTACCAGACGAGCCGAAGATGAACTTGATTTTGAACTTTTAGATCCCCTACTAACTGAAGAGATGCT
The DNA here is from genome assembly GCF_021917145.1 of Hypomesus transpacificus. Taxonomy (NCBI): domain Eukaryota; kingdom Metazoa; phylum Chordata; class Actinopteri; order Osmeriformes; family Osmeridae; genus Hypomesus; species Hypomesus transpacificus. The sequence goes on along the minus strand of NC_061082.1, from coordinate 14,734,618 downwards.
ATCCTTGGGACTAATTTAATTTTCCTTCTCTGTTGGAGGTGCAACTGCTATAGGACAAGATTTAATTCATTCATCAGCCCTTGTCTTAAACTCCTCAATATTAATCCTCTTCAGTTCATACCACTGTCCTGTGTCTGTAACACATTCGTCCTTTGACAAAAGCTTTGGATATTGTTTTTGCAATTCATTAAACTCCTCCAACACCTCTGTATATTTCTGTAAGTTCTCCTTTACTTGCTCCAGGTTTGCTGGATCAGACATGAGTTCACTCATCTTATTCATTTTGCGAGTCAAAGCAGCCAATTTATTATTGGGTGTGCTTTGCCTTCGGCAAGCACAAACCATTGTTATCTCACATATATATTTATTATTGTTTCTTTTCGTGCCTCTAAGGCTCAGTCAATATTTGGACTACATAGACAACGGTGGGGTCAAAAATTTCGTCTTGGTAGCGATTGCGTTGCTTCTATTCGGATTTACGTTCCGTTGCACGGTTTAGGTTTTAATTAAGTTTTTGTGGCAAAAGTGAAGCTAACGGTGGCTAATTTGCTAGCCACAGTCACTGACGCTACTGACGTCACGAAATATCGCGTGACTACCTCTAGCAGAACATTAGTTTAGCAGCTCGTTAACTTCTGGGAGATAGCTAGGCTAACTGCTTTACTGCAAGTGAGCTGCAGAAACGCCACAAGCAAATAGGCCAGGGTGATAACTATTTACTCATTTTACTTTGTGATATGAAAAACAATATAAGCTGATATAAGGAAGTAGTTACATCTACTTTCGAAAACATTAGTCTACTATTTCACTGAAGCATTAGCATCATGACATTAGCCTCTGTTGTCCGGGCAACACATACTACAGCGGTCTATGATGCATCTGTTTTCAATCGTTAAAATAAACATTCCTCACAATTACATTTTCGTTGTAGGATTTATTATGACATTAGATTACAAGTAAACGACTTGTTGGTGAAATTATCATTACCTGTGGTTTCAAACCAGTGTAGCTCACTGCAACGCTGTACTGTTAGTAGCTAAAAAAAACATCTCCACAGCTGTTTACAGTACTGTAGCCTACGTAGGAAGTCAATGATGTTTGGCACTACCCTTACTTAAATCAAAAGTCTTTCAATAGGTGAAACTATCTGACTAGTGACTACTAACCTGAACTCCATTGCCACAGCCTAAACTTCAATCTGTTCATGAAAATAATTCATTTCAGCCTAGACCGTACAACGGAAGTAACGTTAAATGGAATTCAACCAACGCAATTGCTACCAAGACAGTCTAGTAGTAGTTGTAGCCTACAATTTACCGGGGCAGCTTCTCCACACAGCAGGGCTATATCGCATTTTGCCTTGTTACTGACAATGATCGCTACCACATTGACATTTTTATGAATGAGTGATTTTCCCCTAAGTAAATGTCAAGCTTATTTACGTTTTTGGGGGCATATTTTCAGTTAGCAGATGATACTATTTGAATCGCGATTCCATCTGAGATAGCTACTGCTGGTAACGTCGTTGTTAAAATAATTTAAAAGGGGGTTCTTTATTAATGAATAAATGCAATATGAGTAGGCTAAATGCCTGAAAATATCACAAGAAGGGAAAAACTAACAATGACGTTTAAATCATAGAGATTAGGTACATTTTTACACCGGTCTGCCAAATATATTCGTTTTGATTCAACTATGAGGTTGCTGATCACCATTCCCTCTTGCAGGGGAAATGACAAGACTATTTCATTCTACTCTTCACTGTTAGTATTTTGAGTTGTAAATGAGCAGAAAAAAATATGCTTTTAAATCTATGTAATCTTAATAAATAATAAGAAGGCTATGCATTTTAATATAAAATATACAGAAATATCAGTTGTTAAATGTAGGCTAATTTAAATACGGACCCCTACAAGTAAGCAAGCACACCCAGCAATTTCCCCAGAAATTGTACCCCCTCTAGTTTCTAACTTGCTTTGCTTCTTTCTTCTTATTTTCTTACTCAAACATTTCCTTTTGCTTTTCAGAGGCAACAGGTCCAGAAATAACAGCTTGTTCAGCCATATTGGAAACTGAAGCTCTTTGTTCAACTTCACCAACTTAAAAGTCCCTTTTTCTTCAAAAATATAACTCAATAATCCACAAAAATGGTTCCTCTTAAGACAATAAACAAGATTCCTTTCAAAGGTTTTTCATAAACATACCGATTGCTGCGGATTCACTTGGATTCAACCTGGGCCATCTTTGACTTTGCAATTGAACCCCCTTTGTTCCAGTATCCAATGTTGCTTTCTTCAAAGTACATCCATCCAAGGCAGTTTTTTGACTAAATTGTACTTTCTACTAAATTTCTACTTTACTACCACTGGTGGCTGAAATGGATTTAGTTCTGACGCGCGTAGAAAAGATGAGAAGTAGGGGAGTCAGATGGCTGAGCGGTGAGGGAGTCGGACTAGTAATCAGAAGGTTGCCGGATCGATTCCCCGCCAAGCCAAATGACGTTGTGTCCTTGGGCAAGGCACTTCACCCGACTTGCCTCGGGGGCAATGTCCCTGTACTTACTGTAAGTCGCTCTGGATAAGAGCGTCTGCTAAATGACTAAATGTAAATGTAAGTAGAGGTGAGTCTAGTTGGTACCTTTGACCGTTTATTGTAGAATGGTGGATAACAAAAAATACAATATATTAAACTAAAGATTATTTTGTAAAGCGCATGGTTCCTTTGCAAACGTCCTGGCACACGGTCAAAAAACTGTTGCCTTCCTCAGCCACGCCCAGATTCTCTGGCTGCTGGATTTTAAGGCCTTTTCCCCTTGGGCTCCACCTTCAGCCTCTCAGGTAAAGTTCAGGTGTCCTCTAGATGGGGTAAAAACACCTAAGCCCATAGTGTCACTCACCCATTCTTACACACACTTGCACATGCTAATAAAGAGAGATAACATAAGAATCAACATAAAGGTTAATTCGGCTCCTACACAGTATTTCACGCATACTAACACCGTAGCAACATGTCCACAGACAGTAGTTTGACATGCATTACAGACATAAAGCTAGGAATGTAAACAAATCTCTTAAATTAAGCAGCAGCATTAAGAGCTTCATTTGTAAGACAACAGGGTTATGTTCAATGAAAAACAGTGAGTAATTGGACAAAAAGAGATTGGCCTGTTCAGTTGGCTCGGAATGGGGGCGAATAAGGAATTGCCGAGACCTGATGGGCGTCAAAGCCAATTAAATGCATGGTCCGAGGAGAATGAGTGAAGAGTTGGTGAAGTGTCTTGGTGAGTTGCTGTCATTTAGCAATGCAGAAACGAGCGCTGGAGCTAGTCTACGAACAGCAGTGCACATTTTTTTACTGTCAGTGAATACCACCGAGTGAAAGTCAATGTTTTCTTTATATTTAGTGACAGTGATCATTCAGGGCCTGACATTAACTTTTTGAGGCACTTGTCCTTAGCACAAGTAGCCTACATTTACCTGATATGTCTGTCTGTAAAGGCTCTGCAGAAAACTGATACATATTTGTGAGGCCTTTGGTGCGGAAAACGACATGACTTTTTGTGATAAAAAGACAAACTGCATGTATTTTCCCTGTCACCGATGTCGTTTGTCTGGAACACCACTCCCGGTGAAGCTTTACGGCACGCCTTTGCCCTATGTTCTTTCTGTGACCTATCTCGGTTTTCAAATCACGCCAGATCTCTCTGATGATAGTTCTATCCGCACGCAAACCCGCCAGCTGTACACAAAAGCTAACACTCTAACCCGAACATTTGGCAAATGCTCTACTGATGCGAAGCGAATCCTATTCATGGCACACTTCTCTCCCCTGTATTGCGCCCAGATATGGTGCAACCATAGCGCTGGTGCACTGCAGAGACTTAGAGTTGCCTACCACAACGCTTTTAAGACTATCATGTCGCAACCAAGGTCCAGCAACAACAGCTGGCTCTTTGCACAGCTGCGTATTGACACCTTTGACGCCAGGAGGCGAAAGTTGACGCATTCTTTTGCAGCTCGCCTCCTGGCATCTGGGAATGACATAGTTAGGCTCCTGTTATCCTCAGACGCTTTTTCCAGGAGCCAGTTTTGGAGTAACTATTGCTACACTGTACATAGGCCATGTGTTGTTTTTAGTTAGGCATTTTAGATAAGTAGATTCATGTCTCTTGTATGTAATGTATTCGTGTATGGGCCATTGCGCCTGAAATAAACATTAAATAAATAAAAAATTACGTTATCTCTTCTCCATGCACAAAAGTCACGCCCGGGTAAAGATTGTGCCTTTGACTAATGAAGATATATTACACAAATGATAACAATTATGGTGTTATTAAAATGTTATTTGTTGCATCTTTCTGCAGAATGAAACACTTTCTGTTATATACTGTATTGCAGCTTCGTCCCAAGGTCAGACCGTGCAGCTAATTTAATGCTCAACACTTGAACGGGGGCTTATTACTTGAAAGAGGAATATTTACTGTGTCGTCTCAGTTACACTATCGGGGCTTGTAAATACTGTGACTTGCTAAAGTAGGCAAATGGCTAGGAGAATAGAACATTTCATAAAAATGTCAGTCAATCAAACAGCTGCAAGACCCAGTGAAATGTTATATACAGCTACCATTGCTAACGACATTGGATAACTCAACTTCGGTAGGCTATCCTCAGTATTTGCAAGCTGGCCAGTGCAAGTAACATGGCATTTCATTTTGTTTGAGTTTTAACTTGTCCAGTGGGGCCAGTACATTTATCTTCCACTTGCCCTACAAAAAATCCACTTGTCACGGACATATGTTGTTAGCTCTAGTTCAGATAAGTAGTACTACCGGTAAACTGATCTAGAAATAGAATACATCATTCTAGCTATGGGCTAACTTGCCATTCCCACCTGTAAAATCCCCCCAAAGATCATCCCTAATTAAATCTTTTCCCCCACGTTGTAAACACATTTTTGATTAGATGTCCCATGTTTTGACGGTACTAGCAGAGCCCATATTAGACATTCTCTGGTACTTGCCAAGTGTTTATTTCTAATCGATTTCATGCGGGCTCAAAAGCGGGCTTTTTTTTTTTTTTTGTCTCAAAGCGGGCTTTGGTCTGTCGTCTCCCCAACGTGATGTCATGCAATGCATTGTGGGGGAAAGAAGACTCATTGCAAAAAAGTACCTACTTTTTCGTATTATATTCCGTTTTTTTACACCCAACAACATCAAAAACAATGGATAGCAGTTTAAATGTTTATTACCAACAAGCAAATTGCACAAATTCGTTGAGAAAACTCCCCCCTGCAAGATGGCCTTCAAGGTGCCTTGCTAAATTTGTTGTGTTAGCACCTTTCTTTAGCACTGCTCTGTAGCATCGCATGCTTGTATCCTCTCTTTTTTAATTAGCCTCAAATGCGAAGTATTTCCAAACAGCACACCTGCTGCTTTCTTTGTGTACCAAAACCATCTGCCATCTTTAACATTAGAAGCGCCAAGCCTGACGTTGTCATAATTCTAGTCAGAATATGAGTCTGATAACTCTCCGTTGGGCTGTGACTATGGGGCGTGTTTCAACCGAACTCGTAAAACTAGTTCAAGTTCAAGTCTTTTATTTGTCAGATGCACAGAACAACACAAGGTTAGACTGGGCACTGAAATTCTTAAAGGGGCAATTGACTGCAAAACCGATTTTACCTTGTCATTGTTGAAAAACGACAGTTCGGAGGGTAAACTGAAAATACCGTGAATATCAAAGTCCATTGACACCTCTTTCCTATTCAAATCTCAAAAAGAAAAAATTTGGCTGTAAAACGCTAGCTTTTCAACAAAGCCACCGGTCCTACGTAGGACCGGTGATCGCCCTCTTATTGGCTCTGGTCTGTATCTTTGTCACGCCCCAGAATTTACATCCAGACCAGCCCGAGGTAGCGTCTATCTCCGATACTAGTTTAGCTGCGCGCTGCTCTGTGTAGGCTACTTATAAGGAATTACAAAGAAGAACATTTTGAATTATAACAAGGCTATTGAAAATGGACCACGGTCGTAAATGCTGTGTTCCAGGCTGTACAGGGAAGGCTAACACTCACAGTCTTCCCAAGGAGCCAAACATTCAACAGGCATGGCTGCTGTTGTCTATGAGAAGATCCCGGCGAAGTTCGACACTCAATCATTCATTTGCTCTGAACATTTCACCCAAGACAGTTTTGACAACCTTGGACAATTTCAAGCAGGATATGCTAGGAAGCTGAACCTGGAAAGAGGTGCTGTTCCAACCGTATGCTCATTGCAACCACAAGCTAAGGACAGTATGATGTTGTGCTAACAGTTATTAGCAATGCTAACGTTTCCTGTATATAGCATACCAGGTAGAATGCTAAATACGTTTCTACACACATCAAATGACTCTAGCTAGACTAGCTGTAGTCGGCATTAGAAGGGAAGCTTCCGAAAAATAGCCAGAAAACCAACTGCAGTCTGGCTTATTGCTAACGCCTGTCTAGATAATCTATTTGAAAGAACTGGAGAAAGGCAGGTTCTAGATACAGGATACGTTAGCATTGCTATTAACTGTTACTAGTAACACCTAGACTGTAGGCATGTAAACAAGTTTAGCTTGCTAGTTAACGCAAGGGCATAGGCCTAGTTTATTGGCAATGGGGCTAACGTTGATTCATGTTCCTGACTGTGTTTCATTCAAATAAAAAACCTGTGTAATGAAAATCTACAATTCACGATGCATGTTTGTCCAGATCTTTGTCATGTTATTTTACAGCAAGATATAAGATAGATATAAGATAGCTAGCCTAGCTAACTAACTGAAGCCGAGTAGAATCACGATATGGTTTGGTTGCTAAGCTGTAGCCTAACGTTCTACCCACCTAAATCAATCCAGTTTGCTTCAACAACAGAAGTGGAAACAAGTAATGTTATCATTTCAAATGACATATAGTCAGTCTGTTGAAAACAGTGTTGTGTAGACACAATAGATTTATTTGCGCATTTTTATTTCAAGTCTCCAACTTCGGTGTTTCAGCGAGTGCTGCTGTTGGCCGTGTTGCGTTTTTGCTCCTAGCTTCACTCGTTGATAACCAACCAATCAGCGCGCAGCTTATCTAAATATTAATGAGCATACCATAAAAGGAGAAAAGCTAGTGTTTTTTCCCGGGAACATTTCAGAGGATCTGTCAGAGGGCATAGAACAGCACCCGGGCCAATTTCAACCCAACCAATGTTACATACCCTATTCGGAGACCTTAAGGAACAGTGTGAAATACCCCAAAAAAACAGTCAATTGCCCCTTTAAGACAAAACAACGCAAGCACCTGACATAACATAACATATAAGTACACGGAACAAATTTACATCTATGCTGAGCTTAAATAAGTGAAACTTACTAAATATACAGGTAGCAATAAATAAACAACTATACTAACCCTAACACTAAAACTTCTAAAATTACAGATAACAATAAATAGTACGCTATACTAACCCTAATGCACAAAAAAACCTGTTTCAACCCTATAACCTATCTAACCTAAGTGGAGTACAGTGCAATAGTGCAAATTTGCAGATCAGTGACTGTCAATGACCAAACAGGAGCCTGGTGGCGAGGTACAGTGAGGTACAGTAGTGCAATGTTACTGAAAGAGCAACCAGTAGCTGAAAGTGACAGTGTATAAGTGACTAGTGTGCAGTAAAAATGTCCATATCAGTGTCCATTGAGAAGCCTGATGACCCTTGGGTAGAAACTGTTGTCCAGTCTGCGTGTGCGCGACCGGATGCTGCGGTAACGCCTGCCAGAAGGCAACGGGGTAAAGAGACTGAAGGATGGGTGGGAACAGTCTCTTAGAATCCTGCTGGCTTTCCTTAGGCAACGTGTGTGGTAGGTGTCCTGTAGGGCTGGGAGCTTCCTGCCGATGATGAACTCAGCAGAACGGACCACACTTCGTAGGGCCTTGCGGTCCCGGTCTGTGCAGCTCCCATACCACACTGTGATACAACCAGTCAGAATGCTCTCTATAGTGCATCTGTAAAAGTTAGTGAGGATGACTGAGTCCATACCAAACTTCTTCAGTCTCCTCTGGAAGAAGAGGCGCTTGCGGGCCGCTTTGACCACCTTGTCCGTGTGAACAGAGCAGGTGAGGTCATTGCTGATGTTCACCCCGAGGAACTTGAAGCAGCTGACCTTCTCCACTTCCGATCCATTGATGAATAGGGGTGCATGCTCCTCCTCCTGCCGCCTCCTATAGTCCACCAACTAGACCCCGAAGCCGCCGCCAAGCGGCGCCATTTAAGTTTCAGCCAAAGCCAGCTAATAATTTTGTCAGCCAAATTCAGCCGCCATCTGATATTTTTGGGCTGAGGCAGCTGAAATTATTTGCATCAAACAATAATTCTATCTATCACATAGAGGCATACACACACAAAAAATAAATTATAAACTAAATCAATTTTGCACACCGGATTCGCCAGTCTCAAGCTCGTTGCTATGATACACCGGACTCAGTGAATTGATGACCAATTAAAATTGCGCGTTTTCCGATAGTGATGATCATAGACAGTTAAAGAAGCAATGCATTTTTCTCTCACGCTGAGCTGAAATGGCGGAAACAACTAGAAAAGGTAATTGTGTTGTTCTCACATACTTTCCTAATTTCTACGTTGGATACTCAGACTTTTGTTAGATCTTCAGTTTTTGGAAGTAAGAATGCCGTTTTGTCAGGACTAGAATGGCGCTTGTCGTTGTGTCAGGACTAGTGTTTTATCGATATTTTTGTAGGCTACTCTTTTAGCAGTGTTTCCTCTATGTTGATTTTGCTGTGGCAGACAACAAATGGCTTTGGGGTTTGTCGGAGAATAGCACGGACACGCGCTTCACACAAAAGTTGAGATTGCGTGTGTGCGTCCTTGAGAAGTGTAAATCGTATAACCTATGTTGTCAGTTCATTTAAGCCTATTATTGTATTAGTCTATAGTTCTTGTTAATTTAAATTAAGCTAACTGGTTATTTTTCGTTGTTTGTATTCTTCCCCTTCCAGCTACAGTATATTGCACGTCTGTTGATAGGTCGGACAGACCTGCCCCCACTGCAAAAAAAGAAGAAAAATCCTAATCCTAGAGGAAACACTGTTTAGAACTTGGAAATATTGAGATCTAGTAAATCAGTTTAACATACACATCTGTAGACATAAAGTGGCAGCTTCAGCCATTTGTAGCTATTAACATTTTGGCGGCTGCAGCAGCCATTTAGGTTTTGGCTGAGCTGGCTAGCCAGCCAATAACTTCATCAGCCAGCCATTATTCTCAAAACAAATGGCTTCGGGATCTACGTAAAACAAATGCCTCTTCGCTCAATTGGATAGACCTACAACCAATCAGAGCAACGTAATATGTTGTTTGTTTAAAAATGAATTCAACCCAAGCGCTCTTTCGTGACGTTGATTACGTGACTGTTGATCATCTGTCCATCATCGTATAAAGCCCGCCCTGGCAATTTAATTGGTCCGACCAGCTCCTGGTGTTATATAGTTTGACCCCAATACGAGCCCCTCCAGACCCAACTTCCCGACAAAAAAAATTTGTGGGCGGGGTTAAGTTGGGCTGGCAGCCAGGCTAGATTTTCCCTACTTGAAGCATGGATAGGGGTCAAATTACCCCTGCATCTTCAGACGGAAGTTGTTACTGACACGTAATGATCACTAGATGGCTCATTAAATGAACTTGCTTTCATCAATCTGTCATTAATTTCCGTGTTAATGTTCCTATGCGTTTTTTCAGCCTCAACATTCGGTGCTTCTGAATTGTCAAAACAATCTCTCAAAATGCTGGCTATGGATGCAAAAAACGCAGAAAATCGAACCCGATGCAAACTTTTTTTTGACGGACGAAAGTTTGAGGCAGTGTCTAAAGCGCGATTGACATAACATTATCTTTTAACGTGCAAAAATATCGGACTCTAATTTCGGACTGCAAAAGCCTTTAGTCGATCATTTTGTTAGAGCGTTTGTTGTGTAGCCCTTTAATCATGGAGCAAAATTTAATTTATTGGCTTAAGGATGTCACACATGTTTCAGGTCAGACTGCAGTTGATCAATGAATGTGTAGCCTGACATTATCAACATTTTATAGTAGACAACTGACAATGATCACTTCGATGTCTCCAGTCAAAAGTAGTGTAGCGACACGGCAAAGGATGTTCTAGGTTAGCAAGGGTCAGTCTGTCAGTAGCATATATTTACACACAATAACATCATAAACATTCAAGGGTCTGATAGATTCAGTTATCCTTGGAAAAGTTATTGACAGACAAGACAATGAATGATATACTGGTTGAGAATGTATTTTGTGGTTTTATGTAGGCTATGCCTGTAACATTGAGAGTCACGCTGGAAAAAAGTATCGGTATAGGCATGGGCAGAGCAGGGGGCGTTTCTTTTGGGACTTGAGCCCCGAGTATTTTCTCAGAAGCACAGAATCTGTAAGGTTAAATACCTTTGGGTTGTCATTTTTCCCATGCGCATTCTACGCACCCTTGATGTCACTGTAATTGTTGTATTATAGTTCATAACTTAAGAAACAGAGCAGGTTATCTGTTGATATGATAATAGTTAACATTAAATGCCAAACTGTAGGTGAGTGTAAACTGTAGCTTGTGCTTTAGTCAGAGCTAGCTTGCTAGCTAACCATCGTAAAGTTGGCTAGGTTTGAGCCATGATGAGGATCCACTCCCCCATTAATTGCATAGTAAACAAACCAGACATGCAACAAACTTACAAATTCATGTCTGACTGTACAGAATAATATGAGTCCAATGTAATGTTTACGTTACTTAAAGCAAAAGAACAGTATTTTGCGCTCAAATCGCTGCCATATAAAATTCAAAAGTAGGCATGGCATCGTGCTTTTGGTGGTAGGTCACGTGCTGTTCCACAAAAACATATACAATTGATGGATGAGACGCAGGCATACGGAGGCAAGTTTTAAGAGTTAATAGCTGTCTTTAATCATTATTTTACGATTAGCATTATGTATAACAAGTTTAATCTTACCACAGTTTCCATTTTTTACACATTGTAAAAAGTTCCAATTGAAAATAAGACTAAACCATTGTTGAATTACTACATTTCAATGTAATCATTTGTCTTGTTTCAGTGTCGAGTAAAATGATACTACACTTAGTATCAGTATCAAAGTCCACATTTTTGTATCGTGACAACACTATATACTCATAATGTGTGAATATATGCTAAATGTATTTATTAGGTATGTTTATCCGCTTTACTAAACACATTTGCTTTTTACCATTCAAATTATTGTTCCCGCTGTCATGACATAAGAATTGCACTTAACTTTTGCAAGAATTGCATAACTTAACTTCGTCATCATTTTGCACATAATTATAGGGTAGGCCTATATATAAACTATACATATTTTGCGAGACATATAAATATTATTTAGCTAAACCTTTTCTGAATTACAGACTTGTGCAAGGGAACCGTTGTGACATCTGCTGATAGAAAAGTGAATCACAGCCTTGAAAGGCAGGGGAAAATTTTGGCAAGAAAGCAGGGTCCTGGAACCTGATCAAGTGCAAAGATACAAAAAAAAATTCTCTAGACTGACAATGAGTGAGAGGAGGCAGGGCTAGATGGGCATGACGGGTGTCTGTGAACTTGCTATCGGAGAGAAAAGAGGAAGTGCAGATGGTATTGTTGTGGATAATTTTCCCGATAAAGTTCCCGTGTATAGTGAAAATAAATCAGAGTCTCGAAGTGAAGAAAATCTTAAGTCCGAACAAGTCAAAATAAACTAAGTCCAAAAGTTGAAAATGATTCTAAGTGTTGACAAGTCAAAAATAAACTAAGTCAAAACTTTGAAAATTATTTTAAGTCCCAACAGATGAAAAATAAACAAATAAAGTCCAAAACAGACGCACTGGAACTCAGAGTCTGATGCAAAGGTTTATTCCAACACAGGGTAAAAAAGTGAGCTCCGAAGAGCAGACTGGCAAGTTCTCTCCAAACATCCACTTATATACTGTATTTTCTGCCGATTATTTGTGTCATTTTTTGCTATTGGTACAATACTGTTGGTCACAGATACATTATGCATCCTCATATTATTGGTACCTTTCTGTTGATGACCATTTCTATGCTTTGTCACCCAATTGACCCTTATACTAGGGTTTCTGATTACAGAAGCTGTGTCACGTTGGCATCTTTGTCCTTACATAAATCTGACCATGTCCAGGCTCGTGTTGGGTGCACACACATCTTAGACTTTCTTCTAGTTGGTATGGGATGCTCGTGGAAAAACTGAGACATTCACTTTTCAATTATAGTTCCATAAGTGTAACCCATCTCCATCATTTTAGCAGGGTGACATAATTTTCTTCATCAGTATGAGTGTCCATAGTGCGGAAAGTTTGTTTTGAAACCCTTTTCTCAAATATTCAGAATTGATATGTCTCAATATGCAATCTTTTTGACAACACAATAATTTTAGTAATTTGAATACAAAATAGATTTGATGGAGTTGGCAGTTTAATAACAAAAGGGCACCTTTTTATGAATTGATCTGGAATGTTAAAATGTTAAGGAACCCTGATCACATTCCTGAACACCCACCAGGACGCTCATGAGTTCCTGAGCCAGTGTCTGGACCAGCTAAAAGAGGACGTTGAGAAAGTCAATAAGAGCTCGAAGAGTGAGCCGGCAGCGGTTGCTGCTGTGTGGGAGGAGCCACAGCAGTTTGCAGCACGATCCAGAGATGAGACTGACTCCTCCCGCATCTACACCTGCCCTGTGATTGTCAACATGGAGTTTGAAGTGCAGCACACCATCACCTGCAAAGGGTGAGTTCTTTACCTGGTTAACGTATATTTAAAAAAACACATTTTATTGTAAAATAATAGAATTTATGTAAAGAAACAATATAAATGTAAGTCTTAAACTGCAGTATATAACATTCACTGACTGTGCCCCATGTTTATTTATAGTTGTGGAGAGGTGGTCACCAAACGAGAGCAGTTCAACGACCTGTCTATAGACTTGCCACGCAGGAAGAAGACCCTTCCTCTAAGATCTATCCAGGATTCGTTGGACCTTTTTTTTAGGGTGCGTATCCCCACATTGGGAGTCCAATAAAATGTCACCTAGCGTAAGCTGTAGGATTATGGTTTACATTTGTTTGTTTTTGTTTTTTCAGATGGAGGAAATTGAGTACTCCTGTGAAAAGTGCAGTGGGAAGACTGCAACAGTGACACACAAATTCAGCCGACTTCCTAGGTATGCAATACCGATTTTTGCCTCTAATTGAGACTCAGCACTTATAAAGGTATTTTAACACTAGAAGCACCCTACTTATAGTGCCGCTGTCTTCGGACAGGGACGTTGTTCGTTACACGTAACGATTGCTAGATGGCGCTTCTTGCACGGAGCTAAAGGCAAGGTCGGAAAATGAACATTCGTCAATCTGTCATTCATTTCCGTCTTGTTAGTTGATTATTTCATTAGAACGTTTGTTGTCCAGCCCTCCAATCATTCAGCAAAATTAAACGGATTATTAACAGTGTTGGGGTAGTTACTCAGACAAAAGTAACTTGTTACAAGTTACTAGTTACTTCTAAAAATTGTAACTAGATTACTTTACCAGTTACTGCATTTGAAGTGTCAGAAATATTAATCTATCAAGCATTGCACAGTCAGTCGGTGAACAAGTTTAAGAAAGCTTTATTGCTTGCGGCCGGCCCACAAGGAGACAAAAACATCACACGCCATTGTGCTACAAAGTTTGTCTGGTTCACAAGTCTTCAAGTAAGACTATTTATTGGTGAGAAGTCTCCTCCCCTGCATATCAGCTGTCAATATGATCGATCCCAGTGACAGAGTGCGCGTGCACGTGGAAACTTACAGAGTTCTCTGACCCTAGGCTTGACCATATGATTCACTCAGCACAGATAAGGTTAACACATTTATTGCACCTCTAGCATACTAATGGTCAACCTAGGTCAGTTTGTCTGCGTAAGCCTCGTGTCATCTATAGATCATGTGGGGAGAGGGTTTTCTGCTGGCAAGGAATGCTGAACAAATGTCTACATTTGGACTAAGGTAGGCAATTAAAAAAACCTGTAAACCTGACATGCTTGATACAAATTTTGAACTGATTAAAGTGAGAAGGCTGAGAAAGAGGAGGAAGTCGGTTACAAACGTTGAGTTAAAATAGGATACCTGTATGTCTCCCTGAATGAAAGAATAATGAATGTAAATGTTTTCTTGCTAAAGCTTTCAAAACTATCGTATCCGGTAAGGGGTAGCTAGGGGGATATCCGGCGATTCCTATGAGAAAGAGTTGCCCCTAAGGTGCAAAAAACAATTTATGGCCCAGTAAAAGATATTCGAGTAAACTGAGTAACCATAATGTTTAGAAACCTTGATTTAAACTGGTAATAGTCAAGGGTTCGGGCAATTGGGTTGGTCAACAAATTATATCAACACGTGTGGAATGACTGGAGTTGTTGTTACACTACAAAACAAGGCTGTTGGAAAAATCATGTTAGCCAAAGATGTTAAAGATTTGACGAGCATTTGCGTGACTAACCTTTTCAACAGACCTCAGAAACAAAATATACTTTGTAAAATATCTATGTCCTGTCTAGTTTTCACTAAAATAACAACAATGTGACAGCAAAGAGTAGGGGCCTGCATCTTAGTCTAAAGTAAATTAGGACTCATGACCCGTATGATTTATCTTAAAACGTGCTGAATAAACAGTAGATGGATATCTGTAGATAATATAGATAATGCAAATATTGTGTTCTGGTAATATAAAGCTGAGACAGTAAGGTCCTGCGTACTGCCTACACTTCTCGAGACAGCTGTGTTTGCAAAAGCTGCCTGGGAGGGACAGACAGGAAAGGACTAAGTCTCAGTTGAAAAAAGCTATAACAAATAGGAATTGGAGTCAGATAAACGAGAAGTATTGATATAACACACATGATTCTGAAGCAAACCAGAGGAATCGAGCCTGAAATGTGGGAACTCGCGGCTATTGCGCAACTGTTCCAGATGAGGGCTCGAGAGGTGTGTTGTAAGGGAGGGGCTGAGCAAGGGTTTTCAGAGTGAAGGCGTCGCCCAAGTTGTGTGTATATCATAACTATGACAAAAAGGTTGAATTAATGAAGAATGTTATAATTCTAAGAGAACAATAATTTAACAATTTGATAAAAGATTTGTAAGAATTTTTTTATAAAACGAATCAAGAAGGTTTCAATGAATAAAATGATCAAAGTAAACTGCATAAAACAAAGACAGAACAAATGTGGTAAAAAAGTATTTTACATGCTGTTCTCTGAACATTACAGACGCTGATCCGGGCATTTGGACCCCTGTTGCTTGAAAATTGATAAAAGGAGCCTGTGGCAATAGAGCTGCGTCTATTGCGCAATCATTCGCATACTCACAGCTGGGAGAAAGAGTGACTTGTACAGGCGGGGCTGAGCAGGGTCAAAGGGCGCCGCCCAAACCAATGTGTGAATATCATATTAAGGATAAGGAATGGAGACAGATCGAATAATTGATATTAAAAGGATCAATGAAAGATGGGTTAAAACTATGTAACGAGTATGGAGCGGATAAAAAAGAGAAAGTTGATATTCCAGGGGGACAAGAGCTGACTTTTAGAGTTCGATATATGCCTATTTCAGGCATATATGGGTCTGGCTGTTTGAGAATAGAGGGGAAGCCTCAACCAAACTTGACTTGAAACATGACGTAATGAATGACGTTATGAATGTTGGACATGGTAAATTGATGGACTATGTATGTGTGTGTGGCTGAGAAAATGTGGGCACACTGATTCTCAGTCTAGTTAAGAGAAAACGGCCTAAGTACCCGTATAATTATTAACAGACAAGCCTAAACTGACAACATGGCTGATCACACACGGAAAATAGTAAAGGACGAGTATGAGCAGATAGAGTTGATAAATATGGAAAGGTTTAACATTGATGTTGAAGGAGACATGAAATGCTGTTTTTGGATGCTTTTATATAGGCCTTAGTGGTTCCCTAATACTAAGTATCTTTCCCGAAATTCAGCCTTGGTGCATAGTTACAGCCACTACGAGCAGTCCTTCAATGAGCTTTCCTCAAAACGCGCTGGTTCTGTGTCTGTAGCTTTAAATGCTAATGAGGAGGAGAGGGGCAACATGCGCTAATGTTTACAACGGATGTATTGCAATGGCTCGTAGCCCCCGTTGCTGTAAGATGCCTCGAATTTAGCCATTCTCATCTGATCACCCTGGTTTGCAGAAGTGCACACTAAGTCATTTCAATGAGGAGAAAGGCGGATATCGCGAGCCATAACACCAACAGCAGAACGGTTATCCAAATAACAAAGAAGGGTACAACACTCGCGTTACAGCGTTTGTATTCACACACACACACTTGATGCCATTTATCTATACATTAGCAACAGTAACTCAGCTGTTAGCTGCAGAGCTAATGTTACAGCCACATTCTAAGGGTAGCAAGCTAGGTAACCATATACAGTAAAGCAACAAAATGATATAGCGTTAGTTAACTTACTTGTCCAAGGTTTGTAGCTTGACCAAGGAGATATAGTAATGATCCAGAATTTAATTTCAGCAAGGCCAGCTTTGTGTTGGCTCAAGTTGAGGAAACAGTAGTGGCTGAAATGTTTGGCGCAGACATACAAAACTTTGGGAAGTTGTGTCGGCGCATTACCAGCGAAAATACAATTAAGATACTGGTTGTGCAAAGGCTCGGATGAAGGCACTAAAAAAAGATTTTTCTTGCATTTGTACATCCAAGCACTGAGCAACTATTATGCTTTGTTTGTTTGCTCACCATGATGTCTCTCCAGGAAAAACCGATATCGCACTCGCCCTTGCACGGTGGTAGCTCAGTTTCTCATGGGCGGGCCAGATGATCTGGGCGGCCAAAGCAGAGAGAGGGGAGGTAACCTTCCTCGTATCTACCTCACTTGGAGGAGATTTTCAAACAAAGCGTTTGAGCCTTCATTTTGTCAAAGGCGAAGAAGAACACCCAGGGCTTTGTTTAGACCTATCGAAAATTCTAGCCACTGGGGGACCAAAGGCAGGCTAGGGGAACTCATATTAATGTTAAATAACCTCATAAAATGAAGTTTTCATGTCATGTCTCCTTTAACACATTAAGAGTTTTTACCCAAATCAACAGGATAGCAGCAAAGAGGCTAGAATGCATCTAAATTCTCAGTCTAAGGTTAGAAAGTAACTGTAAAGATAAAATCTGAAAGTGAATTTGAGAGAATGCTATATAAATGTCTTACATTCTGCTCTCTGAAAATTACAGACGGAGAGGCAAAAATCTGGCACGAGTACAACGAAAGGGTTTACACAAGCCCTATCTCAAAATGTTTATCTAGGAGTATCAAAATAGAACAGTGTTTTTGTTGCATGTGCAGAGAGTTTTCCCGTTCAACAAGACCACTGCCACATAAATGTTAGCCACATCATACATGATTATGTAACACCAGGTAGAGACACACACAACACAAGAAGGTTTTGTTGAATGATGGAAAATACTTGCATATAAATAAAATACATCTTTGATTGGTTATGCTCTAAATAAGTGAAATGCCTGCATCCACCACTGTAAAGTCAGCTGAGCACTATTTTTCTTGCCGCATAGGTAACCCATGATTGTGAAGTAGGGCTGGGCGGTATGACGGTATGTACCGTGCGACGGTAGAAATGTGTCTACCGGGAGAGATTTGGCTATACCGTTTCAACCGCGGTATACTTTATACTATATTTTTGTATTACACGTGTCAATTAAATGTCTGGTTGTTGTATTGTATGTAAGCCATCATATAAATCGCATTCTTGTGATATTCAGAATTGTAGTTTAACTTCTATTTGATTTGCTATTTTCGTTTGACCTGAAGCACATTTGCGCTGGTCTGACGGAAATTTCAATGTGGAGTGTATTCTGTCTAAGCGGACCACATTCATGCCGATGCTAATTACTTATATATTTGATGTCCCATTCTGCAGGTAACCAATTCGATTTGTTGTTCAAGTTTTCTGTCTCGCGCTGTAAAATGATTGTATTGAAGTCTGTTTTTATTGAACCAAACCTGCCCAGTGTGAACACACTTGGTTTTTAACACTAGAAGCCAAAAATATTAGATTTTCGTAGATGTGTGTAATATCACCCAGTATTTTTGTATTTTCAAAATCCCAACGGGAAAAGCTCATTTAGGCCGAATCCCAATACTCCCCCTTACCCCTTCCCCTTAACTTACCCCTTCCCCTTGGCCCTCGAAAGGTAAGGGGTAAGGGCTACATAGCCCTAGGAAATGGGACGCCACTTGGTTACAGGTACGTCATCTAGCACGTATCGATATCTCCAAAGCAAGTAGCGTTATGCACTGATATTAGACGAAATTCGCTGCTAATGGAGTTTGCTTAGAACTGTAGACATGCTAGTCAAAGAAATGCGGGACTGTTGTGCAATTCAGAACTGTAACATTAACGTACCAAACAAGCGATTTTTAGAAACGTTTCAATTAGGAAAATGGTTGCAAATATATATGTTCATGGCTGTATATAACACAAAACAAGACTGTCATAATTTTTTTATCAATTAATTAAGCCGATAATATAACATTTATCGGACTCTCTGGATGATTTGGTCACCATTGTTGCCGGTCGCGCAGTTTTCACATAGCCCTAGGTTTCAAGTAAGCTCCCGATCTTACTTGGTTTTAAGGGGTGTATACCCCTTAGTCTTAGCCCTTCCCCTAGCTCCAAAAGAGTATTGGGACACCACTAGTATCTCTTACAATGTACTACAAAATAAAAATATTGTTTGTTTAACATGCAAATCATCAGAGCGCACTTATCACTGCCTGAAAACTTGCAGCATGCGAACTTACGTAGAAGCTGATTGGGGAACGTTGCAACAGAGAAAGATTTTGTCTTGGCCGGAGAAGATAATGTCATTCGATTTGGATGTGATTCTTATAATGGGCATATTCATTTTTCAACCTAGCGCGTTAGCATGAGTGAAGTAGGGCTAGACCAACATAAGTTTTTCAGGTGGTAGGCTACATCATTTTCGACGTCGAACTATGAAAAATAAACCGTTGTTGGCAGAGTTTGCATTCAACGTTTTTCGAGTCACCCGGTACTTTCTAAATGTAAATGTACTTTAATAAAATGCCGCCATACCACAGATGTCTTCGCCATTTTGACTAATAACACCGACAAAGTAGGCTATGGCTGAGTTTGTAGTTCTGCAGCCAATTGTGCTTGTGCCGTGTGCAAAATACCAAAACAAAACCAAGCGCAGATTAACGAAAGGGAAAACAGTAAGACCTTTTCTTTTAAATTATATATTTTTAGAGTTGGTTTATTTGTCTTAAATAATATAATCTACAATTTCTGTTGAACATTTCGTTAATTCAGCAATGATGACACAAGCGGGAATCAGATCTCACTGCCATATGGCAGCTCGACTAAAACAATCTAAGTCAACCAAGAGCATATCGACCAGAAAATCGACTGGTCGACCAAGTGGGGACAGCCCTAATATACACAGTCCTGTACATATATATTTGCAACCATTTTCCTAATTGAAACATTTCTAAAAATCGCTGCAGCATGTCTACAGTTTTAAGTAAACTCCATTAGCAGCGAATTTCGTTTGATATCAGTGCATAACACTACTTGCTTTGGAGATATCGATACGTGCTAGATCAGTGTTTCCCAAAGACTGGGTCGCAACCCTTGGGTGGGTCGCAAGAGATTTTTTTGGGGTCACCTTGTCACGATCTGCATCTCTGCCAGTGGCGATTTCTTAAACAAATTAATGTTCAAATATTTATTATTGTGGCAACATTTTAAATGCGTTAGAACACGTTCATATCGAAGAAAAGTTCATTCAGAATCAGCTACATATATTAACAGGTCGACTGACTGATTTCCTTCTCATTCATTCCCGTAGCGCCACAGTGCATTTCCATGTTGAAGCTCAGCTTCCATGGACTTCAATGGGGCAGTTTTGAACAGTTTTTTTCAGTGCTACAAAACTGCGATTATGTCCCGCCCATGAACGCTCAGCGTTTCTGGCTGTGAATGGAGGAGTGGGCTGGCCTGGACGCTGGGCTTCCGCGTGATGATTGGAGGGTCTGTCGAAAGACTGCATCTCCTTTTGATTGACAGTAATTTTTTACTATAAAAAGTAGGGATGGGTATCGTTAATTTTTATCAATACCATTTTCGAGACTGCTTAACGATTCGAGTCTTTATCGATACCACTATCGATACTTTTCTATTTCTTAAGTAAAACAGATGTAAAATAGAACAAGGGGAACGTGTTGCTCTCAGGAAGAGGCTGGCTAAAAGGAGCATATATAGGCACAGTGGATCTTAACTCTGGCTAAATCTAAATCTGTCCACTACAGATTTACTATCCACAACCTGGATGAGTAACTTGACTGTGATTGGTTGGTTAATGAAAAGTGACATTGTCAAGCTCATCGACTTTATGAAAAGTTGAACACGTTTCAACGAAAGGCACCTGGTATAGCTAAATGACCAGCTAACCAAACCCAAACCTTCCTTATCTTATCCCTATTTTCTTTTGTCTCTGTTTTTGTTTAATACGATGCTTAAGCATCCCACAGAGCCATGCTCGCGGTGACTATGTTTTGAATGATCAGCAGCGAGGGGCGGGAGGCTAGTCTTTACTCACACACCGTGCTCGTAAATAATTTTGGCAGTTCGCGCACACCAAATTTTAGGGGCATAAGCGAGTGAAATAGTTGCACTGTTGAGCCCTGAATTGGCTTATTATTGTCAACAATGGAGACTTGCTACGAAGTTGAGGTGCGCTCACCAGAGGATTGTCCTGCAAAGGCAGCTGGACTTGTCACCGTTGCGACTCGGAGACAGTCGAAGTAGCGTACTGCATTTTATCTTTATCTGATGCACAACGTTGAGGTGCTTGTTCATCGCAGTTGTTTTCCCCCCTTACAATAAATTGCTTTAGAACATATATTGCACTTTGCTTCGTCTTTATGTTTGTCTTTAATAAAATGTAGCCAAGCCTTTGACCGTTTCGTGCGTTTTGCCATCGTAGCTAGCAACAAAAAGGATAAATGAAGCGAAGTAGCTTGTGAGGCAATTAAATTCTTCTTCGTTTAGTTTAAAGGCGGCTGGCATGCCATTAATTGAATTTAGTCATTTTATTAGCCAAACGTTGTATGTTTGTGCACCAGTGATTTGATTTAAATAACATTACTTATTTCTCGAGGCAAAAAGTCAACGTTACATTATATTACTTAGTCTCGATAGCGGTATCGATAAGCTTGGACCTTATTGATATTCGGATTTTGAGAAATTTGGAACCGGGTCCTTACAGAACCGGTTCTCGATACCCATCCCTAATAAAAAGTCACTGAAGCTATTCAAGTTCAGTCCCATTGCGGATTCTGTAAGTGTAGTCGAAAGACAAACTACTGCAACCTATTTCTTGGTATTTGCATGGCGAAGTTGCTAGCAAATTTTCATCATACATTTCATACAATTATAGCTACACCACATACCTTGTTTCAGTTTACATTTACATTTATGCATTTAGCAGACGCTTTTATCCAAAGCGACTTCCAAGAGAGAGCTTTACAAAAGAGCATAGGTCACTGATCATAACAACGAGGTAGTCCCAAACATTGCAAGCAGCCAAACATGAAGCATACATTGTGAAAAAACTAACTAAACAAGTGCCAAAGGCAAGACCCATAAGAGCATGCAGTTATACAAGTTACAAATTAAAACAACATGAACCACAAGAGGTGCAGGACTGTACCTGTAGTAGAATAATCAGCAGTAAAATATTTCACAGCGAGTATAAGACTAAACCTCGTTATAACTAACCTACAAGAGCAACAAGTCACTCAATAAGAGTCATTGTGATCCTGGAGGAAACTAACATCAGGTCCATCCAAGCATTCCTAAGTGCTGTGTACTCCTGGAACAAGTGCGTCTTGAGCCTTTTCTTGAAGGTGGGGAGACAGTCAGTGTCCCTGAGAGACAGTCAGTGTCCCTGATGGAGGTGGGGAGCTGGTTCCACCATTGGGGGGCCAGGCAGGAGAAGAGCTTGTGTTGGGACCGGGCGGTCTTAAGCGGTGGGACCACCAGGCGGTTGTCTGAAGAAGACCGTAGGTGACGGGTGGGGGTGTAAGGTTGCAGGAGAAACTTGATGTAGTCGGGTGCAGTCCCGTTCACTGCTCGGAAGGTCAGTACCAGAGTCTTGAATCTGATTAAGGCGTTGATGGGTAACCAGTGGAGAGATATGAGGAGCGGGGTAACATGGGAGCGTCTGGGTAGATTGTAGACCAGGCGGGTCGCTGCGTTCTGAATCCTGTGAAGAGGGCGGGTTGCACATGCTGGGAGACCGGCAAGCAGCGAGTTGCAGTAGTCCAACTTGGAGAAGACCAGTGCTTGGACTAGCAGCTGGGTGGAGTGCTCAGACAGGTATCTCCTGATCTTCCGGATGTTGTAAAGGGTGAATCTACACGACCGGGAGACCACAGCAATGTGGGCCGTGAGGGAGAGCTTGTCATCCATGGTAACCCCAAGGTTCCTGGCAGAGGATGAAGGGGTCACCGTCGCAGATCCCAGGGTGATTGAGAGGTCGTGGGAGATAGAGGGTTTGGATGGGATGATAAGAAGTTCTGTTTTGGCGAGGTTCAGCTGGAGGTGGTGCTCGGTCATCCAGGCGGAGATGTCGTGAGGCAGGCCTCAATCCTAGCTGAGATCCCCAGATCAGTCGGGGGAACGACAGGTACCGCTGCGTGTCGTCGGCGTAGCAGTGGTAGGAGAAGCCATGGGAGGTGATGATTGGTCCAAGTGAGGTGGTGTACAGAGAGAAGAGGAGGGGTCCAAGGTCGGTGCCCTGTGGGACACCAGTGGAGAGCTGGCGAGGGCCTGACCGTTTGCCTCCCCAGGAGACCTGGTAGGATCTTCCCGACAGGTAGGTTGAGATCCACTGGAGTGCAGTGCCAGTGATGCCCATCTCAGAAAGTCTGGAGAGCAGGATCTGGTGGTTAACTGTATCAAACGAGAGTTTAGGACATGGAGAAGAAAAGTTATGATGGAGGGGGAGATGGTTTGAAAGAGAGGGGATAGGATCAAGGGGACAGGAGGTGGGGCGATGAGAGAGAATGAGATCAGAGATATCTGCCTCGGACAGGGGAGAGAAAGAGTTTAGACATTTAGTTGGGTCAGCCATGGGGAGTGAGAGGGTAGGAAAGGGTTTAGGAAACCGACTGCTAATGTCGGCAACTTTTTTCTCAAAGAAGGAGGAGAAGTCGTCTGCTGTCGGTGGAGGAAGGTGTTGGGGGAGGTGGGTTAAGGAGGGTGGAAAAGGTAGAAAAAAGTTTGTGGGGGTTTGAAGCGGAGTTCATTTTGTTCAGAAAGTAGAGGGTTTTAGCACCATTTATGTGAGAAGAGAAGGATTTAAGGAGGGTGATACTTATCAAGGTCCAGACCTTCTTTGGACTTGCGCCATTTCCTCTCAGCTGCCCGAAGGGTGGACCGTTCTTCACGAATAACATCCGATGAAGTTAAAGTGGTTAACAAGGAGTATGTGGCAGTGTTGGTGGGGTGGGACGAGAACTCGTCAATGGGAGGGAGGGAGGATGTTACGATAGAGGAGAAATGGGAGGGACATAGGGAGCAGAGGTTGCGCCGGAAAGTTACAAGGGGAGGTAGGAGGGGTTGGAGGGAGAGAGACAGAGAATTGGATAAAGTAGTGATCAGAAATGTGCAGTGTGGTAACAGAGGTTAAGTCAGTGATACAGTTACGTGTCAGGACGAGGTCTAGCTGTTTGCCGGCCTTTTGGGTCGCCGGTGTGCTCAGTAGCGTCAGGTCGAAGGAATTCAGGAGAGACAAGAAGTCGACTGCCTGCGTTCCTTGGACTTTCAGGGGGGTTCCATCATCCGGGAGGACGCTGAGGAGCATGTCCAGCTCCTCCACAAAGTCGGCTAGCGGTCCTGGTGGGCGATAAAGAACAATAAAGCATGCTTTGGTAGGATCAGTTAGCATCACATAAGGGTGTTCAAATGATTTGGCAGTAACAGACAGTGGTGTGGATGTGTATTTAATATGTGGGGAAAGAAGCAAACCTGTCCCGCCCAGTTGAGCGGGGTGAGTGAGTGAAGGAGTGGTTGACGGAGAGAGCACTGCTAGTTCTGCTAGTTTATATACCCTTAGTATAGATAGTCCACATATTTAAATTCTAGGTTCCTATACGTTTGTTGTATGCACCTTCCTGACAAAGCAAATTCCTTGTCTGTGCAAACTTTCATGGCGAATAAATCCCATTCTGATTTTGGTCAGAATTTGGCGTAAACAACATGAAAGCATGGATCCATCCTGCCTTGTATCAACGGTTCAGGCTGGTGGTGTAATGGTGTGGGGGATATTTTCTTGGCACACTTTAGGCCCCTTAGTACCAATTGAGCATCGTTTAAATGCAACAGCCTACCTGAGTATTGTTGCTGACCATGTCCATCCCTTTATGACCACAGTGACCCCACATCTTCTGATGGCTACTTCCAGCAGGATAATGCACCATGTCACAAAGCTCAAATAATCTCAAACTTGTTTCTTGAACATGAAAATAAGTTCACTGTACTCCAATGGCCTCCACAGTCACCAGATCTCAATCCAATAGAGCACCTTTGGGATGTGGTGGAACGGGAGATTCGGATCATTGATGTACAGCCGACAAATCTGCAGCATCTGCATGACGCTATCATGTCAGTATTGGACCAAAATCTCTGAGGAATGTTTCCGACACCTTGTTGAAAGTATACCACGAAGAATTGAGGCAGTTCTGACGGAAAAAGGGGGTCCAATGCGGTACTAGGGAGGTGTACCTAGTAAAGTGGCCAATCAGTGTGTGAAGTGTGTAAGCTGTTTTGTAAAGCAGATAAAAGCAACTAATTAAATTATTTTTGCATGTATTCAAACATGGGTCTAACAAATTATTAGCCAATAAAATCATCAATGAAAATTGACAATTTATGTATGTAAGGCGAATTAGTGGATACTCAAACTATAGTTTGCGATCGGTAGGTCTATAGAAAGAGCTATTGAAATTGTCTCATAAACATTCAAGGGTCTTATGGGTCCAGTTATCCTGACAAAACAGTTATTGTTCATTTATTGACAGGACACGGTCCGAGTATTGCAAAAATGAGAGAAGTGTAGCCTATTAATTTTGAACTTTTAAGATAGAAGTTACAATCTGTGCTTGCTGTCCCGTTTATCCTGATCTCAAATGTTTGCTTTCTGAACAATAAACTGGACTGTGGCTTTAGTACATCAACACGAAATGGGGAAAAAACTCTATGCTAGTTTCTAATTAGGCTGCTGCTCATTGCTGGTGGAGTTTGACCGTCTTGTTCACACTTGTAGTTTGGTTGTAGCTCCTGGATCTCTGGGTCCGGACCAAAACATTTCATTTTAGCCTGTAGTCTTGGTTCGCTAAAAGAGCAATCGCATCAACGTTTGTTTTCATCAAACCAAACCTACCAAGTGTGAACACACCCTTAGATGCAGACTATTTTATTTACCACTGCTCTAATCTGCCTCCACCTCGGCTAGGCTACTAAAACCACATCTCTGTTATCAGTGTTTCCTTAAGGATTTTTTTTTTAGCAGTGGGTGAAGGTCTGTCCCAACAACGCCCCGCCCCCCCCCGTCACCAAATGTTTTACGTATGAAATGGAACTGTCTGCGGAACGGAACTGTCTGCTTAACCCACTATTAATTACATTATCTTAATTCAGTGTACCTACTTAAGCATAATAATGCGGGCGTTCAGCAATCGCTATCGAATCAACAGCCACGTGAAATTTAGCTAGCATTATTTAAAATTTGCAAGAACTATTGACTAATACTATAACAGGCATAAATAAACTAACAACATAAGTTCTACGACTTAAAGATCTCAAGGACGGGCACACGCAATCTCAACTGGCTAGTTATCCTCTGGACAGCGGCAGTCTCTTTTTTTCTTTCTCTCCCTTTAACGCGGAGTGGCGCACGTGCCCGCTCGCGGTGTAAAGCGTGTGCAGTGTTTCCCACAGATTAGAAATCTATTTGTGGCAGGGGGGTGGGGGGGGTTGTTTCATGTCAGAGGGGGGGGGGGGGTCGAAATAATTCCTTTGTTAATAATTTGTTACACAGAACTTGTATTATATTCAATATTAATCCAAAAAGATTCACACCTTCACAAAATTAACAACAAACAAAAAATGTCTGCATATGCAGGTAGCAACACTAGTGCTAAATAACTACTTAACTGGTCGGCTCCATGACGCTGGGTATGTAGCTAGCTCCTGAGACTTCTCGCTAAAATAACTAAGGGAACCTTCGATTAAGACAGTTTCGTAGGAACATAGCGAAAAGAAGTCTCAACTTTCCTAGACCTTTAGCTAGGGCACTAATGCTGAAGGCTCGCTGATACAGCTGTTCGTCTTACTAGAACGATGTAGGAATGCATCGTTGCTAACGTGGTGCTGACGTTGTGACTGTGCGTATGTGAGAAAGACCCGTGAGTGACAGAGAGACGGAGGGAGACCAGGGAAAGGAAATTCAGCTGAATGAATATGCTGTGTGTTTTAACTTAAATATGTTTTCAAAAAAAGGTTTTTACGAAATGCAATATGTGGCGGACGGTGTTGATTCTGTTGCGCACCGACACAAATTAGTCACATTAAATGTGTGGGAAACACTGGCGTGTCTGTGCTATTTTCCGGCATGCACTCAGTCACTGCTGATAGACAGCCTTTTGTAGTGCCCTATTTCTGATACCGTGGCGGCAGAAATGTTGCCTTGGCGGGCTGCATTTTTGAAAGATGCATCCATGGGTTACCAGCCCAACAAATAAAGTTCTGTGTACAATGCAGTAGGCTACCCAAGATTAGCCTATTTATTTTATTTAGTCCGTAGAAGTAAACGGAACTAAATGTAAGCTATTCTAAATGATCATTGGAGTCCCAATGTTTCAGTAATAGTCTATACAAAACCAAAAGACACATTCTCAAAAAGTATGATAACATTTCGGACATATTATCTATTGCGTCTTGTCATTCCAAAAGTTGTTAAATTGAATAGGTTAAGCATCAACAGGCTAACATCAAGTCTATAGCCTAGAATTTCCAAACAATTTACTCTCATTTTTGCAATACTAAATGAAGAACATTACATGTTTGCCAGTTTAACTGGATCTAATTAGACCATTAAATGTTTATGATGTCCCTGTGTGTTTGCGTTGTTGTCCCCAGTCATAAGTATAAACAATCTTGTCAGCCGACTATAAAATGTTGATATGTCGGGCTACTAGTCCAACAGCAGTCTAGCCTAACCCGCAATGTTTGACTTTACTTAGCCAATAAATTACATTTTGCTGAATGATTGAAGGGCTACGCAACAAACAAATATTCACCGACTAACAACACGGAAATAAATGACAGATTGCCGAAGACACGTTCATTTTAAGACCGTGCCTTTGCTCCATGCAACGAGTGCCATTTAGCGATCAGTACATGTCACTAACAATGTCCCTGGCTGTAGACTTATGGTCAATTGGAGTTTCTAGTGTTAAAAGCTTTAAGTGGATACTCTGAAACTAGTTTGAGATCACTTTAGTATCCGCTTAAAACAACACATAAATACACAAGACTACATAGAAATAAATAAGACCTACACAAGACACTCTTATCCAGGGCGACTTACAGTAAGTACAGGGACATTCCCCCGATGCAAGTAGGGTGAAGTGCAACCTTCTGATTAATAGCCCAATTCCCTATCCGCTTAGCCATCTGACCCCCACGTTGGAGAAGAAAAAGCTTGGAGGCACTGTTCGGATCCTGCATCTGTGGCGCCCCTTCGGCGGCGTTTAGCTGCTTGTGCAAAGCCTAGCGCCGCTTTGCTTAGAATGCGCACTAATTCTGCCGCTGGGAGCAGTAAAGTGGGAAATAAATCCTCAGGAGTTGTTTCCCTGATGTTAAGTTCGTCTCTTGTAGAGAACTCCTAAAATCTTGGCAGAACACTGAATTAACAGAAAAACAAGACAAAACATAATCGGCGCCATCTTGGATCGCCTATGCAGGGAATAGCATAAGAGATGTGGTTTTAGTAGCCACGGTGGGGGCTGATTAGAGCAGTTCGCTGATGGCCCTATAGTTCACAGAGCGCCTCCTTAGCGTTTGCAATGGGGGAAATGTAGCCTACACAGGACAGTTGTAAATTCCAGTAGTAAATAAAATCTGCATCTAAGGGTGTTTTCCCACATGGCAGCTTTGGTTAGATGAAAACGAACTTTGATGCAATTGCTCTGTTAGCGAACAAGGAATGTGGGCCATCATTACATTTTTTGGTCCGGACAAAGAAATTCAAGAGAACCTTGTGAACACGACAGTCATAAAGCTCCATCAGCAATGAGCAGTAGCCTCATCAGAAAATAGCATAGAGTTTTTGCACCATTTTGTGTTGATGTAAGCACACAAGCCACAGTCCAATTTATTGTTTAGGGAGCAAACATTTGAGAGCAGGATCAACGGAAGAGCAAGCAGAGATAGTAACTTCTAGCTAAGAAGTTCCAAACTAATACGCTTCTCCCATTTGTGCAATACGTGCACTGTCAATAAATAAAGAACAATAACTGCACGTTGCACTTTGTATAATTAAATTATATCCTTATCATTTTGCACATATATAAATATATATTTCCATATTGGGTATATTTAAACATATATAAAACATTTAAGTAATAACAGAAGACTTGTATACGGGAGCCTTTGCAATATCTGCTGATAGAAAAGAAAATCGCAGCCTTGGAACGCAGGAAAATAAATAGCCGAACGCGCACCTGACAGCAATTTAACAGTAAACAGGAGTGAAATAGCCTTAAATTAGCTCATCACAGTGTGATTTTTAGAAAAAAATTATAAACGCATATCTAGGAAAAGTCAAGCAAGCAGGCTCCTGGAATTTGTGTGAAGTGCCAAAATGACCCCTGCTTGATGCTTCTAGTGTTGAGTTAAACCATAGCTATGCGTCTAAGACAGTATTGTCCTAACTTTTGGTAGATGTAGAAACAACCTTTTTTTTTTATGGTTCTTTGAAATTAAAGCTGATGAGGCCATTTGAAAGACTCAACACTGCCAGTAAGTCCCAATTTTGTGTAACACTCAAGCCAATGTGCGTTAAAAAGGTTAAACATCTTGTGATTGTTCTGCCTACCTATTCAGAGTGCTGATCCTCCACTTGAAGCGATACAGCTTCAATGCCCAGCTGTCTCTTAACAGCAAGCTAGGCCAACAAGTGGTGATTCCCAGATACCTGACGTTGCTGTCCCACTGCACAGATGCAACGCGCCCTCCCCTGAGCCTAGGCTGGAGTGCACACACTGCCATGTAAGATTACTACTGTCAACTATCTCAAATTCAGCACACACCTTTCAGCATCATTAGTAGCACAAAGTAGTCACATTGGCACCAAATAAACATGACACATATTTTTGGTACTTGCAGGTTGCGAACGCTTAAGGGCTCCCAGTCAGTGAATTCCTCATCCTCACTTCTCAGGTAAGCTACTGATTTCGCCATGGGACAAAATATTACTAGACACTCATTATAGCGTTCAAATAAAATGTGGCTTTGATGTGGCTCAAATCAAGGAATATGTGAAGTTAAAACTACAAGCTAGTCCCACATGAAGGTTATATCCATACTTGCAAGATGTTAAAATTAGGGATGCACTGAATCCAGATTTTTGGGGTTTGGCCGAATACCGAATCCACTGGTTAAGATTCTGCCAAATCCAAAACTGAATACCGAATCCTACTCCCATCAGTCCATTAACACAATAAACAACGTCCAAAGCTGTGTATTTTTCATTTTATTTTAACTGTAAAAAAAGAATAGGCAACATTATGCCAGGAAGACAAGTGGGAAAAACTATTTTGACAATTACCATATGCCTAGGTTTACCCCATCTCAAGATCCAATCAATATCCAAAATATTAATCTTTTAGATTTCTTTTTGTCAGATGTTTCATACGCAAATGTTCTAAAAGCCGAATTGTTGAGTATTGTTTAGGGTCCTTGCCACCACGAGAAAAATCGGCATTCGAAATTGAGCATATAGCTCGACTTCAATCGCCTTCTTTTGACTTAAAGTACTGCCAAACAACACTTTTTCTGCTCACAAGTTCCATTTTCACTTTCTCCCGACCTACTGCATGGAATGGTCCACCTACGTAAACACCTTCCTGTAATCAACAGCGGCGTCATTACGTCAACCAGCATAGCGCGCGTAATGCAAGCGTATGGTTCGGCTCGGTGGAAAAAAATTCTAAGGTTCGGCTGAAACCGAACCCCGTCAAAAAGCCCAATATTCGTCCGAAACCGCATCCTTGATTCGGTGCATCCCTTGTTTATGGTGCGTTCACACTGCAGCGACGTGCGTGACGCAACAACATGCTTTCCATAAATGTTCAATGGAGCCATGCGAATCGCTTGCGTGGTGCATTGTGGGTAGCAACGCGACACGATCCAAGCGACATCGTGGAGATGTTCTCAACTTTATGCGAATGAGGAGCGATTTTCGTTAACGATGGCCAATCTGAGTGTTTTCTTGTTTCTCATAACGTAGCCATCATGGTAAACATTTATAGCTTTCAGTTCCAAGATGGAGGGAAACTAATCGCCTGTGTGGCTGCATATCCAGTCCTGTACGATGCGTCTCTGTATTTGTACAAAGACATGAATACAAAAAATGAGGCCTGGCGCAGGGTTGTCAACGTTGTCGGTGCTCCTGGTGGGTTTTTTGTACTTTCAAATTCAATCTTGTCACATTACGTAACTTTGTTCTGTGGTAACTAGATAGCTAGCCCGGCTGGAATTCCCTAATCGTATCGACAGACTAGCAAAGACTTCGAGTAATATAACAAAACGTTTTTACACATGTCAACGTGTATGTCTATTAAACATTTTTGTATTTTGTATAGGCTACAAGTTGTATTTCAACAGATATTGCGAGTACGTAAACCCAAGTCTGCACACTTTGCCATGAAGTTATACGAACTACAACAGTGACTTTGGAGAACTACAACTCTGCATTAATCTGTCTGACACGTCCCCGAGCGTGGTGCACTGTGGGAAGGCGAGCGATGGCAAGCAATTTGTGTCGTTGCAGTGTGAACGCACCGTTATATACTGTGATGCACACTGGCCATCTGAAAGCGGGCAGGTTTTTATCTGCTCGCTTTCGATGTAACAGTCAACGTCGAGGTGTTATACATCCTTGTATCATGCTCTTTGCATTCAGTCATGCTTTGTTGGTGTTTCCAGGAAAGGCTGTGTGAAGGCCGGCAGCTCGACCAGCGTCCTGGTGGATTCTGATGGCGAGGAGGAACCGAGCAGGAAGGTGGCAATCCGCAAGCGCCGTTTTTGCGATTGCATGCTCGACGACGAGCGAACAGACGAAGTAGGCAGCAAAGGAATTAAGAAATAACAGTTCAATTTTTGATTGTGGTTTTGTTTTGGATTTACATGTTTAATTTTACATGTATACTGCACTTCATACATGATTGTTTGTCAAAGCATACACGGTCATCAGATACATAGTGATTTTGTCTAACATAATCTGCGCCTGTTTATTTCAAGGCCTTCTTTAACGGCCATAATGTCCCTCAATGTCTCAAGACTTAATCAGCCCCCTCTTCAAGAATCTCTCTCTCGACCCTATGGCCAATTTCTAACTTCCTGCTCCAAGGTACTGGAAAAAGTGTCTGCTGCTCATCTTCAGGACCACCTTCATTACTTATTTGGGATGTTCCAGTGGTTTTAGTTTTTGACACAGCACTTAGACGACACTTCTCAGGGTCAACAACAACCTCCTGAGTGCTGCTGTTGAAGCTCCCCCTGCCTCCTGGACTCTCCTCGACCTCAGTGCAGTGTTTGACACAGTTGACCACTGCATCTTTATTGAATGCCTTGGAGCCAGCACCTGCCTCACCAACACTGCTCTGAACTAGTTCTGTGCCTACCTCTGAAAGGTGTTGGACCCATCCTGTTACATTTGGTTTATCACAGGGGTCTGTCCTTGATCATATACTTTGTATTCTTTACATGCACCCTTTCAGCCAAGTAATCCATAATAATTTGGATAAAAGGTTACCAAATACTAAATAACTATAACTAAAGTTACTAAATAAACAGGTTACTCATTCCATTGTTATGCAGACAACACTAAGCTTGCATTAACACCACCCCTTCTCCCTTAGTTGCCTGCACCCTTCTCCCCAGTGAAGCAAAACTTCCTCCAGCTTAATAATGGCACTAAAATTGAGGCCTTTTTTGTTGGTAACTTCCCATCAGATCCTAAGCACACGTGTAATTCACTTTTTCTTTGACAAAAAAGTTATCCCTCTCCTCCCTCACATACAGCAACCACTACAAACAACCTTCCATCATGAAAACATTGTCATGCTCTGACTTTCTCTCTTGCTGTCAGCATAGATGGAAAAAGTACACACATCCTTCACTCAAGTAGAAGTATATATACTCATGTTTAAAAAGACTGGTAAAAGTTAAAGTATTGACTACACTTAAAGAACTATGGGCTCTGATATATAATTTACTGAAATAAAAAGTTGCCATTACAACTGAGTCAGATGGCTGAGCGGTTAGGGAACCGGGCTAGTAATCTGAAGGTTGCTAGATCGATTCCCAGCTGTGCCAAATGACGTTGTGTCCTTGGGCAAGGCACTTCACCCTACTTGCCTTGGGGGGAATGTCCCTGTACTTACTGTAAGTCGCTCTGTATAAGAGCGTCTGCTAAATGACTAAATAAATGTGTAAATGTACAACTACCTTGTTTGTTGGAGTTCTTGTTCGAACTCGGAAACTGTGCTTCAAACCTCTTATTTGCTAACGTTCAGTCCATCGACAACAAAATGGATCAACTTAACGCTCGTGTCAAATTCCAATGGGACATCAGGAATCAGAATGGGATTTATTCGCCATGAAAATTTGCACAGACAAGGAATTTACTTTGGCAGGAAGGTGCATACAATAAACATATAGGAACCTAAAATTTAAATATGTGGATTATCTATACTAAGGGGGTACATAGGTTACAAAAACTAGCAGTACTAAGTGGAATTAGAATTAAATAAAATGTACAATAAAATAAAATCTAAGTTGTCATAAAATTAAATATAAGTTACCACTTACATAAAAAAAAATACAAATATTATAAAAAATACAAATGTGCAAGATACAATTGTGTAATGTAATGTGTTTTAAGTAGTCACAGCAGTAGGAACTGCTGTGTACTGGCGTTCGTCGAGACCTGGCTGTCTCCGGAGATCTCCGACACGGCGGTTACACCGTTGGGATTCACCATATACCGCCAGGACAGAACAGCTGATTCAGGGAAGTGCAGAGGCGGAGTTGTCTGTGTTATGGTTAACTCTCTTTGGGCTACGGATGTAGCGGTACTAGCATCCCACTGCTCTACGGTCCTTGAGCTGCTAACAGTAGAAATCAGACCCTTCTATCTGCCTCGGGAATTCACTGCGATCGTCATGAGTGCAGTCTACATCCCCCCCAGGCACACAAGGCCGCTGCTTTGGATGAACTATATGGGATTATCAATGGTCTGGAAAATGTGCTACCAACAGGTCTACAGATGATGCCATTGCTCTGACTATGCACACCACTCTCTCCCACCTGGACAAAGGGAATACGTATGTGAGGATGCTGTTCATTGACTACAGCTCAGCATTCAAGACCATCATCCCCTCCAGACTGGTCTCCAAGCTTGTGGACCTGGGACTAAGCACCTCCCTCTGCAAGTGGATCTTCCACTTCCTGACGGGGAGGCCACAGGTGGTAAGAATCGGTGACCGCACCTCATCCATACTAATCACCAACACAGGCACCCCACAGGGCTGCGTGCTCAGCCCTCTCCTGTTCTCCTTGTTCACTCACGACTGTGTGGCAACGCACAGCTCCAACCTCCGTGTTAAGTTTGCTGACAACACAACCATTGTGGGCCTCATCTCTGACAGTGACGAGTCAGCCTACAGAGAGGAGGTTAACACCCTGACATCATGGTGCCAGGACAATAACCTCTCCCTCAACATCAGCAAGACCAAGGAGCTGATTGTGGACTATAGGAGGCGGCAGGAGGAGGAGCATGCACCCCCACTCATCAACGGATCTGAAGTGGAGAAGGTCAGCTGCTTCAAGTTCCTCAGGGTGAACATCAGCAACAACCTTACCTGGTCTGGTCACACGGACAAGGTGGTCAAAGCGGCCCGTAAACGCCTCTTCTTCCTGAGGAGACTGAAGAAGTTTGGTATGGACTCAGTCATCCTCACTAACTTTTACAGATGCACTATAGAGAGCCCTCTGACTGGGTGCATTACTGTGTGGTATGGGAGCTGCACAGACGGGGACCGCAAGGCCCTACGAAGTGTGGTCCGTTCTGCTGATTTCATCATCGGCAGGAAGCTCCCAGCCCTACAGGACACCTACCAAACACGCTGCCTCAGGAAAGCTGGCAGGATTCTAAGAAACTATTACCACCCTTCCTTCAGTCTATATACCCCATTGCCTTCTAGCAGGTGTTACCGCAGCATCTGGTCGCGCACACGCAGACTGGACAACAGTTTCTACCCAAGGGCCATCAGGCTTCTGAATGGACATTGATATGGACACTGATACACTTCACACTAGTCACTTTAAACACTGTCACATTCAGCTACTGGTCGCTCTATCAGTAATATTGCATACTGTACCTCACTGTACTTCGCCATCAGGCTCCTGTATGGTCATTGACTTAGTCACTGATGGTCCTCTTAGTTACTTACACACTGTCACTCTCAGCTGCTGGTTGCACTATCTGTGATTTTGCACTATTGTACTGTACTCCACCTAGGTTAGTATAGGTTATAGGTTGAATAGATTATATGTGCATTTAGGGTTAGTATAGTGTATTATTTATTGTTATCTGTATATTTAGGAAGTTTTAGTATTAGGGTTAGTATAGTGTATTATTAATTGCTATCTGTATATTTAAGAAGTTTAACTTATTTAAGCTCAGCATAGATATTATTATGTTCTGTGTATGTTATCCCAGGTGCTTGTCTTGTCTTAAGAATTTCAGTGCCCAGTCTGACCTTGTGTTGTTCTGTGTACCTGACAAATAAAAGACTTGAGACTACCTGTTTTAGTGTCACGCTGGTAACTGGACATCACATCATATTAATACATTTATACAAAAATTAACTATGTGCACACCTGGCCAATGCATTCCAGTGCATTGGCCAAGAATCCTTTTTGACACTGACAGTTTCTAACATCTCCCTCATATATGGCCATGGGTGATCAGTCATGTCTCGACATTGCTAAAGGCCAATTTATACTTCTGCGTTTTTACGCACACGGGGAACGCCCTCTCCGACGAGGAACGCCCTCTCCGAGCCCCTCGGAGAGCTCCACGTGCACCTCCTGATTTATACTATCCGTCCGTCCGTCATTTTCCGGATACTCCTTGGCTGTGATTGATCCGTATTAAGAACCGCTTGCGTCAGGGGCGGGGGCGGAGTTGCTGTTACCAACAAGAGAACAGAATCCTTTGACCGCCATTGTTGTAAGTTTTTACAATTCATATTTCAGCTAAACAGTACATGTAAATCAGCATCTGAATTAAAATGTGACGAGAAATGGGCAGTGTAGTTGCTGAAAATGTGCTTATTTTATTGATGAAACGGCTGATTTGTACATTTGTTCCGACTTTTCGATAACCTAGCTAGCATCGCAGTGCCACCTACTGTTCTGGCGGTGAATTGCCTTCAGCACACAGAGCCGTCGGAGTAGTATAAATTCAACCAATCCGTCCGACTCCATGCGTGCGTCTGTCCGTAACGGAGTCGGAGAAGTATAAATCGGCCTTTACTCCCTGTCTCATCCATAATGTTAGCCATTCTTGTTGCCTTCTGCCTTGCATCTTTGTTGCTTCAAAGCTCTTGGTAGCTTTGTAGACTAGCTTACGTTTGTTGTGCGTGTGCAGGAAATTTAAAAAGGCGCGCAAAGACAAGAAATAATATTGATAATGCCACTAAATACAGATTAAAACTAAAGTAACAAGCCTGGTTTGAAAAAGTACAGATATTTGTGTAAAAAAATTAAGGAATGAAAGTAAAACTTTCTGTCTGAAATAAATGGTAAAGTACTGATACCAGAAAAGTCTACTTAAGTACAGTAACAAAGTATTTGTAACAAAAACTTGTCCATACCTTTGTCTCTAAGACTGGATTGCTGCAATGCACTTCTCATAACAGTACATTCAAAACGGCTCCACCAGGACCTTGATGAGACTTCAGAAGAACCACCACATCACATCCAGCCTCACATTCCTCTACTAGCTCCCTGTCTCCTATCTAATTTAGTGCAAAAACCCTTCTGCTAACTTTCAATGGAATGCAGAGTTAGTCAAAATTAAATAAATAAATAGGTCAATAAATAGATAAATACATACATAAATAAATATGGCTATGAAATAAACTCTGACATTAAAAAAAGATGGCAATAAATATATAAATATAGCATTATATAATTATATAGCTGAATCCATTTGCCGACATCAATAAATAAATACTTTTATTTTAGTGCTGTCAGTTAAACGCGTTATTAACGGCTTAACATTTTTTATTGCGCGATTAGCGCTCTTTTTGGCCTAGCAAACCTCAGTTTTTTTCACATGCTGTTGCAAAAACTACATTACCACACCGGATCTAGCTAGACCGGAAACAAAACAACAGGCACGCCCCACACACTTGTTTGAGCTTGCGAGCCGGCTAAAGAGTAGGAGCAGAGCCCATTTACGGATATTAGACATTCTCTGGTAGTAGGCTAACGTTACGTTTTTAGTGGATGGCGAGCGCGAGGCGCCGAAATGGATGCCAATAAGATTCTGAAAGTTTACTTTTAAAAAGTTGCCAAATGGTTCCAGTTACAAGACCAAAGTGATCTGTGTGTTTTGTCGTTGTGAACTGAGCTATCATCGCAGCACGTCGTCCAGTCTGAAATACCACTTGATGGACAAGCACACAGCTGATGCCAATTCTCTGCCCCCTCGTCAAAGCCAGGCGATTGCAATGTTGTTTTCAATTAAAAAAACATTTGCACGAAGCAATACGAACCACTTTTCCATGTTGATAAGAGCATTAAAATTAGAAAAAAGAATGGAACAAAAAAAAAACAAGGGACATTTAGAAAAGATAAAAATGTGCGATTAATTGCGATTAATCGCGAGTTATCTGACATTAATGCGATTAATCGCGATTAAATATTTTTATAGTTTTACAGCACTAATTTATTTATTTCAAAATTACGTTTTTGTAAAGAAACATGTATTTATTTCATGGGGATTTTATTTCCTAATGCCGCATTTATTTATTTGAGACTTTTACACACCACATTTATTTCCACTTATATTTCAACACCACATTTATTTATTGAACATATATATTTGCA
Source organism: Hypomesus transpacificus (assembly GCF_021917145.1). Classification (NCBI taxonomy): domain Eukaryota; kingdom Metazoa; phylum Chordata; class Actinopteri; order Osmeriformes; family Osmeridae; genus Hypomesus; species Hypomesus transpacificus. The sequence continues at coordinate 14,696,997 of NC_061082.1, read as the reverse complement.
ACCATTTTCCTAATTGAAACTTTTCTAAAAATCGCTAGTTTGGTACGCTAATGTTACAGTTCTGAATTGCAGTCCCGCATTTCTTTGACTAGCATGTCTACAGTTCTAAGTAAACTCCATTAGCAGCGAATTTCGTTTAATATCAGTGCATAACACTACTTGCTTTGGAGATATCGATACGTGCTTGATGACGTACCTGTAACCAAGTGGCGTCCCATTTCCTAGGGCTATGTAGCCCTTACCCCTTACTTTCGAGGGCCAAGGGCCAGGGATAAATTAAGGGGAAGGGGTAAGGGGGAGTATTGGGATTCGGCCCTGGTTTGTTGCAACTTTAAATTGCCAATAATAACAAATGACTTCAATTTGAAGCAGTACTGTAAATCCAAAGGTATGGGTAATGTCTGGAATGTGTGTTCTGTAGAGCACTTATCCGCCTAAGTACCTTTACAAAATCTACAATGTGTGCCAAAATAATATGAGCCATGCTGATCAATTTGCTGATCAATGCTGATCAATTTGATCTATAAGGCCAGCATACAATCTGACACGACTAATGTCTTCCATCATCTACAGAATCTAGGTGGAATCTGCGTTGGTCTGAAGATAACCACGCCCCTCTCGTTTGCATGCGAGATCGGAAATATATACAGTACAGAAATACGTGTGGTGTGGAAATAAATGTGGTGTGGAAAAGTCTCAACAAATAAATAAATGTGGCATTAGGAAATAAGTCCCATGAAATAAATAAATGTCTTTACAAAAACGTCATTTTGAAATAAATAAATGTATTTATTTATCAATGTCAGTAAATGGATTCAGCTATATAATTATATAATGCTATATTTATTGCCATCTTTTTTTATTTCAGAGTTTATTTTATAGCCATATTCATTTATGTATGTATTTATCTATTTATTTACCTATTTATTTATTCAATTAATTTTGACTAACTCGGCGTTCCATAACTTTCAAGTGCATTCATGGAATAGATAGATTGGATGAATTGAACCACCTCAGGTCAAGAACAACAGTTTCCTCTTACACCCCCAGAACAAACCAGGACTGCTGGACCATGACACAACTAAATACCTAAAAGCACCCAGTCAATACATGTTTTTAAAACTAGTTTAGAAACATTTCTTTCAGAAGTTGTATCTAACACATACAGTATGTATGGATTTTTGTCTGTTATATGTTATTTATGTATTCTCTTTTTTTACTGGCACCCTGAGAGTTGGTAGAGAAAATATGGAACACTCACTTCACATGCAAGCCTTCTGTTTTGTGTAAATGTTTGTATGTTTAGATTCATCGGAGTCCAAATGAGTCGGCAGATCTCAATGAGATCAATGATGATGAGATGCTAGCTGCCGTGTTTGAGATGAGTCGACATGAGGATGGCCCCTCTGGCCAAGCCCTGGATGACGAGCCGACCAGCAGTCCAGACACAGGCTTCGGAGATAACGATGTTCAGGAGCTGGCCTATCACACAGAGCTGCTAGACACTGAGAACAAACAGTCTGCAGGTAAACGGGGACCAACTGAGGGACCGTGTAATTAAAATAAAAATCACAATACAACTTGTATGTGGATGTAATGAACCTTATGAATGCGTAAAATTCAGAAAACAAATTGAGAAAACAAACAACTAAGGATATCAACAAATATAGCTGCCGGCAAAGATGAGGGGGCAAGCACGATCTTTGGGGACATCTTCAGAATAGGGTTCCAAGTTGATATATATAGGAGTTGAAGATGGGACCAAATTTGTGGCGTGTGAAAAATTAAGGCTTAAAAAAAAAATAGGATACATTGAAAAGTACAAAATGGTAGCAATTGACGCATAGGATGCACAATAAAAAGAAGTTGATTCACAAATGGGGGCTTTGCCATTTGCTAGTTCTTCTAGCTAAAACCGACAGAATGTGCGTTCTCTTGTACATATCCCTATTTCTAATAAAATAATTAACTGAATAACCTGTCAGTTAGCCGCTACTATAGTAAAGCTTCAGCCTGTTGCCCAGTTCGCTTCTCGTGTAGAGCACGCAAGCGAAATGTTTTAGCATTAGTTTGAGCGCAAAATTGTTTTTTTAGCTTTATGTAATATAAACATTAGGTTGGACTCGTATTGTTATTTGCTGAATGTATTTAACCATGAATATTATAATAATAATAATAATAAATATAGCTGCAGGCAACAATGGCGTGTTCATCCTCAACATTGCAAACTATTTCAAAGTTGACATGATACAGACATGCATTTCGTACATGTACACAACATTTCAAGACAATTGGAGCAATGGCTGATTTTAAGTCATTTTTTGAAATTCTTCACAAATTTTCACTGTAGAGCATGTAAAAATCCAAGCTTACATTACATTTATGCATTTAGCAGACGCTTTTATCCAAAGCGACTTCCCAGAGAAAGTTTTACAAAACTGCATAGGTCACTGATCATAACAACAAGATAGCCCCAAACATTGCGGGTAGCCAAACATGAAGCATACATTGTGAAACCAAATAAGTCCCAAAGGGAAGAACCGTAAGAGCATGTAGTTAGACAAGTTACAATTAAACAGCAAGAACCTCAAAAGTGCCAGAGTCTACCTGTGGAAAAAGCAAGCAACAATAATATGTTTCACAGCGAGTACAATAATATTAAGACAGTTACAACAAACCAACAAGAGCAACAAGTCTCTCAGTAAGAGTCATTGTGATCCTGGGGGAAACTAACATCCGGTCAAGCCAATCATTCCTACGTGCCGTCGTACTCCCGGAACAAGTGCGTCTTGAGCCTTTTCTTGAAGGTGGGGAGACAGTCAGTGTCCCTGATGGAGGTGGGGAGCTGGTTCCACCATTGGGGGGCCAGGCAGGAGAAGAGCTTGTGTTGGGACCGGGCGGTCTTGAGCGGTGGGACCACCAGGCAGTTTTCAGAAGAAGACTGTAGCTGGTGGGTGGGGGTGTAAGGCTGGAGGAGAGACTTGATGTAGTCGGGTGCAGTCCCGTTCACCGCTCGGAAGGTCAGTACCAGAGTCTTGAATCTGATACGGATACATGATGGGAAGCCAGTGGAGGGAGATGAGGAGCGGGGTAACATTGGAGTGTCTGGGTAGATTGAATACCAGACGGGCTGCCGCATTCTGAATCTCCTGGAGAGGGCAGGTTGCGCATGCTGCGAGACCGGCAAGCAGCGAGTTGCAGTAGTCCAATTTTGGACTACTGCTTGTGGTTCGTAAGTGCTTGGACTAGCAGCTGGGTGGAATGCTCAGACAGGTATCTCCTGATCTTCCGAATGTTATAGAGGGTGGATCTACACGACCAGGAGACCGTAGCAATGTGGGCTGTGAGGGAGAGCTTGTCATCCATGGTCACCCCGAGGTTCCTGGCAAAGGATGAAGGGGTCACCGTCCCCAGGGTGATTGAGAGGTCGTGGGAGATTTGACCGGGATGAGGAGGAGTTCTGTTTTGGCGAGGTTCAGCTGGAGGTGGTGCTCGGTCATCCAGGCGGAGATGTCTGTGAGGCAGGCCTCGTCCTAGCTGAGATCCCCGGATCAGTCGGGGGGAACGACAGGTACAGCTGCGTGTCGTCAGCATAGCAGTGGTAGGAGAAGCCATGGGAGGTGATGATTGGTCCAAGCAAGGTGGTTTACAGGGAGAAGAGGAGAGGTCCAAGGATGGAGCCCTGTGGGACACCAGTGGAGAGCTGGCGGGGGCCTGACACTTTGCCTCCCAGGAGAATTGGTAGGATCTTCCCGACAGGTAGGATGAGATCCAGCATGTGCAGTGCCAGTGATGCCCATCTCAGAGAGTCTGGCGAGCAGGATTTGATGGTTAACCGTATCAAATGCTGCAGAAAGGTCCAGCAGAATGATGACAGATGACCTCGAAGCCGCTCTGGCAGACTGGGGGGCAGCGGTGACTGACAGGAGGGTGGTTTCTGTGGAGTGGCCAGTCTTGAAGTCCGATTGGTTGGGGTCAAGCTGGTTGTTCTGAGAGAGAAAGTTTGACAGTTGGTTAGATACAGTGCGGTCAATTGTTTTAGAAAAGAATGGTAGCAGTGAGACTGGTCTATAGTTCTGGAGGACGGCTGGGTTAAGGGAGGTTTTTTTCAGTAGAGGACTAATTCTGGCCTGTTTGAAGGCAGAGGGGAAAGTGCCGTAAGTAAGAGAAAAGTTAAGGACATGGAGAAGAAAAGTTATGATGGAGGGAGAGATAGTTTAAAAGAGAGTGGGGGTTAAGAAGGGTGGAGAAGGTGGAGAAAAGTTTGTGAGGGTTTGAGGCAGAGTTAATTTTGTTCAGAAAGTAGTGGGTTTTAGCATCAGTCATGCGGGCAGAGAAGTATTTGAGGAGGGAGTGATACTTATCAAGGTCCAGACCATCTTTGGACTTGCACCATCTCCTCTCAGCTGCCCAAAGGGATGGACTGTTCTTCACGAATAACATCCGTCAGTCACGGGCAGGAGGGAGAAGATCGCACAGGCCTGGTTGACAGGGGACAGAGAGTGATACAGTTACGTGTCAGGATGAGGTTGAGCTGCTTTCCTGCCTTGTGGGTCGCCAGTGTGTTCTGCAGCTTCAGGTCGAAGGAAGTCAGAAGAGACTTGGAAGTCGACGACCTGCGTTCCATCGAGGTGGATGTTGAAGTCCCCGAGGAGTATCAGCGGTGTTCCATCATCCGGGAGGACGCTGAGGAGCATGTCCAGCTCCTCCACAAAGTCAGCTAGCGGCCCTTGTGGGCGATAGAAGCCAACTAAAAATGCTTTGAAAGGATTGGTTAGCATCACATAATGGTGTTCAAATGATTTGGCAGAAACGGAAAGGGAGGTGGATGGGTATTTAATGGGTAAAGAAGCAAACCTGTCCCACCACCCCACCCAGCGAGGTGAGTGAGTGAACGAGTGGTTGACGGAGAGAGCAGCTGGAGTTGCAGTGTTGTCTGGGCGGATCCATATCTCTGTCAGCGCAAGGGCGTGCAGAGAAGTATGAGATGCAAACGCAGGGATGAAGTCTACCTTGTTCACAGCAGACTGGCAGTTCCAGAGCCCTATGGAAAGAGAGAGGGCAGGTGGAGAAGATCTGGATAGGTAGCCAAGATTAGAAGTGGAACGCATATACTTTGTCCCGAATATGCTAATGCATAGCTGACGATGGCCCTTATAATGTCAACAGAGCTGGGTCTGGGTCGACGAGTACCTTAACTCAAATCGCTAGCTTGTTACCTTAAACCAATCTAGCTTTGTACCCTAGAGCCCTGCCCATGATGAGACTAAGTCTAGCCAACACAAATAATGAAACAAGGTGCCAAGTTGCACTATGGGTTACTACATTATGGGTTCTTGAGACTTTTTTGTTCCCCATGAGCAAAAAGGCATGCATACCAACTTTCAGACATCTTGGCCTGACGGGTTAAAAATGCCACCCTTTTGAAAGTGTCAAGTTTGAAGCATGTTCTGTAAAGCCACCTGTGCTTTGGTCAGGCACATCATGCAGAGATCCTGCAGAGATCCTTTTTTAAAAGCTTTGACTCAGGACTGGGAATGACATCACACCTGAGTTCAGGGTTGCCAGGTCCAGCAAAGTAGCCTGACGTTGTCATACTCATAATTCTAGTCAGAATATGAGTCTGAGAACTCTCCGTTGGGCTTTGACTACGGGGCCTGTTTCAAACGAGCCTGGAAAACAAATGCCTCTTCGCTCAATTGGATAGATCCACAACCAATCAGAGCAACAGAGTATGTGACGTATGTTAAGCGCCGCATAGTTGTTGTCAACAGAACTAAACTGAGAGGCAGCTATATCTTTACTGACTAAACTGCAAGCAGACTTGAAGTATGCTTGAAGAATAAATACAAACGATTTTTGCCTGTGTTGTAAAATTAATTTAAGGGCAGGGGGAGTACTTGTTCACACGGTCAACCTTCTTGAGCGAAACAATAAAGGGCAATGCATATACGAACAAGTTCTCCGTTTAGGATTACAACTCCACAAAAGAAAAGGAGAAACCACAATGGCCACTGGGTTTTCATTGTGTCCCATCTTCTTCGCGACCATCGGGGCCAGCTGATAAATTAAACTTTTACCGAATCCCGTAGGAAGAAAGGCAAAAACATATTTTCCATCGACAAATGCCTTGATTGCGTCTCTCTGTTCCTCTTTCAAAATGTATGCGCTGTCGATGTCTTCTAAAACAGACTCGATGGCAGAATCATAACATCCCAGATCTCCAGCGGTAGCCATGTTTGTTCAAAACGAATTCAACTTAAGCGCTCTTTTGTGTCGTGGGTGATTACGTTACTGTTGATCATCTGTCCATCATCGTATAAAGCCCGCCCTGGCAATTTCATTGGTTCGCCCAGATTCTGGTTTTCTGTAGTTGGTCCCCAATACGAGACCCTCCAGACCCAACTTCCCGACCAAATTTTTTTGGGTGCGGGGAGAAGTTGGGCTGGCAGCCAGGCTACCAGCAAAGATGTCCAGCCCCAAAATTCTGAAATTCATTACATATGCCTTATGGCCATGAGGAACAAAAAAAGCCTCAAGAATTTATAACGGCCGCCATATTGGATTTTTCTGTACGATAAAGATTTGTCTCAAAATGAACCGTAGCTCCGATTGACTTGAAATACGAAACTGATTTCCAAGACATATGTGTTTTGTATAGGGTGATAAGCACTAAGGAATATATTACAAAATGGCCAAATTATTAACATACGGGTGAATCACCTGTGGAACATAATTCATGTGTCCATAAATACCGTAATGTATAGCCTATTGGTTTGTCTGTCCAATAAATAATGGTGTCAACTGGACTCGTAATTTATAACAAGTAACGTATTTAATGTCAGAGATTCCGTTTTTGTAGTTGTAAAATATAGCAATGTTTTAGCTGTTAGACTGGAAACCACTAAATGAAAGAACACCTAGACTAGCAAGCCAGATAGTTTACAGCAGTGTTACAATAGCTATTTCGTTGCAGTAACGCTAAATGGGTGTTCACTCATCGGCATAAACTCAAATATTGTTTCCACTATATGTTAACGGATTATGAGGTAGATCCGATTAAATGAGTGAAAACAAGCCACATATTCCCATATTTTGTTAGTGAATCCGGGACAGGAATGCTCTTGGCAAGCTACCTAGCGACAGCGATGGTGAGTTTGTTTCACTTCTTGGACATAAGCTCGATTATAAATTAAAAAAACTGCTGGAAACTGTTCGCGTTTTTCACAGTCCTGTAGAGGAAACTTTCCTGAGCAGATCAAGTTAAGGTTGTGGCATTGAAGTTCAGGTTAGCCAAGGGTGTAAAGTCCACTCGGCTAATTACAGACGTCTTAAACTGTTAAAACCCCAGTGCCAGATATGGAATGGTACACATTGGCTCTAATTTGATGGTTTGTTTCATCAATTGAAAAACTGATCTGGGACTTTTGACTGAGGTAGTGAGGGTGCTAGTTTTTCGTGGCTAGCTTCCTAAACAACTATGGACTTTTGAGTTTGTAACTGCAGTGATGGTAGCTACAGTACACATTTTCTAAGGTGTAAGGTATCCAATGTCCATGCATTAGCCAAGGACGATACAAGACTACTTTATTGTGTTGTATAGGTTGAATTAATAAAGGAGACGGCGACAAAATGTTCTCTGCTCCCACAAGCAAGCTCTAGTTATAGTAGCATATTTGTTCTTTCCCGTCAGTGTCTAGTTCTGATAACCATACCAAGACTGGTCCTGCTTGAAAAGCATCTAACCCTCCAGTCTCTATTTTTTTGTTGTTGCTATTGTTCTGTGAGAAGCCTTTAAAAACGAAAACTAGTCACAGTCATTGTTGATGTCTTGTTCTTCAAGGCAAACCGATCAACTACATCGTCATACATCTGAACAACACTGCTCTTCTTCAAACCATGAAACTGTCCCGTCTTCTTGTTGTTTCTATGAGCCAGATGACAAGGATGGTCACAGAACTTGACTTATTTTATTGAGCCATCCTATTAGGTACCACATACATACTTTCTTGTATCCACATACTAATTACATCATTATGTACTATACATGTTATAGCACAATGCATTACACCCTGTGTACATGTAAATGGTACTGTTTAGATTTCCCACTCTTTCAAAAAAATGCTTGGCTTAATGCACTCATCAAAGTTATTGTAAGACTTATGTTAGACAAATGCAAGTCTTCTGGTCAGTGTGGGAAACCACAGTGGTGTTAACATGTACAGATGAGAAGTTATGAGCCCATGGATGCAATTCAGGTGTTTGAGGATGTGGAGAATGTCAACAATGAATGTGAATTACAGGTTTTTTTAAAAGCTTCTCATAGAACCAAGGTATAAAAACAGCCGACTGGAGTTTGATGCTTTTTAAACAGGACAAGTCTTGGTAACAGCAATCAAAACTAGATACTGATAAGAAAACACACGTAAGCTACTATCCATTGCTAGCTTGTTTGTGAGAGCATTTTGTCATTGGCTTCTTTATTTATTTATTTTTACTCAATCCAATTAATACAACGAGTTAGTCATAAAGTTCTGATGTAGTAAACCATTGTCAAAATCATTGCACTACTGCCAGAGCTCTTCAGTAATTATGGATCGCCATAATGTTTGTTTTAAATGTTCCCATAGAGAGGTCAGTGTTTCCGCTTGGATTTTTTTTTTGCAGTTGGGGCATGCCTCTCCGAAAAATATTTTTTTACGTATGAAACGGAACTGTCTGCTTAATTTGATCTTGACATATTGGCTAACATTCTGTAGCAAATAATAAGAATAAACCCACTATTAATTACATTATCTTAATGCAGTGTAACTATTTCAGCATAATAAGGCACCAAACAACAAACATGAGCAAGGGCAAGGGCGTTCAGCAATTGCTATTGAATCAACAGGTGAAGGATACAAACAACGAAAATCACCAGTTAACTTAATTTACATTTGCACGAACTATAGACAAGTACAACAACAGGCTTAAATGAACTGAAAACATAAGTTAGACAACTTAAAGTTCTCAAGGACGCCCACACGCAATCTCAACTGGCTAGTTATCCTCTTTTTTCTTTCTCTCCCTTTAACGCTGAGTGGCGCACGTGCCCGCTCGCGGTGGGAAGCGCGTGTCCTTGCTATTCTCCGACATGCACACCACTGATAGACGGCCTTTTGTACCACTAATAATCATCGGTAATCATCCTTTACAGAAAGTCTTATGGCATTGTACAATACATTTTCTTCATGAAACACCCTTCAGATTTGTGCTAAGTATAGTTCACCTAACACATTTTACTGCTCACAATACTTTTACAAAGCGTACATTTGTGCATGTTATTATGTAATGTTTTCCCTCTTAGTGTTTCCTTACAGGCCAACATCCCAATCAATTTAGCACAACTCTATCAACACACCAGCCACTGGATACATCAACAACTGGAAGTTTAGATGGCAAAGTTGTCTGTGACACTCTGAAACTCAATGAAATCAAATTGACAAAGATAAAACCACTAGGGCTGTCCCCGTTTAAGATTTTCTTTGGTCGACCTTTGAAACGCTTAAAAAAAAACAAAAAAAAACGTAAAAATGTTTTCGCAATCTGACTCAATGGCTGCTGGACATTGCAGATTCAGCCGCTAAATAGCCTACTAATAATAAGACTCGTATCACCAGTCCTGTTGTAACTGAATGTAGACGGTTTTTAGTATCTCTTACGATGTACTACGTAGGGCTGGGCGATATGGGTAAAAAATTATCGATATAGATATTTATATTTACATTCGATAACGATAATTAAACAATATACCACAGATCTGTAGTAGCTAAATAAGTCTCCTCCTCAACTTTTTCCCTACACTCGGCATAAGGTTTAGGCAGAGCAGTGTGAGAGAAATGTTTGCGGCCAGGGAGCACGTACCTGGGGTCAAGTAACTTAGGCTTTTTAAAACCTTGCTTTTTATCAATAGCCTACTTATCAATACCTTGGCTAAAACTCACACTTTCTGCATGTTCCAACGAGTGATTTTGCTTCAGGTGGTAAAAAAGGTTTCATATATATTAGTATTATAATTGGACCAAAACGCTGTTCTTATATGTCCAGAGACATTATAAGAAATCCGCAAAACCGTTTGCCGACCTCTGCAGAGGTCCGTATTTACGGACCTTGCAAGCGGTTGCCTTGGAGATGTTGACAACATGGCGTCTGCACCAGATTCGTCGTGTTTGATTTGGGAAATAAGCAAACAACTTCCAAATAACTGAACAAGACTAACCCTTCACCCATCAACAATTTCCTCATTGGAAGTTGCTCCCTCGCCATGGCTATCGCTGCCACTGTTTTCGGCAATAAGACTAATTTTCCGCGGTTAACATTAGCTACTCCACTCGACGTGCTCAGTATATTTTTGTGAGCGTTGGCTACCATTTCTCTGCAAATTCCTGCTGCATCACAGAAATTAAATGGACTGCTGTTCCTAATTATTCTCTATCGACATTATCGATATTATTGAAAATGAATTAATGTTACGATCTCTTTATCGAGGGAAGTCATTACTTAACGATAGTTATTTTTATCGATTTATCGCCCAGCCCTTGTACTACGTATTTAAAAAATTATTTGTTTAACATGCAAATCATCAAAGCGCGCTTATCACTGACTGAAAACTTGCAGCATGCAAACTTACGTAGAAGCTGAGTGGGGAACGTTGCAACAGAGAAAGATTTTGTTGTCTTGGCCGGAGAAGATAATGTCATTCGATTTGGATGTGATTCTTATAATTGGCATATTCGTTTTTCAACCCAGCGCGTTAGCATGAGCGAAGTAGCGCTAGACCAACTTACGTTTTTCAGGTGGTAGGCTACATTATATTCGACTTCGAACTATGAAAAAAAAAAAACGTTGGCAGAGTTTGCATTCAACGTTTTTCGAGTTACCCGGTACTTTGTAAATGTATTTAAATGAAATGCTGCCATACCACAGATTTCTTTGCCATTTTGACTAATAACACCGACAAAAAAACAAAGCGCAGATTAACGAAGGGGATAACAGTAACACCTTTTCTTTTAAATTATATATTTTTAGAGTTCGTTTATTTGTCTTAAATAATATAATCTACAATTTCTGTTGAACATTTCGTTAATTCAGCAATGATGACACAAGCGGGAATCAGATCTCACACTGCCATATGGCAGCTCGACTAAAAAATTCTTAGTCGACCAAGAGCATATCGACCAGAAAATCGTCTAGTCGACTGAGTGGGGACAGCCCTTAAAAACGCCCTGATCATACACCTTCTAATCGATAACAATCCAAATGTCACTTTTTTCCTTTAAACAGCCGCCCGTCAAGTTTAATCAAATAAACACAGCTTTTTCATGTTTTCCTCTTCTTTCCTTCCGGGACCTTACTTGAAACCAAGGGGTATGTGAATGCTGCGCAACCTGCAACATTGGCGGCCAGATCAACCAGAGTCCCATAAATGTAATATTTTTGGCTTGAGTAATTGAAAGAAAATTACGACAGTCTTGTTTTGTGCTCTACACAGTCCTGTACATATGTATTTGCAACAATGTTCTTAATTGAAAAGTTTTTTTTTTTATCGCTAGTTTGCTACACTAACATTACATTGCTGATTTGCACAACAGTCCCGCATTTCTCTGATTAGCATTGAATGGACTCCATTCTTGTCTACAGTTTTAACTAAACTCCATCAGCAGTGAATTTCATTTGATATCAGTGCATAATACTACTTGCTTTGGAGACATCAATATACGTTATCGTAACCAAGTGGTGTCTCATTTCATAGGGCTATGTAGCCCTTACCCCTCAGTTTCGAGGGACAATGGCTAGGGGTAAACTAAGGGGTAAGGGTAAGACAGAGAATTGGGATTTGACCTTAGAGCATGGGCTTGACCAGAGCATAGGTGGCACTATAGAACACACCTCAAAGTTGTCAATTTTAAAAGGATGGCATTTTGACCCCATCGCAAACATTTTACATTATAAAAGTGATGCAATTTTCACCCCATAGGTCTAAAATGTCTGCATGTTGGTATGCATGCCTTATTACTCATGGGAAACAAACGTGTCTATAGAAATCATGATGTCTGCAGCATGGACTTTTCTATACAGTGACAATTTGTGAAGAATAAACATTTTTTATTGGTTCGCAATGTTTTGGAGGAATCCGCCATTGCTGCTTGCAGCTAAATTTATTGCTTGCTTTCCTCCAGTTACACGCTAGCACTTTCGAGGATGTTGTTTAATTGTAATATGTTTAACTACAAGCTGTTCTGGTTCTACCCACTGGCACATATTTGCTTTTCACAATGTATGCTTCATGTTTTGGCTATCAGCCAAAAGGGAAAAGGCTGCGCTTCGTGGCTATTTGTGGCGCTTTGCAGCTAGCCCCCTCCTCCCCCAGTTACGACGCACAACATTTTTACAAATATAAATTATTTTGACTGCTACACATGTTGTACATCATTGGAAAGCTATGATTCTTGTGCTTCCATTGCAATAAACCATTTTAAGATCAAGTCGCAACAGCAAGTACAGTCAATGTCTTTGTCCGGTGTCCACTACAAATGCAAAGCCAAAGAAAAAAGTTGTACTCTCCCTAAAAGGTTCAGATTGGTCCTGGTATGCAAACAATCCATCAAAATCTGATCTGCGTTACATTCCTAAAGGTCCAAAGTATTTAACCATGTTGAGTAGTTGTCCAAACAATGAATTATATCCACACATAGCCACGATCTTGTTGCTTCATTCTGCATTCGCATTCTGCATTTTTTCGCTCATAGGAATAGATAGCTTAGAGTATGAGTGGATAGTCTTAAAATGGCCGCTACACTCTGCCCTTTCGATTGTCACCTTGTTTGACCAATGGGAGCTTCCATGCCTGGTTGACAGCCCTCTACAGCCAACTAGGTCTATGCGTCCTGCCCCCCTCCCCCACACTCGTTCTAAATACATTTCTCAAACTGGCTTTGACTGGCTCTGAAATGAGCTTGTTAGCCTTTTAGCTTAGGAGATGCTGAAAATGCAAATACCCAACATGCTAGGTATCTTTGGAGCCTTCAAAATAAAAGTCCCGGGCGTAATATAGATAGACACAAGCTGTGTTTCTTGTGCGTCAATCCTGGGAATCAGATAAAGCACTCCAATGTGTTAATGTTTCAGTTAAAATACATTATTTAATGTGACATTACTTACTGTACATGCAAGTCTTAAATTGCTTAAATGTATGATGCGCTTGTCGATCAGTCCTTCTACACCACGGCACTATATTGCTGAGAAACAGCACAAACACAGGGATACAGTAGCTAACAACACTAGTGCTATTAAGTATTTAGCTGGCTGGCCCCATCATGACGCCGGTGTAGTAGGGCTTGTGAGACTGCTCACCAAAAGAACGAAGGGGAACCCACTTGTTTAGCAGATTAAGGCACGTTCGTAGACACCTAACGAAAAGTAGCCTCAACATCCTAGACTTTTAGCTACAGTACTAATGCTGAGGGCTCGCTGATATCACTGTCTGTCTTACCATCACGTCGTATCTAGGCGCCGTTGCTAATGTGTGCTGACGTTGTGAAGTTTGCACTGAAGTGGCTAGCAAACTAGCTAGCGTTCAAGGCATCTTTTGCCACCAAAACGTTTTATTCTCAAACTGTGCAACGGAACGTAAATCCCATTTCAAGCAACGCAATCGCTAACAAGACAAACCTTTTGACCCCAACATTGTCTATGTAGTCCAAATATTGAGGGATCCTTAGGGGTGAGAATTTTCGAAAAGATTTAAACATTTAAGGCGCTGAATTTTGATTTAAAGTTGAAGAGTTGGATTGTACAAGGTGTTTATGGAACAAGTATCACTCGTACAAGCGCTAATAACACTGCTGGATTTAATCTTCATTATAATGATGAAATGGAGTGAAAAAATATGTGTGAAAGGAAAACAAAATATATAAATATTACGAGTAATCGTTTTTCCCACATTTACGTTCTGCAGTCTGACTACAGTAAGGTCGCCAATTCCCACTGTCTCCAAAATGTGCGTAGGCCTACGCATGGGTCAGAGTTTGCGTGGAGGACCGCACATTCTCCCGTCAAGTTTGTTTTTTATAAATCACAACCCTTGCGTGGGAAGTGGCGTACGCACATTTTCAGCCCAGTACGCAACGTTTATAAATGAGATCCCACAACTGTTTGCAAATTCTGGCAATGTTAATTTAATTAAATTTGTCACTGTGAAACCGTTTTTCATAGAAAAACAGAAACATAAACATAAGGTGTAGCTGAGCCTTTATGGTTACAAAACCGAGACATTTTAAATTGTGGTTGAAAGTTAAATCGGTTAATTGCTGCATCCGTAGTACAAAGACCAGTGGTTTAGTTTGTTAAATCCAACTGTTTATACTGTAGATGTCCTGGATACCCTGGACCTGACCATGGATGAGAACAAGGAAAACCAAACTCCAGTGGGAGTGCAGGGTGAGCTCGACTGGGTACAACAATATAGTATGGATCAGGAAAGAGAGGAGCAGGAGTTGCAGCAGGCCCTGGCCCAGTCTCTCCAGGAACATGTAAGTTTAAATTAATCTAGTTAGACAAATTCTCATGTATCAAACATTGAAAACCTACTATCTTTTAGTTTCAATTCCACAAAAAATGTTTCATAAGAAGTTTTGTTCCGTTTTTTTCAATCTAGTGTATTTGTTACATAGTTGTCCTGATCTGTCAACAACTTTGGCCTTTGCTCAAAAAAATATGAGCAGGGTCAAATTTCATAGAAGGGACATTTATATCTATTCATAAAGTTCATATAACGTTGTTATATAGTGATGTCTATCTTTCTGATATTTGTATTTTGCTTGTTTCACACAGGAAGCCCAGGAGATGAGAGAGGATGATGACCTCAAGAGAGCCACTGAGCTCAGTCTACAAGGTACAGCAAAGTGATAGAAGCCCTCCCTTCTGATTTGTAACACGTGTATCGTGTTTTCTGAAAGGTCTTATTTAACCCTTTAAGTTATCATTGCCTATACCAGTGTTACTCAACTGGTAGGTTGTGGGGGGGCTAGTGGCTGGTGGTGTTTCTGATTGGCTGGTAGGTGTTATGTAACTGTATAACTCAACGGCAAATCAACTTGAGCACCTTTAAAAATACAAGCGCACCATTGGAGTTTGTTTGGTAACTTCCGAAGCACATGTCCGCGACACACCGCGACCCACTTGTTGAGGAAAACTGGCCTATACAATACATTTGACACAATTCATTGAGTACTGATCAAAGCAAAAGAGAAAACATGGCATCCTTCATGATCACTTATAGCCATTAGCTTGTTATCAAAAGTAGCTAAACAAGCTAAGAAGATAGAAGATGACTAACTTGCTCATGAACCTAGTTATTCTACTGTCAAGCCTTTCGAGCCGTTATATTACTTTGTATGTTACAGTATATTATAGTAATATAACTCAATATATTAGTTTATCTTGTACTGCAGCTCAGAAATTCTTACTTATGGTGTTTATTTGACTTTTTTTAAACACATTTGACAGGTTTTTGAAGCAAAAATATTTTTGTAGCTAATTGACCATTAGAAAATGATCGGTCTTAATGTATTACGTGACTCAGTTTACAACTTTGCCTATACTATGCAAAGAGGCAAATCAAATCTCTGCACTTTTCAGGCTTTCTGTCTTGATTCGTCAAGTCACAATAGAATATTAAGCTGCCTTTGACATCACAAGCAGTAAAAACTCCCTCTGGGGGAACAGTCAGCAGATTTAGAACTTGTGTGAAACTTGTAAAAAGTTTAAACTGCACTCGTAGTTCACACATATGGGTTTTGAACTGAGGCCTGTTCCATAATGCAAGTTTCCTTTACTTAGCCTACTAGCGTCAAGCGTGATATTTTGATTTGGTGCAGCAGTTTTTTTCCCTAGGCTACTTATGCTAGCACGGTGGTACTAGCTGTATTGTTTTGTATGTAGGCTGTGTTTGTCTGTACGAAGGACGATCCCATCCCCCCTCCTAATCAAGTAGTGACTCATGCTCAAGCATGCGTTCTGTGTGTTCGGCGTCAGTTTTGTAACGCTTTGTGTTTGGGTGTGAGTCAGGCCTCTCTCTCTCGCCTGCAGCTGGTTCCGAATTCAGCTGCTAGGCTTTTAACTGGAACCAGGAAAAGAGACCATATTACCTTTTGATTTCCCTACATTGGTTACAGACTCAATACAGAATCCAGTACAAAGTATTGCTATATGTACAGGGTTCAACATTTTAAAAAATTGCGGGCCACGGGCCCCACGGGCCAGTGGGTTTGAAATATACTGGCCCCAAGGCCATTTTTACTGCCCCCCCTCCAAAAGTTGTTATCATTGTTACAACAAAACCAAAGACTTATAAGTTAGCTAGTTTAGCCTAGTACCAGCAGGCTAGCAACTTAAAAGTGATATTAACTGGTAATAAGTAGGCCTATATGATCCCTTGGATAGTAATATGCCTATCCCTGTGATCTCGATCAATGTCAGCAGTCAACTAAGCATGGTTAGCGTCTGTATTAAATTGATGAATTACTGTGCAGGAAAAACAGCACCCTGAAGATATAGATGTAGAGCAGGTTGGTGATGAATCAGCATCAGGGGTTCAGGTGAAAAGTTGAATTGTCCATTTTTGTAAATACTGCATTAAATTGCAGTTTTATAAGGGATGTTTAGACAATGTTATCCATTAATGTTATCATTCACACTTGTATTTGTAGATAGTAAAAAGGTGCTATAAATTGGGATGCCCAAATGTATGCATCGTATAAGATTTCATTGCTCAGAAGTCCAGTACAGATTATGTAGGCCTAGTACAGCTCTATAAAACCTGAACCAATTACCTACGTATAAAAAAAGTGTCCCTACCAAAGCTGAGACCAAACCTACGCCCTTGTTACAGGCGCCCCAAAAAAGGCACAATTTTACATTTAAACACAAATGGCTTGATGAAATTGTTCAAACGGAGAAGCGATGGTCCAGGTAGGCTGATGAAGCTTTCTGATATATTTAGCTACGAAGAGGCTAGTGGAGTTCTCTGCAAACTTTGCTCAGAGCACTGAGGTTTGCGCTCAGACAGATTTCTGTTTGCTCAGTGCGGAATTTTTTTAGGGAACATTGTTGACAAGCCATGCTGATCAATTTGATCTATAAGGCCAGCATGCGATCTCTGACACGACTAATGTCTTCCATAATCTACTGAATCTAGGTGTCCCTATCTGTATTCGATATTGTGTGGAGCTGCGTTGGTCTGAAGATAACCACGCCTCTCTCGTTTGCATGTGAGATCGGAAATAAATACAGCACAGAAATAAATGTGGTGTGGAAATAAATGTGGTGTGGAAATATAAGTGGAAATAAATGTGGTGTGTAAGTCTCAAAAAATAAATAAATGTGGCACTAGGAAATAAAAGTCTCATGAAATAAATAAATGTTGTCTTTACAAAAACGTCATTTTGAAATAAATAAATGTATTTATTTATTGATGTTGCTAAATAGATTCAGCTATATAATTATATAATGCTATATTTACTGCCATCTTTTTTAATTTCAGATTTTTTTTCATAGACTATTCAATTATGTATGTATTTATCTAATTTATTTTATTTTGACTAACTTGGTATTCCATAGGTAGCAACGCTAGTGCTAAATTAAGCAATAAGCCCCAAGAGGCCGTGGTTTACGCTGATTTTAGAACAGGTAAGGGGAGTTGTTAGGCACGACCCGAAGCGGAGTGCCGAAAACCCCCTTTGATATGGTTTCATCAATAAAAACAATTAGAAAACAAAATAGTTTAATAATAAACCTTAATTCTTCCGCTACTACAAAGTATAGTTCCTATATAAATCGTTGCCACGCAACAGCCAAATGTACATCTTTGCCGTCATTTTCAATTTGAAATGTTCGATGCGCAGTAATCTGGAATGTTAAAGAATGTTATGAGGACAACCTGTGAGGTTATGCTGGATTTTACAATGGCATGGAATGCGATATAGCCAATCACAATCAAGGATGGGAACAACCAGTTTTAGAAGTTATGTTATTCTGTTAACATGTTTAACCATTTATTAAACACATCCTGGATATAAAAAGAACAGCAATGAAATCACATTTATAGTGATAAAAAACAATAAGGTAATAGTCAGCAAAACAATTGACTTTAACTTAAAAAATGATGTACTCTCTTCCCTGCTGACAGCCATCTCTGCACGACTGTCTGGCTGAAACAAAAACCTTGGCCCCTCAATGCTAATTTATAAAAGCTTCCATTGCATTTCATCAGTATGATACTAAGTACCCAAGTCGACACCATTCTTCGGCTGCAGTTCAATAGCCCGGGGGAACAAGGCGAACGTCTGTCCGTCTTAATTACGTGATATGCCGTTGTTATAAGTCGTGCAATAACATGATGGGCATCTGCATTTAAATTCCTAACCAGCATGGTCAACGGCCTGGAAGACGGATTGTCAACCATCCGCTTAACTGTCACGCAAACCAGGTGCTGTCTGCTAGCATGGCTGGTCAGGGATTGTTTTCGAAAATTGTCGGTGCCTGTGTAAAAAATATCCACTTTTGTCTGCTTTAGACGGGAACATACGACAGACGACACAGTGCATCTTAGCTCCATAACAAAAGTTGCTTCCGTTTGAACTCATAGCTCTACTTTGCTTTCATCTTCACTTTTGTCTCGCGCCAGTTGTTAAAAAATGTATAGAGATTAGGGAATTACAATTTGACAACCACTCGTCACTCACTCAACTCTTGATTTGCCAAATGTGCGCCCCACGAGCTGCAAAGTTATTTATGCATTTAGCAGATAGCAAAACATGAAGGATGTTAACTTTTACGATGCAAATTATTTTTTTTATCAATAATTTGCAGTGACCCGATTGGGCCAGTGAGTTGCTATTTAACTGTCCCGACGTTACTTTTTACTAGCCCCGGGCCATCGCTTATGTCGAACCCTGATGTATTCATGGTTTTCCATGGTCTAGCACCAGAGTACATTTTTTATTTAATAAGTTTGCATCAACATTCAAGGTCTCTCCGCTCTTGTGATTAGCTGTGTCTGTTGGTCCCTCAATCTCACCTCAAAACTAAAGTGACAGAATTTTTACAGTGGCAAGCCCTAGACTGGAATGAGCTTCTGTTGGCCATGAAATCATCTGTCTTTACTGTCTGTCCAGGGAGCCTTTAAAATATCTATTTTCCTTGGCTTTAAATTAATTGCATTATAAATTGTACAATGAAGGATTTAAAATCTTTGTGTCTAATCCAATATGAAATGAAGGTATTCAATGACACAAATCTGTGTTCTAGAAAGAGGTCTGGAGTCGCAGAGGTTCGATAATATCAGCTTTAATGCAGCAGTTAAAAATCAACAAGTACAGAGCTCTGGGGTTGTCTACGTTTCCTAACCCGCAACAGAGTTTGGGCTGGTTCAAGAAGTCCAACTCACTATTTGTCCTTGCCCCAGCATATATTGTACTGTGCAGTAAGATAAAAAGATGAAAAGAGGGTTGAGCTTTCTCATGCATCAGGAAGTTGTTCTTGCCGGCGCCTCCCACCTGCTCGGGTACCGTCTGAGCCCGGTTTCAAGGTTGCTTCTGGAATGAAGAGATTAAGACACAAATACAGCCTGTTGACAGAATGTTTAAGCCTTAGCAAACTTCTAAGTTCATAAGCCATAACTTTAATAAGCACAATGCATAACTTTAAAAAGCACAATATATTCTTTAACAACTGTATTTTCCGTGGGTTGTACCCCGATTTTACAGTTTTCTTGTGGTTGTACTGGTTATATTTCGAAGCGGCGTATAGCCCGGTTTTAGAACAAAAAGGTGGTTTTGTCCCAAGAGTTCTACAGACCGTGCAGGTAATTTGATGCTCAACACTGGAACGGGGGCTTATTGAAAGAGGAATTATCTATCTGGGTTTGGAAATACAGTGATTTGCTAAAGTAAGCTAATGGCTAGTAGAACATAACATTTTATCATAATTTCAGTCAATCAAACAGCTGCAAGACCCAGTGAAATGTTATATACAGCTAGCAAACCTACGTTAGCTAGCATCGCTAACGACATACACTAATTTAACTTTAGTAGGCTATTCTCAGGGTTTGCAAGCAAGCTAAGCTAATAATTTTGTAGACATAACAATGGATTTTGCCACTCCTGGACATGCTATCCACAACCGAAGTGTGTTACAGCATGCTGTAAGATCGCCTATAGCCTACTTGTGCATTGCTTGGTATCATTGTTCCCGTAGCAAGTGCGGTATATATTTCAGTGCGGGTTAAAATCCGGGTTAAAAGCTCCCGTTCTGGTGGGGTGCGGGTTATAGAAAATGCGGCTTGTTTTCCGAAAAATACGCTGTCAATTTGTCTTATCCTGCTTTTGTCGGTTTGAAATGCTTGTCATATTCTTAAGCTAAAAATACGCTGTCAATTTGTCTTATCCTGCTTTTGTCGGTTTGAAATGCTTGTCATATTCTTAAGCTGTAAATACATATGTGTATGATTTTATCTTTTACCACTCAATGTAAAGCACATTGGTACCCAATGCGGTTTTGGAATGTTCTCTATAAATAAAATTGAATTGTATACGTTCGTTTTAGCCTACATCCACAGAATAAATAGAATGAATAGGCTAATCTCAGCCATTGCATTGTACACAAAATGAATTTTTCTTTGTTTGACCTGGTAAAAAATGATTAGGCTACATCTTTCAGGCTGTATTTGTAAGATGCGATTTGCACCAACAATTTAACGCATAACTGAACCATAATCGGGCCAGGTACAGTGCAATGTAGTCAGTACAAAAATACTGTTGTTAAAACACATATGTAGGATAAGGCAGGACAGCAGGATCCTAGAATTTGATTGAGTGCCAATATATACATTTAGACATGTTTCCACCATGTGTGACCCAAATGGCAGATATATCGTAGTGACGGGCCACATTTACTCACACCATGTCACACTTGTAAATGTATATGGTCCCAATTCTGATGACCCAGATTTTTTCCGTAAAGTCTTCAATTTACTGCTCAGTCTCTCAGATACTCGTGTGATCATCAGTGGTGACTTCAATTGTGTGCTTGACGATTTTATGGATAGATCAGCCCAAACAAACCTGGTGCCTTCTGCTGCCTCCACAACCTTGAATAATCTAATGTTATCCACGCATCTAGTTGATATATGGAGGCTTCAGCACCCCACGCATAGGAATTATTATTTTTTCTTATTAGTCTTTCTCTAGAATCAATTATTTTTTGCTTGACTCAAACTTGATTTCAAATGTTATCTCCACCTCATATCATAATATCCTAATTTCTGACCACTCTCCAATATCATTGGTACTTGACCTCAACCATAAGAAACAGCACTTTAGTTGGCGTTTACGCCCTTCACTTTTCTCCGACTCCCCGTTCTTTGAGTTCATTTCTGCTAGGATCTTAGATTTTTTTGAAACGAATGATAATCTAGAGGTTACAGACTCCACCTTATGGGAAGCTTTTAAGGCTGTGATTAGAGGACATATTATTTCTTTTGAAAACTCAAGGAGAAAAGAAAAGAAGCGCCTTCTAGAAATTGAAAAAGATCTTACGCAACTAGAAACTGCCTATAAATCTTCTGCCAATTCTGTCACCCTACAGAATATTCTTAAACTGAGGTATGAATATAACGATATGCTATCTGCCCAGGTGCAGGACCAGCTGTTTAAACTGAAACAAAAACAATTTGAACTTGGAGACAAGCCCCAGAAGCTACTAGCCCAACAGCTGAGAGGTTTGCAGGCTAGCAGAGCTATACATGAAATAAATTCAAAATCTTGTGACATTATCACTGACCCCAGCAATATAAACAAGCGCTTCAGTGAATATTATCAACAATTATATTTGTCCAAAGCTAAAGGGGACACCGCTGCGTGGCTGGAGAACCTGAACCTCCCCAAGTTAAATGACGAGGCGTGTGAAGCGCTTAACGCTGACATTACTGCTCAAGAGCTTCTGGATGCTATAAAATCCTTTCCCAATGGTAAAAGTGCTGGCCCCGATGGTTTTGGAATAGAGCTATATAAGAAATTCCCTGAACAGCTGATTCCACTCTTGCTCAGGATGTTTAACCACTCATTTGAAATCCAAACATTTCCAAACTCCCTGTATGAAGCCAACATCTCACTTATTCTAAAAGAAGGGAGAGATGAGACTGAAACATCATCATATCATCCAATTGCATTGCTGAACTCCGATATGAAAATGTTCACAAAATTGATGGCAAATAGGTTAAACAAACACATCGCCTCCATTATTCATGCAGACCAAACTGGTTTCATTCCTGTTAGGTTCTCCTTTTTTAATGTTAGAAGATTAATGAACTTAATGTACCATGACTACAGAAAGAATCAGAAGGTGGCAGTCCTCTGCTTAGATGCAGAGAAAGCGTTTGATCAGATAGAGTGGGCATATATGTGGAGGGTATTGGAGGAATTTGGATTTGGTGACCGTTTTGTCTCATGGATAAAAAATGTATACGCCCACCCTTCCTCTTCCATTCTAACAAATCAAGAAAGGTCAACCCCATTTCCATTACATCGTGGGACGCGCCAGGGCTGCCCCCTTAGCTTCCCCCTTTGCCCCCGCTCCTCTTTGCGATTGGTATTGAACCCCTTGCTATTAGTATCAGGCAGCACAGCTCTCTTGAACCCATTCACCTGGGAGGTGTGGACCACCATCTATCCTTATATGCAAATGATGTTGCAATCTTCATGTCACAGCCTCAACAGTCTATTCCCATTCTGTTAGACCTCATAAAGTCATTTGGGGAGGTTTCTGGATACACAATTAATTAGCAAAAAAGTGCATTTATGCCTCTTGGGTATAACCATGAAGCAGAATTTCTGCATAAACTCCCATTTAAAGTTACAGACAAGCGGAAGTACCTAGGAGTTACCCTTCCAAAGGATCCTAAATTAATATTTAAACTGAATTTCCATGAAAAGGTGGAAAAACTAAAAGGAGATATTGGCAAGTGGCGCACGCTCCCGCTCTCTATGGTGGGTCGTATAAATGCTATCAAGATGGTTTCACTGGCAAGATTCCTATACCTCTTTCAGAACCTTCCTATTTTCCTCACAGTCATTCTTTAAATTACTAGACTCAATAATCATGCCTTTTATCTGGGGTTGTAAAGCTCATAGAATATCAAAAACTCATTTACAAAAACCCAGAGAGAAAGGTGGATTTGGGCTGCCATGCTTTCAGCATTACTACTGGGCAAATCTTAGAGCTTTTGCCTTCTGGGGTGATGGCTACAACCTGGAGATTTCAACAAGCACCCCTGCATGGGTAGCCATTGAAAAGAAAGACATCAAAGACAGTTCACTCCCAGCTCTTCTTTTTTCAACACCTGGGCTGCCCAACACAAAAGTGAAAAATCGAATAATTATTAATTGTTTGAAAATATATGGCAGCAAATTAAGAAGTGTTGCAAGTTACCTGGTACCTGTATCTATGCTCCAGTGTGTCATAATCATACATTTCCCCCTGCTCTCTCAGATGCGACTTTTTATAGTTGGAGACAAAAAGGCATCGTAGATTTGTACATTGACAAACATTTTGCCTCATTTACTCAACTAAAAGACAAGTTTGCCCTTCCGCAATCGCACTTCTTTAGATACCTTCAGGTTAGAAACTATGTCCGCCAAAACCTGACTAACTTTGAATCTCTCCCTGACACAAATAGGATTTACAGTTTCTGGCATGGCCCGCCGGATTCAAAATGCTTGATTTTTTTTTGTCAGGGTATTCTCTGAACAAGTGAACTATGCCACCCACTCTTTGAAAAAGGCTTGGGAGGAGGAACTGGGTCTCCAGATTGATGACATGGTTTGGCAGGAGGGTCTCAGCAGAATCCAATATTGTTCTATTAATACCAGACATCACTTAATCCAGTTTAAGGTTATGCATAGACTCCATTATTCGAAAACCAAACTACATAGAATATATCCTACTGTCTCCCCTTTGTGTGATCGATGTAAAGCTGCTGACAGATCCTTAACCCACCTTTTCTATGTACTGAACTGTGTGTTCAAGCCTGAGCCAGAGGTGGCACTGTTTGGCTACTCCCTGTCTCTATTGCCTCAAAGTATCCCAGTACAGCACACCATCATGTACAGAATGTTAATTGCTAAGAGACTGATTCTAATGCTGTGGAAGTCAGAAACAGTGCCACTCTTTAAGATGTGGCTATCAGAACTTACTTCTCTATTACATATGGAGAAAATCCGATACAGTTTGACAAACAATCTTAAACAATTCTTCAAGATCTGGCAGCCATTCTTGGACCATCTTGCTCAATTTAATGGAGATCTTGAGCAGCTATGAGACTCACAATAGGCCACTCACCTCTTCAATGTATTTTGTGTACTAGTGATGCATCAATACATTTCATTGTCTTGAGTTGCACGCCCTGTCTGTTAGTTGTGTTTGTTTGTTTTCTGTTTTTATTTTATTTCAATTGTCTTATTTTTCTTTCTCTTTTAATTTCATTTTGGTATAATTTCTTACTTACTCCTCGTATTTGTCTGTTTGTACTTAATCACCTGAAAAAACCTAATAAACATATTGTAAAAAAATAAAATAAACAGATATTCAAATTTAAGACAGGCTTAAAGACTGCGGCTGGATTCAAACCTACAACCTTATATTTTGCAGGTCACTGGCCATTGAGCTATACTCAGTGTTGAATATTGTCATGTTCAGTTACTGTATAAAAAAGTAAGCTGTTTCTTCTGTGGTAAGAGTTGTTAGATTCAGCCAAAGTCTAAACTACTCAAATTCAATCATATTTTTAATTGTTGATGGTACTTCAGAGTGATGTCATCTTGAACCCAATAAGGTTTGAAAACCATCAGTCAAAATGATATTTGATTTATTGACACAAAGATATTGAGGCAATGTGTACATTTACATAAATACACCCCTTTCGGACATTTTGTATTACATTTCTCATTTCATTTCGCCCCTATATAAAAACACACCTGCCCGCACACTATCCCCCAATCCATGCCGTTTACCGCAACACTGTTTCCAGAATTTCTCAAAGATGGCTTAGACCGCTTTCCAGAACCACAGTGATCTTACAATGAAGAATAGCCTCATTGGCAAAAGGTCTATGGCACAGCCCATGATGGTCTAGCCTGGTCCTAACCAGAGCCTCGTACATTTCATTTGTACAGAGGGTCTGGGATCTCTCCATTGACAAACGTTAACTTCCTTGAAGGTGGGTCCTCTGTTGAAGTTTAAAACTATTGGATCTGCCCAGAGCCACTCTGATTTGCCATAACCAATCGCAAGCGTTCGCCTTAGCCAACTCCTTCACCACACTGTAACGGAGCTAGCTGCCGTAGCTGGAAAATCAAACTTTTCCCAAACCCCGTGGGGAGGAGGGCCACAACATCATGGCCACAAATAAAACTAAGCAAGAAATATTCTTGCTCCGGCTTTAACCTATGGATATTCGGCAGCGTTGCCACAACCGCAGAATAGCTTCACTAGCATCTTTCTCCGCCGCCATTAATGAACTGCTTAAACGAGTGCACAACATTAACGTCATCATTCTCAGCCACTCCCTCTGTTCGCTGATTGGACCTACAAAAAATTTGTTTCTGGAAACCGACTTCAAAGTTAGGCTCCCAGACCTAGTACAGAAGCAAAATCCAAATTGAGCGGAAGTACGTAGGAGGGCAGAGCCAGGCTAATGATGGTCTCCTTGCCAGCATAAATGTATGAAGGCCGACTCTCACTTCCGATTAAACCACACAACATGCACTCTCAGGGTGACCAACAAGATTATTTTAACTAACAAACAACAATACTACAAACATCTAACTGAACGAACGCAACAACTGAAATCCCTTGCATAGCTGTTGTAACCAAACTATTTTCCACAAGTCTTGATGTTTTTTGACATGCCGCACTGCATGCTGGGTACCCAAGAGCGCTGACGCTGATGATCTAGCTGTGCTCCGACTGTGTGATATGACGAGATGCTACTGACGCGCTAAGGTCCCGGCGTCTCCTGAAATGGAACGCGTCTTTCTGCCTTGAAGCTGCGTGCGCATCATCATCAAGACCCCATGTATATGTCAAGATAACATCCAAGCTAACAATTTCACCAAATCTGACTGCAGCTTTGTATACCACATGTACTGTGTTATGGTTGTTTGAGTTAAACAACTTGCTTAATGAATTTAATGGCTGTTAAATGTGAGTGGGGGGTGGGGGCTTCACAGGGTTTCTACAGGTGTAAACAAGTTAAATTTAAGACCTTTTAATACCCCTTCCAATTGAAATTAAAGAACAAATTTACGATGGAAATACAGATAAAAAGTGGAAATATACAGTAATCTTCCCAAACACTGATGTCTGTTCAATGTGAACAGTATGGTAAAATGACAACAATCGGTTGAGTTTAAGTACATTGACTAAATGTGTGTAATGCGAAAGGATAACACAAAAATGTAATTGCTGTCCTAAATAATATTTTTTATTACACAATGGTGGAGCAGAAACTAGCAATTCCATGAATCCCATGGAAACAAAGGCAAATGTGTGATATGTACTGATATGGAACACAAATCATCCAAGAAGCAGTACTTCTCTAGCCTGACGTTGTCATACTCATAATTCTAGTCAGAATATGAGTCTGAAAACTCTCCGTTGGGCTGTGACTACAAGGCGTGTTTCAACCGAACTCGTAAAACAAATGCCTCTTCGCTCAATTGGATAGACCTACAACCAATCAGAGCAACGTAATATGTTGTTTGTTGAAAACGAATTCAACCCAAGCGCTCTTTTGTGACGTTGTTGATTACGTTACTGTTGATCATCTGTCCATCATCGTATAAAGCCCGCCCTGGCAATTTCATTGGTTCGCCCAGATTCTGGTTTTCTGTAGTTGGTCCCCAATACGAGACCCTCCAGATCCAACTTCCCGACCAAATTTCTTTTTGGCAGGGAGAAGTTGGGCTGGCAGCCAGGCTAATAACATAACAGAAAGTACACAGAATCAGAATGGGATTTATTCGCCATGAAAGTTTGCACTGACAAGGAATTTGCTTTGGCAGGAAGGTGCATACAATAAACATATAGGAATCTTAAATTTAAATATGTGGTCTAACTATACTAAAACTAGCAGTAATAAGTGGAATACACTAAAATAGAATAAAAGTGGGCATAAAATAAAATATAAGTTGACAAATTACAATATAAAATACAAAATTACAGGAATTGAATGTAGTGCAAAAGTAAAACGTTTTTAGACATGAAGTCATTAGAGTCAGTGTGAGCTCTTGGCCTTGTTGAGGAAGCCAACAGCGGAAGGGAAGAAACTGTTTGTGTGCCGTGAGGTTTTGGTCCTGATGGACCGCAGCCTTCTGCCGGAGGGGAGTGTTTGAAACAGGGAGTGACCAGGGTGGGAGGAGTCCGCCACAATCTTCTTCGCTCGTCTCAGGGTCCTCGAGGTGTGCAGGTCCTCGAGGGAAGGCAGATTGCAGCCAATCACCTTCTCTGCAGTGCGGATGATACGCTGCAGCCTGCTCTTGTCCTTGGCAGTGGCAGCAGCGTACCAGATGGTGATGGAGGAGGTGAGGATAGACTCAATGATGGCTGTGTAGAAGTGCACCATCATTGTCTTTGGCAGGTTGAATTTCTTCAGCTGCCGCAGGAAGTACATCCTCTGTTGTGCTTTCTTGGTGAGGGAACTGATGTTCAGTTCCCACTTGAGGTCCTGGGAGAGGATAGTGCCCAGGAAGCGGAAGGACTCCACAGTGTTGACTGGGGAGTCACACAGGGTGATGGGGGTGAGTGGGGCTGTGTTCTTCCTGAAGTCCACAACCATCTCCACTGTCTTGAGAGCATTGAGCTCTAGGTTGTTCTGGCTGCACCAGGTCACCAGGTAGTCCGCTTCCCACCTATAGTCGGACTCGTCTCCACCAGAGATGAGCCCAATGAGGGTGGTGTCGTCCGCAAACTTCAGGAGTTTGACGGACGGATGGCTGGAGGTGCAGCTGTTGGTGTACAGGGAGAAGAGCAGAGGAGAAAGGACGCAACCCTGGGGAGATCCAGTGCTGATGGACCGGGAATCAGAGACTTGTGTTCCCAGCTTAACGCACTGCTTCCTGTCAGACAGGAAGTCTGTGATCCACATGCAGGTGGAATCAGGCACGTTCAGCTGGGAGAGCTTGTCCTGAAGCAGAGCGGGGATGATGGTGTTGAAGGCAGAGCTGAAGTCCACAAACAGGATCCTGGCGTAGGATGCTGGGGAGTCCAGGTGCTGTAGGCTGAAGTGGAGGGCCAAATTAACTGCATCGTCCACAGACCTGTTGGCTCTGTAGGCAAACTGCAGGGGGTCCAGTAGAGGGTCAGTGATGGATTTAAGGTGTGCCAGCACCAGGCGCTCAAAAGACTTCATTACCACAGAGGTCAGGGCGACGGGTCTGTAGTCATTATGTCCAGTTGGCCTGTGCTTTTTGGGCACAGGGATGATGGTGGAGGATTTGAGACAGGTTGGCACATGGTATGTCTCCAGGGAGGTGTTAAAGATGTAGGTAAACACCGGAGACAGCTGGTCAGCGCAGTTCTTGAGGGTGGCTGGAGAGACAGAGTCCGGCCCAGCTGCTTTGCGGGGGTTCTGTCTCTTGAACAGTTTGTTCACTTCTCTCTCCTGAATGGAGAGGGTCGTCACTGTAGATGGGGGAAGGGGTGGGGGCCTCACGGGTGGAAAGGGGTTGTTCAGGACTGTCCAATTGTCTTTCAAATCTACAGTAGAACTCATTCAGGTCGTTGGCCAGGCGGGAGTCGTTAGTGGAGTGGGGGGCTCTGGGCTTGAAGTTGGTGATCTGCCTGAGGCCTCTCCAGACAGAAGCAAAGTCATTAGCAGAGAATTGGTGTTCCAGTCTCTGCGAGTACAGTCGTTTAGCCTCTCTCACCGCCTTGCTAAACCTGTTCTTAGACTCCTTGAATCTGTCCTTGTCCCCACTCCTAAACGCTGCCTCTTTGTCCAGCCTCAGCCTTCTGAGTTTAGCTGTAAACCAGGGTTTGTCGTTGTTGTAGCTCACCCTGGTGCGTGTTGGTATACAGCAGTCCTCACAGAAGCTGATGTATGATGTCACAGCCTCTGTGAGCTCATCCAGACTATTGGTAGCAGTCATGAACATGTCCCAGTCAGTACAGTCCAAGCACGCCCGCAGTTCCTCCATAGCTTCACTGGTCCACTGTTTCGATGTCCTCACAGCAGGCTTACAGCGCTTAAGCTTCTGCCTGTATGCAGGAATCAGATGGACCATGGCGTGGTCTGAGTGACCCAGTGCTGCTCGGGGAACCGCATGGTATGTTTTACTGATAGTAGAGTAGCAGTGATCCAAAGTGTTCTCTTCTCTGGTAGGGCATTTGATGAATTGTCTGTATTTGGGGAGTTCTTGAGTTAGATTGCCTTTGTTAAAGTCGCCTAGCACAATAACCAAGGAATCTGGATTTTCATGCTCCACGCACAATATCTGGTTTGCGAGTACACGTTGAGCCTCGTTGGCGCTAGCCTGAGGGGGCATGTAGACGCCGACCAGTATGAATGAAGCAAACTCACGTGGCGAGTAAAAAGGTTTACAGTTAATTAAAAAAAAATCCAGATCAGGAGAACAATGCTGCAGAATCACTGTCACATCTTCACACCAGCCACTGTTAATAAAAAAACAAATACCACCGCCTTTCATTTTGCCAGAAAGCAGGGAGTCACGATCCGCTCTCAGCAGTTTGAAACCTGCTAGCTGTAGTGCAGAGTCTGGGATCATTTCACTCAGCCATGTTTCCGTAAAGCACAAAACGGAAGATGAACGAAAGTCTCTGTCTTTCCATACCAGTAGTTGAAGTTCGTCCAGTTTGTTGCTCAGCGAACAAACGTTGGAGAGAAATATTCCCGGTAACGCTGTGCGCACTCCGCGCAGACGAAGTCGCACCAAAGCACCGGCTCGTTTACCTCTCCTACGATTCTTCGCTGCTAGGACAAAGCCGAGAGTGGCTTTGACTATAATTCCCACTAAGTCTGCCGCTGGAAGCAGAAAAGTGGGAAATAAATCCACAGGAGTTGTAGTCCTGATGTTAAGAAGTGCTTCTCTTGTTAGAGAACCCCGGAAATCTTGGCAGAACACTGAATTAACAGACGAAACAAGACAAAACAGAGCACACCGAGCTACCGTGGCTGCCATCGTGGGCGAACACATCAATGATGAGCTAAAATAAAGTAAACCTCCTAATATACATTTACGCATTTAGCAGATGCTTTCATCCAAAGCTCCATTCAACCATAGCCCTGCATTGTACTGTACGTTGTTTTGAGTTTGTTTTAATTGTTGGAATTGTGTAGTTACCCCTGGTGGCATGTCTGGTGGGGTATGTGTGTACATTGCAGCTGAGTGTGAGCTGCCTAAACAAACAGTCAGGGGTTTGTAATGTGTTAATTAGGAGAAGAGCTTGTGTTGGGACCGGGCGGTCTTAAGCGGTGGGACCACCAGGCGGTTGTCTGAAGAAGACCGTAGGTGACGGGTGGGGGTGTAAGGCTGCAGGAGAGACTTGATGTAGTCGGGTGCAGTCCCGTTCACTGCTCGGAAGGTCAGTACCAGGGTCTTGAATGTGATACGGGCGTTGATGGGTAGCCAGTGGAGAGGGATGAGGAGCGGGGTAACATGGGAGTGTCTGGGTAGATTGTAGACCAGGCGGGCCGCTGCGTTCTGAATCCTCTGAAGAGGGTGTGTTGCACATGCTGGGAGACCAGCGAGCAGCGAGTTGCAGTAGTCCAACTTGGAAAGGACCAGTGCTTGGATTAGCAGCTCAGACAGGTATCTCCTGATCTTCCGGATGTTGTAGAGGGTGAATCTACACAACCGGGAGACTGCAGCAATGTGGGCCATGAGGGAGAGCTTGTCATCCATGGTAACCCCAAGGTTCCTGGCAGAGGATGAAGGGGTCACCGTCGCAGATCCCAGGGTGATTGACAGATATATACAAATAATATACAATATTCAATACTTTATACTAAACCTCTAATGACACATAATACACATAATAACCTATACTAACCTTATTAACCTATACTAACCTAAGACAAGTGAAGTACAATAGTGCAGTATTGCTGATAGTGCTACCAGCAGCTGAAAGTGAGTGTGTAAAGTGCCTAGTGAGAAGTGTATCATTGTCCATATCAATGTCCATTCAGATGATCCTGATGGCCCTTGGAAAGAAACGGTTGTCCAGTCTGCGTGTGAGACCGAATGCTTCGGTGGGGATCGTCAAAGTTAAATAAACATATTTAACAACATATTACCTACACAAAAATAAGTAAATTAACTAATGGCCAAGACTGCAGATCTTGGCCTCTCGCTCTCACACATTTACATTTATGCATTAAGCAGACGCTTTTATCCAAAGCGACTTCCAAGAGAGAGCTTTACAAAAGAGCATAGGTCACTGATCATAACAACGAGGTAGTCCCAAACATTGCTGGCAGCCAAAACATAAAGCATACATTGTGAAAAAACTAAACAAGTGCCAAAAGGGAAGACCCATAAGAGCATGCAGTTATACAAGTTTACAAGTTAAAACAACATGAACCACAAAAAAAGTGCAGGACTGTACCTGTGGAAGAACAATCAATAGTAAAATATTTCACAGCGAGTACAAGACTTAACTTCGTTATAACTAACCTACAAGAGCAACAAGTCACTCAATAAGAGTCATTGTGATCCTGGAGGAAACTAGCAACAGGTCTAGCCAAGCATTCCTAAGTGCCGTTGTACTCCCGGAACAAGTGTATCTTGATCCTTTTCTTGAAGGTGGGGAGACAGTCAGTGTCCCTGATGGAGGTGGGGAGCTGGTTCCACCATTGGGGGGCCAGGCAGGAGAAGAGCTTGTGTTGGGACCTGGCAGTCTTGAGCGGTGGGACCACCAGGCGGTTGTCTGAGGAAGACCGTAGGTGACGGGTGGGGGTGTAAGGTTGCAGGAGAGACTTGATGTAGACACATGCACTCTTTATTTCTCTCTCTCTCCAGCACCGTCTCGCTCTCTGCGCATAGCGGTATAAAATGAACGACAACAATGAACAAATGCTGAGTTCTGATCAAGAGTTTTGTGCAAGCAATTTAAGGTCGCGATTCCTGTCCCAAATATGGCAAGCTTCATTCAGTGATTTAAACAAATATTATTAACATTAATTGAAGTTATACAGTATATAACCGACATTGAACGCTCCTAGCGAGCTGTGCTGTGGTAAACATGGAGATGTAGCCTCAAGTTGCTAGTTGTTGAATGGTAAGCTAACTTTAGCTTACATAGCTTACACCACTACTTTAGCTGTAGGCTCAACAAGTTTACCATCAACTGACCAAAATCCAAAATATCTCCAGACATCACTCTTTAGATTTTTTGGGGTTACAATCACTTTCTCTGCTGCGGTCAAGCTGGGTTCTGCACTTTCAGACATATTCCACGCAAGTCAAATGTCAGCAGTGACGCTGAGGCGCGCGCCAACCCGCAAAGCAGACAGACTGCAGCTGCCACGTTTTTTTTGTAAACTTTTTTTTTACATTCGAATATTAATTTTCACATTCGAATTTAAGTTTTTAACCACTATTCGAATATGGAATATTCGTTGATAGCCCTATTGATCATAGGAAGGACTTTGTGACAGACATGTATACTGATTGGATCAATAGATGTCACCTCTGACCTTAGTGAAGACAGTGACCATTGTGGATGGACCGATTACTTTTGATACTATAAAATTGTATGTTGAATGATGTTCTTTGGAGTTCAGGGTCATCAGCTGGTTAGTGCTGGTGTCTACTGTATTTGCCAGTTCCACTCTAGAATGTTATTTGCAGCTGTATGAAACTGTCTTTGTGTTATGCTGGAGCTGTATGGAAATCATAACTTGTGAGACTCTACTTGGGCGTGCACTACTTTCTCTCCAAAACTTGATCTACATGGTTTAACCCTTGTTTTGTTTTCTGACTTCTCAGACTTCAACAACTCGTTGCCAGAGCTGCTGTGCTCTGATGAGGACTCTGGGAATGAGGACGTGCTTGACATGGAGTACACTGAAACTGAAGCAGAGGGCCTGAGGAGGAATGCGGAGGTAAACTGCCCCCTTCCATTGCCAGTGGCTCCAAAATGTGATCTGGTCTATTCATAACAATTCTCACTCAACCAGCACTTGCTTCTTAAACCAGGTTGTGTGAACACCTGCACAGGCAAGTGTTGATCACAGGGCTAAAATAAATGTATGCATATTCTGTTGGTCTGCAGGTCCAATAATCTCTGATAGAGGTTTAGGGTCTAACTACAGATGCACTGATACTACCCATTGGTAGTTGTATCGTGACAATCCCACATGGTTAATACTCATACTTGAAATCGGCATCATCATTTAATGCTTTCAATTACGAGGACAATAGTGACGTTGCCTGTAAAGTTTCTGTGAAATTAACAGCGGACCTAATTAGCAGATATAGTGCCCCAGAGTGCTAAAGAAGCAATGCAGTACACCCTCTTTTGGCCCCCACAACTAAAAGATTTCTATCAGCGCCCTGCACTTGTCACTTGTGCGACTCGTCACATATGTTTACTCAGCCAAGCTAGATAAGCTAATGGTGTTGTCAGACAGACTATTTGTAGCACACACAGCACACTATTTCAGGGGCACACGCAGAATATCTCGATAACAATACATATCATGATATGGCACAATTTATTTCAATTCAATGAATAAATATTTTATATAAATGACCACATGGAGAGGCCAATTTCTCAGATAAAAAAACGGAAGTTACAGTAAAAAAAAAAAAAAAAAAACATTTACTCAACAAATAAAAAGTGCCTACTCATATTTCAGTAAAGCTCTAAATTGCGGCCATTTTATCACATATGCACCCAAAATGTTATCTGTGCGACCCCAATATAAATTTGGGAGTATAGCAGACTACTTGTACATAATTCAATGGACAGGTTCAAGTGGAGACAGCACCTTGAGCGCAGTGAGTTTGACTAGCTAAGTTTTCTGTTCAAAAAATATTGTCTCTGTAGACCTACTTGAATCAATGATGCACAAAGTTTATGCCAAAAAGAAGTTTGCTGACCTCTCGTCTTTCCAACTCCTTATAGGAGCATTTGTGCTAGTGCAAATAACTGTTGTGGCGCAACATGTTTTCATTTATTTTACTAATGACAGAAATCTGTGTGTGTGTACAAATTAGAATGGGTTTAGTTTCCCACACTCATCTCAAGAACAGGGCACTCTGAAAAGTTCATATTCCACATACGTCTTCTTTATAACGGAGTGCAGTGCCGGGATTTACGTTGTTTGGATAAGCATTTTGACATCAAATAATTGAAGACATTACATTTTGTGGTGTAGAAAACAGCAGACAAATTAAGGCTACATAATAATTTCATGAATGTAGGCTACCACAGCATAGTTTTTTTTTATAAATATATTTTTTTTATTGAATGAATAGCACAATACCGGTTACCGTAAGCAGTAATTTTTTTCCTCCATGTTTTCAGTCTTTCTTTATTTTTTACACGAACAAGATAACCCTCACCCACCCTCCCAATACACCTCTTGGCAGTTAGTATGTTCATAAAAACAAAAACATTTCTCAGTCATGAATGTACATTCTCACAGCTATGCATCAATATTCATGCAGATCTATACCAAGCTCATCCTCCAGCGTTGGTTATTTTACTAGAATAGATGTGGAGGTTGAACAAGTATTTCAAAGATGAGAGAATTTCAAATGTAATCTGAGAAATATAGGTACCAAAACCACTGAGAAGAAATGTCATCACCAGCTGCATCACGGGCACTGCACTATCTATAATTCCAGAAATCTGTGTGTATGTGCCACAAATTTTATCATGAGCTCTATGCAATAGTTTCTTTAATGGCACAGTAGTATAAGCTGTGAGCTGATACAGTGACTGGTTCACCGTTCTATCCAATGTTACATAACCAATTAAACGTAATCTTTATGTTCTTAACTTTATTGCAGATTTTAGATTGGTTTATATTACAGTGTTTCCCACAGAATGTGATTATATTTGTGGCGGTAGGCGGGGGCGGAGCCAGACGTTGTAAAATAGCCCAAACCTATGTCCTAGTATCGGTTAGATTAATCGGTTAGTGAGTGTAGATAGGGACAAAAAAGAAATAATTGCATTCATTTGAGCGCAAAAGCTTGGAGCTTTACGTAATACAAACATTACGTTGGACTCATATTGTTATATTTACCAAATGTATTTAAGTATGAATATTATTACATTTAATTTTAATTAATCAGTTTTGGACATATTTGTGCATAGAATTATGATAGGCCTACTAACCGTTCGTAAATTCCGGATTGATTCTCCGGCCGTATTCTCTGAGGGAAAAAACTGTTTGTCCCACGCATTGATACCCATTCACAGACGGCTTTGTTGAAGTGAGAGAGAGAGAATGCGAGCGTGGCAAGAGGGGGCTGAGCGCATCAATTATACAGTGAGATACTTTTTTTGCCTTGTTAAACGGGTTAAAAATAAAAAAGGAAATACATTTGTGCCAGTCAATTTTTATTGTGGCAGACAGCCACAAATAAATCAATGTATGGGAAACTGTCAATCACTCCCTATGCGAGACACCCTTTGAGAGACACGGGTGTAAATTACATTTCACACGCAATTGAATAATCACTCACGGACACTCACACGTAGGCTAAGGCCGAATCCCAATACTCCCCCTTACCCATTCCCCTTTGTTTTGCGCGTTCCTGTGAGAGCTAGTGTATTGGTGTCCCAATACTCTTTGTGAGCTAGGGGTAGGGCTAAGACAAAGGGGTATATACCCCTTAAAACCAAGTAAGATCTGGAGCTTACTTGAAACCCAGGGCTATGTTAATACTACGCGACCGACAACAATGGTGGCCAGATCATCCAGAGAGTCCGATAAATGTAATATTTTCAGCTTAATTAATTGATTTAAAAAAATTATGACAGTCTTGTTTTGTGTTATACACAGTCCTGAACATAAATTTGCAACCATTTTCCTTCTTGAAACGTTTTCTAAAAATCGCTAGTTTGGTACGCTAATGTTACCGTGCTGAATTGCACAACAGTCCCGCATGTCTACAGTTTTAAGTAAACTCCATTAGCAGCAAATTTCGTTTAATATCAGTACACTACTTGCTTTGGAGATATCGATGCATGCTAGATGACATACCTGTAACCAAGTGGCGTCCCATTTCTTAGGGATATGTAGCCCTTACCCCTCAGTTTCGAGGGCTAGGGGTAAACTAAGGGCTAGGGGGAAGGGGTAAGGGGGAGTATTGGGATTCGGCCTTGCTCCCTCCTCTTTGTCAACATAAAATTCAAATTTGCAGGTCGTAGTTGTGCAAGTTGTTACTCGCAGTCTTAATAAATGGTCACAAAATGCGTTTGGTCACAGTTTAAAGCCCTGATGTCAAAAACATTTCTACATTTGAATAATAAACATTTTCTTTAAGGAATTATAATGCTGATCCCTCCCCATCTTGCAGGAGTGTTTTAATCATAAATAATTAGGGCTGTCAGGCGATAAAAATATTTAATCACGATTAATCGCATTATTTCATATGATTCATCTCAAAATTATTCAATCTGTTTAATCTGTTAAATTGCACCCAAATAAATGATTTGTTTTAAAATAACATTAAAAGGGTGTACTTAAAAACTTCAAATAGGCCTAACTGGATCCTATATGGTCCATATAACAAGTTCAGATGGAACACAACTAAATAGTGAGGGAGTTTTATTAATCACAAACTATAAGGCTGTATCATAAACATCCACACAATTATACTTGTTCTGGAATATAAAATACATTTAAGACATGTTGTCTCATAGCCTACTATGATATCCTGCTCCATAATATTCAAATCTCAAACATATTTCAGATACTTAGGCAACCACAGATCTTAATATTGAAAAATACCGTTTTTATTTTGTTGAACCCAGTCAGCTGCTCGCTTCTTTTGCGAGTGTTGTCTGCCATATATTACCGGAGCAAACACTGCTGCTGCTGCTCTGCTAATGCTGCTGCTCCGCAAACGCTGCTAACTGTGTGCTTTGCTTGCATGTGATAGTTTAGGCTGGAAGTACTCCGGTGATAACCAAACTCAGCCTGACAATCAGTACACAGCCTTAGTTTTGTCAACCGAGCCGTCTCGCAACTTTTTGAAATGGAACTTCCCATCTAAAAGCTTTCTCCCCATCATTCAGCTACCATCGGCAGTGAATGACGACAGGTGATTCCCACGGTCAAAAAGAAACCTGCGTTAACGGCACAATTTTTTTTGTCGCGTTAAAGTGAGATTGCGTTAACGCGTTAACTTTGACAACCCTATAAATAATGTCTATAAATAATGTTTCTGAATGGGGTTTTGGGTTGTTGTAAAGCTTGATGGTGTTTTAAACCCCCAATGGCTCCTTAGAGGCAGCTAACCCTAACCTCAACCTTAAACCTACCCATCCCCTCGCTGCCTGGAAGGCATCGTTGGGGGCTTAAAACACCAAACACCTGTTGTAAATGGAATTTATCCTTAGTCCTGCATAGCTGCATAACTCTTCACACTTCCTATCTAGAGTGGAGACCTGGCCAATTCTTTTAGACTCATCAGTGTGGTCAGTCACATTGGAAGCAGCTCATCCTCAGGTATGAACTCCACTTGAGTCTATTTATATGTCTGCCGCTCACTGGCCTATTGCTAAATACTGTGTAGTAGTTGTATAACATGCATTGAGCCGCAGTTACTACACTTTCCAAAGACATTGACATCATTTTAAATTTGAGCTAAAGTGTTAATGTACATTATCCCTTCCCACCTCTAAATACTTCTCCTCAGGTCATTATATCAGCGATGTATATGACATGAGGAAGCAGTCATGGCTGACCTTCAATGACCTGGATGTGTCCCGCACACAGGAATCCAACGTGCAGAGGGACCGAGATCGCAGTGGATACATCTTTTTCTACATGCACAAGTAAGTTCTCTGACAAACAGCAACCTAGGATATCATAAACATTTTCATGGTCATGCTCTCTAACTGGGTCAGTTGGAAAGAGGGGTAGGTGGGTGTTGTCTAGCTTGGGTATCGTCCCAATACTTTGGTCCAAGGCCGTAGCCATTGAGTCAACATTGGGGGGGACGAATATTGTTTTTTTATGATAATTTCGGACAGCGTGGGTGGTTGCCTGTTGTAGCGTAGCACATTTATATTTTTTTATCAATATATTGGGGGGGAAATGTTGACCAGATTTGAATATTGGGGGGAATGTGTCCCCCCCCAATATGTATTATGATTACGGCCTTGTTTTGGTTTATATGTGTACATAAGTGTGTATGAGCTTGTTCTTCACTGCTGTCCCATTCTTTCTTCAGGGATGTGTTTGAGGAACTGTCTGATCTTGAGAAGACAGGGGGGACCTCGTCCGAGGCAGGAAGGAGTGTCCTTCAGCCCCTTTAAAGACATGTTATGCTGTCTGAATGCTGGTTTGAGTTGGGGTGAAAGAAAAGGGAGTCTTCTCCAGTACTACTAACACCGTCCATTTAGGCACTCTGCCTCCCCCTTTTCAGGTATTATGACACCTAGACTAAGGAATCTTCTGTTGGTGACACTGAAACCTTAGTCAATAATCAGGCTGTATGAAATTGTAGTTCATGACTGTATTTTGTCATTGTGTTTTCAATTTGGAAGAAAACAACCCTTGCATATAGGGTTCAGTATTTTCTTCATGATCAATTCGGAACTGGCCCTTGTTTTTCTCTACTATCACATTCAGAACTTTATAGTGTCAGATGCTGTTGCTCCTCAGATTGTATGGTTTTCGGAATTTTTATTTCCCATATAATCTAATAAAGATCTATTCTTCTATGTGTTTGA
The DNA here is from genome assembly GCF_021917145.1 of Hypomesus transpacificus. Taxonomy (NCBI): domain Eukaryota; kingdom Metazoa; phylum Chordata; class Actinopteri; order Osmeriformes; family Osmeridae; genus Hypomesus; species Hypomesus transpacificus. Next base: position 14,657,964 of record NC_061082.1, on the reverse strand, counting down.
GTATAAGACAACTTAGTTTGGAGGGTCTTTTTGTTTCTATATGCAGCATAAGTGGTGCAATATTTATTCTGTGGCATGAATTAGCCGATTCTGCATAGGAGTTTCCAATCTGTAATTTGAGGTTGAATGGGTATGTTTGAAATGTTTTGTTCTACTTTACTTATTAAATGATTGAGAGTTGACGTTTTATACATCAGAAAAATTTAACAAGCTTATAATATAGTTGCTTTTTATAATCTCACACACCTAGGGTTTTTTTTAGTGCCTCCCATTAAAGAACTACTTTTTTTTCTACAGAGCTTTACTGTGAACAACCAATAATTTTTTTTTTTTCTTATAACTTTTCAAAACAAGTAAAAATCTTGTTATGGACGTGAACACTTAAGATAGTTTTGCTGGTAAAAAGCCAACATATTTATGTATTTATTATATGGTTTTAATGGCCAATTAAAATGTCTCACAAAGCCTAAATTCTAGATTGAATTTCCTGCTTGGAGAGCTTCTCTCTGATGCAGTGCTTGTAGTGTAAGGATATTGGGGCTGTTATAGGAAGGGGCAAAGTTAAGCAGTTAAATCATTTCTAGCAAAATAGTTACATCTGAAATGAACTTGTAGCGATAGAAGTTAATGCCTTGTGGCACCAAAATTATAAATACATGTAGGACTTCAAATGGTAATTTATGTAACTGTGAGGAAACAGCCTGAAAATCTGTGTAACTGACATGATCTTTAATGTGGAATGAAAGCATGCCAAATCTTTGTCTGGGCGGTCCATACTTGCACCAACCTGAATATGCACCAGTTAAAGAGAAATTGTCTTGCAGAGTGGATGGAGCTTATTCAGCATTTCAATTACACTTCCTAAAGCAAATTTTAAATAAAACTATTAATGTTAACATGTTTTGATGTTTTATTTTTCCTGTCACATGTCAAGCCAAAACGTTTAATGAGCAGTAGTGTTGGATAATTGTGAAGGTGCAGGTATATGTTGATTGTACTGTGCACTGTGAGATGAGTAAAAAAACATGTTCTTGAACCAAAAATGTACTTTTGGTTGTCCTCAATTTAATGTTAAAATCCAGTTTTTAGGTAGTTGGGATTGATGAAGTCACCTGCTTTGGGTGCATTTCTTGGTCAGAGGTTCCAGAAGTCTGCCAGTGAGTCTGTTAAACTCAGTAAAAATATAGCTTTCCTTCTGCATCATCTGTTGGTTTACAAAATCAGGAATTGAAACAAAGGCAATTTAAGCTTACAAAACTGGGACAGCTTCAATGTTCTTACCTCTGCCCACTCTTCCTCTGTTTCATGTCTATAGCCCAGTAGATGACAGATCCCATGAGCAGTGACCACCTGGTGAGGTAGATAGAGGCAGATAGAGGCAGAAACTGCTATCTTAATAATGAGATTACCCAGTCCATGCCATAATACTAATTTGAATATTAAATGTTTTGTGGTATTGGCTCACTGTGAGAACACCATGAATATCCTGAGATTCGTTCTGGCACGTTTTCGTCAAGTATTCAACCCCCAAGAAAATGTCTCCAAGGTTAAGCTCGTCTCTGTGTATGGGACAAGGCAGCCTTCCTGGTCTCAAGTCCTAGAGAGTAAACAATCATTAATAGCATGTCACTCAGTGGTGGCCCCATGCACAAAAGCTAATAACCAGAGGTTTAGATGTTCCCCATGAACTTACCTCGTAGAAAGGAAATGAAAGGACATCTGTGGGCGTGTTCTTTTTCCGATAAATGTTATTAATGCGTTGAATTCTACGGTTATCAACGCAAATTATACCTATATCAAATTTTTGTAGCCCTAGTATGTGCCTGAGAGTGTCTACATCTTTGCGTAGTGTAGCACGTCGTAGTGGAACAACTTTCTGCAGATTTCGAAGAACTACGCCCATTATAAAGCAGGTAGAAATTAAATTAGTGCCTCATTGCAGGCACAGCTATAGTTCGTCCGTTCATTCAAGGTGAACTCCAGGAGGGTGCAGATTCAATTCCTATTTCGATTTGTAAGCCTAATTAAAACGTTGACTCTCGTCTAAGAAATATATTGTTCATTATGACGCGTCGATATAAAATGTTCAGAACAATGCCTGTTAACTCGAAAAGAACTAGCCAGCAAAATGCATTGGGTACGAGATGCGGAACCTGAACCTTCCGGGTGAAGCTAGTGCGTAGAGTTAATATTATAGGTGGTGGGCTGAAGCTCCAATCGTGCATTTGAACTATCCCTGGCGATGGATCAGCTGGAATTTTCTGTATCGCTTTAAAACTGTTCAACAACCCTTAAAAAATGTGTTGGCATGTCCAGTTCTTGCACATTTTTCAAGGAACAAACATTGCGTTTCTTTATCGACACAGGCATGTTTTCCGGACAACTATGGTCCGCATCCAATAAGAGCTCATATACATGACACCTTCATAAAATCCACCAATCGTATACCCCGATATTCAAGGCGAGTAAAGTAGGAAGTAAACATTTACATGTGCTTTTTGCGTAGAGTTAATATAACTAGAGTAAGCTACTTTTGTCTTCCAAGATGGCGTCCTCATTCATTTCAATAAAAAATATTTCCACTTCCGTGTCTTCCGGTCTAGCTTTAAACAGTGGCTCTTTTTTTCCCTAGCTCCGAGACTTCGTGCACGCTTGCAACTAGCTGTACACGTCATACTTTGCAACAACCAGTCGCGAGCATAGATTGATATGGTTACGAGCGTGTGAGCTAAGGCAGAATCTATGGGCAGAAAGTCCGATAAGAATCAGAGAGATGATGCAAACTAGTATTCCTTCAACTTGTTTTTTAGAAATAGGCTATAGGGCTAAATATAGGGCTATTCTAGATGGAACTCATCACATATGTTGCTTTTTTTCTTCGTGATATGAGTATGATTTCCAACGCATTGTATCGGATGAAATAAACTGTTAACACGAACAGCTCCGTCTTTGTTCTCGCCAGGCAAAGAAAGCTTAGTTATTTTGGTAACCGAAATCTTCCTGAATGCAGACTTACCATAGCTTACTGTCAACTTTATATTCAAACGAAATGCCACAAAATTCACACAGCAGTGTCGAAGTGTGACCTGTGTTTTATATGTTCAACCTAGAAAACCAAACGTATATTAATGGATATAACGTGATCTAACAAGACGTATAAAAAAATAAAAGCTCGAGAAGTGTGTCTAAAATATATTTTATTGAACATTTGCCTTTGAAAGGAGCATATTAACATAACTATATACAAGACTAGGGAGTCAGATGGACGAGCGGTGAGTGAGTCGGGCTAGTAATCAGAAGGTTGCCGGATCGATTCCCCGCCGTGCTAAATGATGCTGTGTCCTTAGGCAAGGCACTTCACCCTACTTGCCTCGGGGGGAATGTCCCTGTACTTACTGTAAGTCGCTCTGGATAAGAGCGTCTACTAAATGACTAAATGTAAATGTAAGACATAAGTGGGGATGACAGTGTCACTCACAATGGACCTTCATTCTCCCACAAAAGCAGTCAGGCTTATTTCAAAAAAGAAACAATAATGTGTGTATTTGTAGTCTACATACATCAACAAAAGCTTCTGAGTGTAAGACTAATATTATTAAAAAATATATCATTTCCTTGCCGGCTTAAATGTACTCCATCTCTCAGAAACTGGGATGGCCTATTGAATTTGATCTGCGTATGTCTGATGATTGCACCGCCAAGGAGTCTAACATAGGAAGTCATTATACTATTAACCCAGATTCGTGCTTTGTTTATTTTTGGGCAATCCTTTGGACAATGCTGGAGTACACTATATTCATTAGTGGGAAGTCTGTGTGCAGCTGTAGTAAGTCCTTCTTCATTCTTCTTACAAGCTCAATACTTTTCAGTTTCCTCAAGTCATTACCACCAGCATGAACGACAAGTATATCAGGGGCAGCCAGAGTGGACAGCTGAGAGGAGAAAAGTGGGAGAAAGCCATCCCATCGCAGACCACCTGAGCCAAACCAAAAGACATCTGCGACATCTGACACCTGCGAGTCCCAGGTTCCTCCCCATGGTCTCGATGGCCCTTGGTTCCGCACGGCGCACAAGACTGGAGCCAATGATCCAGATTTTTGGGGCTGAAAACACATTGATGTACAACAACAAAATAAGTTTGTTTTGCGTTACATAACAAGAACAAGTTAAGACAACATTCAACAACATAGGACAGAAAATACATGGAGCAAATCTAAGAAAGCATGTTGATAAAGCATGCCATCTCGTTTTTCCATAGACAAAAAATCCATCTACACATAAATGACTTACAATCGGTTCCAGAGCTTTGTCCCTGTTGCTGTGCCATTACAATCTTCTTTAGTACCTATAGTAACTGAGAGCAGAAAGGAAAGTTGTTGTTAGCCTACTAGGATAAATCTTTTCAATGTCTACTGTGAACAAGTTGTGGGCTTCTGGGAGACAATGACATGGGATCGTTTAGGGCTATAACTTAGTTAAGTTGTGGACAGATGCAATAGGCAATCATATTGTGAGGACAATAAGGAGCATTAGCCATTCAATTATGTTAAAGAATAATAAGCAATAATTTATAAGGCCTACGTTACATTCAACATTTTGCACTTAACAAGTCGAAACTTCTGAACCAGTCGTATAGGCTATCGCAAACCAAGGTTAGTATCAAATGCATACATTGATATTTAAAACTAGTATAAGCGGCAGAAAAACACATCTTAAACGTGTACGTTTGTTTAAATAGATATATACATTTAGCTGATGTCGATGTGCAATTCCTCCGACATTTTGCAGTGTGCGTGGTTTCAACGTAATATCGTTAACTACAGAAGATAAGGAAAGGCTTATAATCTCTATACTAAACAAACCCTGCTGTTTGTACTGAACACATATACTGAAAACTATATTAAACAATGTTTTAAGCTTACCCCAATAGATCCATTTTAACAGTTTGTTCTGTGAATGTCAATGCGCAGGTATTCCATTCAAGTACTCAACTCAGGTATGTGAACGTTTTTCGAGACTCGCGAAAGGTGTACTCTGAATTAATGAACCAAGAGAGTTCTAGCCAATCCTGAGGTCTCCATGACCGCAAGTAGTAAAGACCCCTACCCCCTTCTCTAAATGCCATGTGTCTGGCACTTAACGCCCCAATACACATCCATGCACAAGCTGGAAAGTGTGTCCAAAATAAAATAGCATGGCAACAATATTTGGCTTAATTAAATTAGGCCAAACTAATTAATAGGTTGGCATTTCATTTGTTTATTGAAAACTTTAGAACACTACCCCCTAACCATTGGAAATGAGACATGTACTTAAATAAAAAGGTGATCTTGGAGATAGCTTGGCACAGATACTGTACTGATGGCGGCAGAGAGAAGGTATTTTAAAGACGATCAGTATAGTTGACTGGGAGACTTGGGAAGGGAAATATGAATTAATGTGTTTGCCATTTTGGTGGATGAATAATGGTGACAGCATGGCATTTTAATAATGATACATTGAGATAGGGAAGTGTAGGTGGTGAAAAGTGCCATTTGGTAGAGATGAGCAAACCTGTGATCCCTTCTCAGTTACCTGATTTGGGAGTGTGACCATTTGATGAGATGGCAGCGTCACCGGAGATTGAGGAGACAGTAGAGGCCATGTAACTTTTCTGCAAGGTCTATGAGAGATGCAAACAAAGATGGGTGACAGACAAGTTGTTAGTACAGTGGGTTATGACTGGGAGAATGGCACAATAACTGAGTTAAATTAGAAGATGATACTTAGCCGAAGGGTAGATGTGGGTTTAGTCCCCGTCCTTCCACTGGTCCAACAAAGATGGATTAGTGTTAATGAAACAATGTTCACATAATAAAACAACAACAACAACAACAACAGAGAGCCTGTTTTAGTTTAAAGCCCACTCACCACGACAAGGTACAGGCTTAGAGCAGGAGGTTAGTATTACAAGACAAAGACAATGTTAGTAAACATACAGACTAACAAGACATACAGACTCCCAAGACATACAATCAAAGTGCTTGAATATTTTCTGAAAACTTGACCAACCTTTAACTTGCTGGATTGATTAAACACAAATGTTTTTTAAATGTTTTTATTTTATTGAGAATAAACAAGAAAGACACGGAAACACTCTTTTTGGTTATTTTTTGTTTTTTATTTGGTTAATAACATCGAACCCCACTTCACATGTAAGACAAAGGACAGACACACAAGGCAAATACAAATAAATCCATCTACAACTTTATGCATATCGCCAGTGTTGTTGGCAGTGTCCCTTGTTCATGAGGTTGGCTGATGGTTCATGTGGTCAGTGAGGAGATCTTCGTGTTAAGGAAAGACTCAGGCCCCGTAATGCGGACTCTGAGTATCCAAATGAACACACTGATGTTGAAGCTTTAGAAATGCTGGAGATGACAAGTCTGAAAGGTGGCAGACAACTTTACTATTCAGGAAAGACTCAGGCCCCGTAATGCGGACTCTGAGTTTCCAAATGAATAGTGCTGCTGACAGTTGAAAAAGGATCCGTGGAAAAACAAGTTGTGGAGTTGACTGCCCAACATACATGATCGTCTGAACTGTATTTTTTCAACCATAGTAAGAGGGTGCATGGCTATGCAAACAAACATACAAAAGTGGTCCAAAACATTGACATTAACATGTAAAATATAACATACAAACATGTAAATACATGTAAAAAAAACCAAAAGTGGACAGAAATGAACATGTAAAAAATAACATACAAACATAGAAATACACATAAAAATTGAGCAATGTCATAGCCAAAATAAGTGATAGACAACCCTCACACTACTGGTGGTGAAAAAGTACTAACTTTGTCAGAGTCCGACGAACATGTGTCCCCGTTATTTTTTCGGTTTCCCTTCGTGCCAAATGGTGCATTCGGATCTTGCAGTACCAGGACGATGCCATTTTCACCAAAAGATGAACATGATTGTCCTCCACAGAGGTTTCAAACATGTGGTTGTGCAGCTGAGGGAAGAGGTTCTTGTCAGCACTGTCACTTAGGACTTGGGTGACAATGGCTAAAGTCACTCCAGTGCCTTGTGGGGGCTTGCCTCCCGTTGTTTTCAAAACTCTTTGAAAGCAACGCTCAGTAGCCTTGCACACTTCCACAATGCCATGTGATGGCTTCTGCAGTCCTCCTCGGTCTTTCATGGCAACAAAAGGGTGTGGGGTAGCAGTAGAACTTAAAGCTTCAGTACAAGGTAAGCAGGTGTGTCTTTCTTTGATTTTCTTCACCACAAATCCAGCAATGTAACTGATTGCGGCGGTCTTATATTCAGACACATCTTCCACATTTGGGCAGCTGGAATAATCATGATCAGACATCTCTGGCTCTACTGGCGTCAAGTCAAACCTGCGGGAGATGTTAACAGTTGCAGGTGTAGCCTCCAAGACGTTGGTGTCATCTCTGATCAGACAGTTGCCTGTGCCTTGTTTCACCTGATGCCTCACCAGAAGCCGTTTGTATGCTGCTTTAAACTGTCTGGCAGTTGGATTGTTATTGAATCCTCCACGGGCTCTAACAGCTGAAAAGAACAGTTCCAGGTGATCTTGACTTAATTTGTAGGTGAGGAGGTACCTGCACGGTGCATTTGGTACATCTACAAGTTCTTGAAATACATTCCAAATGCTCCTGCAACTGGCTATGAGTCCAATTACACAGGTGTGTCTTAATCCTGCGTGCAGTGGCTTTCCTCCTCCATCCTTCAGCTCAAAAAGGCAGTTTTCAGCACTTTGCAGAAGGTCTTTTCTGCTGTCTTTATTTGAAATGAGCATTAGTGCTTTGGTTCCCTTGCCAAGAGGATTTCTGCTATTTAGGACATCAAAAGCAGCATCAATTGTTTTGATGAAGTCCACCGTCTCCTCACATCCTCTGAACTGAGGCAAGTGCAGTTCTTTGTTGCAGTATTCCAAAGCATCTGCAACACTCCGACTGAAAACCTGAGCGGCAAGTTTCACCTTCATCTTCTGTTTCCTCCACTGAATGTGAGCCAATTTCAGCTTGTTTCCCAGCCGCAGTCCCTCCTTTTCTTGAAGAGTATTGAGCTCTTCAATGTACTGCCATCGTATTTTTCCTCCTCTTGTCTGAAAGACTCCTCCATCAGCTAAAGCGTTCCTCAGTAATTTCAACATGTGACAGACATCCAAAACTACATGCACTACCTGTGATGGATCTGCAGGATGAGGGAAGGATGGTCTCATGTTATCAATACGCAAGCTGGCACCCAGAGCTCGCAGCATGGCAAAGTGACAAGATGGTCCATCGCATGTCAGTGAAATAACTCGAACGTTATGGCATGGAGCCTACGCAGGCACTCACTGATTGTGTTGGCTCTTTCTTCTCCAGTCATGCCACTGATGAGAAAATATGCCACAGGTATTTTCCAACCCTTATTGACGCAAACTACCATGAGGACCATGGCATCTTTGGCTTCCGGTAAATTGTCACCCATGAGACCTGAGCCAAGATCCACATAGCCATGAAATTTACCTTCTGCATATTCCACATGCTTCCGTATGGCCATCTCATCTACCATGAGAGCACAAACTGTTTCTTTGCCATCTTTTTGGGGGGATTGTACATGAGACTGAAGAGCAGAGAATGCTGGTGATGTAAAACCAGGATTTGCAGAGATACTGCTGTACCACTTTCTGAGGGTCTCTGGATGAGGCAGAGCTAGATCAAAGCTTTCACGGACAAACTCATACGCTTTTGGTGAATAAAAGTGGAGTGTCATCGCAAAAGACCTCAACTCCTCAGAGATCTTTTTTGTTTTACTGTGTTGGACTCTGGTAAGGATTTCCAGTGGCACTCCACTGAAGGAGGCCTCCAGCAATTCAGCACAACTAGTGGAAATCAGCAATTGCTCTTTGAGGTTGCCTATAATGGCAGACATATCAGACACCTTTTTTGCAAACCTCCTGGACCTCTGCTTCTCCATTTTCAGCTTCTTCTTGGTGGTGTTAAGTCCATCATGTGCCTAGCACAACTTTCGCTTAAGTGCTCTTGGAGATTCCTTCACAGTGTAGGAGTGCTCTACAGATGTTTCACTAATGTCTTCTTCATGGGAAACCACACTTTCAAAATAACTGTGATCGAGCAAAACAACCGTGCTGTTGTCATCGATCATAGCAACATTTGGACAGTCCTGTGATTCTGAAATTTGTGGACTGTGAACGTCCACTGTCACGCTAATATCACTGTGATGGACATCTGTGACCAAAGTTGTTTGGTCATCATCAGTCGTAATCACAGTGGTATCATCAGAACAGGTGACCTGGTCATCAACATCATGTGCTTCCTCTACCTCAACAATAACACCACAGATGTAATCATGATCAATATGAACAAAACTTTGTGCGTCAGATTGATCTGTCGTGGCACTCACCTTGCTACCTACCTTACTGTGCTCCTTCCTGGTGGTTGGTTTCCTCTGCAGATGAGCAGGGAAGGAGAATATGGTGGGCACAGCAGTTGGAGTGAGGAAGTGTTGCCCTCCTTGGTTGACATAGAAGCAACTCGCTTCAAAGTGATGTGCATACAGACGTGAAGCTAAATTTGGTTTCCAATCCGCCCGCCTTATGTTGATTATCCACTGATTCAGCCTAACCTCATCATTCAACAGGAATCTGTGAAGACAGAATGTTATGAAAATGAATATGTACAGTTCTATTGAATCACCCAGACATGTTCAGCCCAAATCTTATTAGAAACAATTACAAATCATGTATAAAATGGCTTACATTGCAGACTTTACTGCTTAAAAGTTTACCTGAAGAAGATCAATGCAACCATGTGAATCTCTAAAACTGAGTAGTTTGTAGGTCGCATGTACAATTGACCACAATTAACATAAACACACAATCCATCATGTAAAAATGCATACCAAGGCGTACCATTAGCTAGCACATTTTCAATAACAAGATCCATTAGAGACGCACGTGGACTATAACATGACAACCAGTCGATACATAGACTACAGCAGGATTAAAAAATAAATGTGTTTGGAAATCGTTTTATATGTATTTGTTTGTTAGATTAATTAGAATACAATATTTGCTAATCTGTTCTAAACCAAGCAGACCTAAAAAGAATCCCGCCTAATTAGCAGTACAGTTGCAAACGCAGCACAGATACAATCAGGTGTTTTATTGGGTGTAGTCCGGAGTTGTGGTCTTGGTTGATAAATCAGCAGGTCGGCAGGGAGACAGGGACTGGGTTCTTGAATGACGATCCTGGGCACGAAGAAGACAGGTTAACAAAAGGCAAGTGAATAAAGCAATGCTTGAGGGTCAAAAGCACATACTACCACAGTAGCTGTGACAACGATCTGACGAGGAGTGGTTGGAAAGCCGGGTTGAAGTATGCAGGATGATGAGGTAATGGGCGGCAGGTGTGTAGGGTTTTGGCAGGATGATACAGGTGAACCAGCAGGGAGATCAAAAGGGACAGGAACCAGGCCATGGCCGTAACAAAAGCACGTAAGAGTGAAATTGCAGCTCTGGAGAAGGTTTTCTGTATTTTATATGGCAAGATGTACAATGGGGTCAGTGTATACAAATAACCTACTGCAAAATCAATTTTGCTGTTACAATCTAAGTGCACCACATTTTATTTGAAAATAAGTTGACAGACATTGCATGCTTATTAAAAGCACAGACAGGACGGGCAGGGCAGGGCAGGGCAGAGGAGAGGATGGGCAGGACAAAGAAGACCTATAATCTGATGTCGAATACCATGCCCCTCTAGTCGTCCGAGTGTCTGCTCCCAAACTATGCAAGATGCGTTTCTTCTTACTGGCTGGAGATGAACAGTCTGAAGGACACACATTTTGCATATACCTACAGGTACAATCTGGGGATTTTGTTGCTCAGAGACAACAGGAGTATGGTTTTGCAAACACTGCCTGTGATCATGTCATAGAGCAAACAGCCAACAGAGACTCTGTCTGACTAAAATTGGACTGACTGGATTCTCCCGAAACAAAGATGCAGTGCATAGATGCACCACATCACTCCAACACAGTGAACTGCATGAATCATGAAAAGATCAAAAGGATATTCAAAACATCATGTCAACAATCAAATGTATGATAAACCCATTTGACCAGACATCGGAGGGAAAAAGTCACATAGCATAATGAAAACAGTTTGAGGCTGAAGAGAGAGGAGACAATGCCTTTGTAGAGTTAAACAAAAAAAAGCTATAGAGTACAAGGCTCTACAGTGCGAGCATTTCACTCGCATTTGCGCCTAAAAATATGTATGTGCGAACATGGGATGGGCTGTTGTCAATACACGGAACAACTGCGCGAATTACCATTGATTTCACATGGAAAGCAAGTGACGGAGTCGCGACCGACGATGTGAACATAGCATAATGACGCGCGAGCGACGATTTGCAACCAATGGGCCAGGACCATATAAAAAGAGTTACGACACTCTCTGATCTCGCCGAGACATTATCACTTGGTTCAACTAGCTCGTAAAAAAAAACACTGCTGGCAACCTGATTGGTTTTCAACGGGACAGACAGAAGCAGCATTTCGATTTACTGACATTTCCGGTATATTAACACATACTATCAATTGGTTACTGGTGTGTTGTATCATGTATATGTCTGATAGGCTACTTTATTAACATTTATGTATTACATTAACTTATAACACTACGCAGCAATATTGTCAAGCAGAGCTCGAAATGGCTATGCTAGCTACCATACTGTTTGACACCAGCTCAATTTAAGACAAGAAAGGAGTTTGGTAAATAGTACAGAATATATAAGGCAACCAATTGCATTCAATAAAACATTTTAGTTGCAAAAAGTCCTGTGAGAGGGTTGTTTGTTTTTAGTGAGTGGACCTGAAATTCCTGCCGACTGTCGAAAAAAAGTTGGAAGTAAACTTGAAGTAAACCCAGCTAACAAGGGACGTCCTGGGGACGTTCGGTGACGTCCCTATTTGGTCCCTTATAGGTCATACCGTGACGTTATCCTTAGGACGTCCCTAGGTGGTCCTTAGGACGTTATTAAAGTTCCTAAAAGGTCACAATTTAGACATTTATTTTTTAACTTTCAGGGGACGTCCCAGGAACGTCCCTGGTTGGTTATGATACGACGTTATGTTAAAAAAAAATCGGGGACAATCGGGACGTTCCAGGAACGTCCTAGGAACGTCCCTGGTTGGTTATGATATGACATTATGTTAAAAACTTTCGGGGGACATTTGGGACGTTCCAGGAACGTCCCTGGGGTGCGTTACCCGAAAGCATCGTAAGCCTAAATTGATCGTAGAGTCCATCGTACGATGGATCTTAGTTGTACGGGCCGTTTCCCGAAACCATTGTAGCTAAAGAGGCACTTGAAAATCGTCATAGATTAACGATAGCTCCAGACCAGTCGTAGATCGCTAAGTGCATCGTAGCACAGAGACTCAGTGGAGACACACGTAGGCCGACCATGAAAACTACATTAAACTCATGCTGAAAGTTACTTCCGATGGAAAATAAGATTATTTTGGTCCTCTTTTTACAGCAGTTACGCTGGAACTGGGATATTTCTTAGTGAACCATACAAGTTTAACTGCTGAAAAAATATCAGAATCCGGTTTATTCTCAAGTAAATTTAGGTTACAAAAAATAATTTGATTTAGTGGGTTTGGCGCATGCAATGAAGGTATTTAAAAAACAAATGTCAGTCTTATTCAAAATAATTCAAAATAACATTGAAATATGGCTGTTGTAATGTGCAATAGTAACTAGAAATGCATTAACGTAACGCTTTTACGAGTACAATAACACAACAACAATTGAACATTGAAGATATTTATTAGAATTATAGGGCTGGTAGCACGCCAAGCCCGGTGGATGAAGAGGCTGGTGGCAGAGCCGAGCCTGATGTTAGGAGATGGTGGCGCCCAGGAAATTGAAAGACTCCACAGGGTTGACTGGGAAGTCACACAGGGGGAAGGGGCTGGGAGGGAGTGAAAACTTGTACAAAAATCATAAAAGCCATTGAAGATAGCCTAAATCCTGCACTGCAGACTTGTCCCCTCTGATATGGGGAATTGGATGTGGTCTGGGATGTGGCAAAGTAATGCAGTTGTGACAGCCTGCACAGATCTTGACACTGAGGCCTTGGTGAGCCCATGTCCATCTCCAATAAGGAGGAGGAGTCAGGTGGCTGAACGGTGAGGGGATCGGGCTAGTAATCTGAAGGTTCCCAGTTCAATTACTGGCCGAGTCATATGGCGTTGTGTCCTTGGGCAAGACACTTCACCCTACTTGCCTCAGGGGGAATGTCCCTGTACTTACTGTAAGTCGCTCTGGATAAGAGCGTCTGCTAAATGACTAAAATGCAAATGCAATGCAAATGCAATAACCTCCAGAAAACTGCCAATGGCATAGAACCTTAACACTGCCAGTAGTTGGGTTACAGGGGTCAGTGCAAAGGACCTCCTTGTTAGCCTCTGCGGGTCTGCTTCTATGTGGTTCAGGAGCATTATGATATCATGATGTCATCTGACATATCTTACACTCATAATGAGTATAATTGATCAACCATCAATTAAAGTAGAGTTGATTATTCATGTCAGAAACAATGATTCCATGTTGAAGACATGGGGTTATTCATTACTTATGTTTGTCATTTGTCACAATGTCATTTGTGGCCAATATGTGAGAATTATGAGATTGCAAACATGGTCTTGGGAAGCTGTTGGCCTATGCAAGATTGTAGATATAGTCAGCACTAGAAAATAAGACAGTAAATATGTTGGATTGAGATGCTTGTATTTGTACATTGAATTGTTTAGACTGCTACCTGGGACATGCCATGTGTGATACCATTCATATGCATGGTTTTTAACCTTGTAGTTCAATCAAGCAGTAAATATAGGACTCATATATATATGCCTATGGAAAGTGGAGTACCAAGAAGAGTTAAAAACCAAGGCACAAGTAATTTGAGAAATATTGTTTTATGGGAGTTTGTTCTCCCTGCTCCTGCTCCTCACATGGATCTATAAGGTAAACATGTAATGATTGGACAGGCAACACTGAATATATGACACAATACACAATTCAGCCTTTACTTAATTTAAATAAATATTGTATGCTTAAGGCTATAAGGTAACCTAAATGTGACACTACCTTGTTGATTGGGCAGAAGGATAGGCACAGAAATGGAGGGCCTTGTGACCTTAATCTCTTCAAACAAAAGCTTCTTCACCCCAATTTGGAGACGAGCCCACTTAATTTCCAAGACCTCCTATTGGTATTTAGCATCCTGTGTCGCTGATTGCAAGGTCCTAACACCGGTGTAAAACTCAGATGCAGCATAGTTTGCACGTTCATTGTCTTTACCTTCATGTAGCATCACATTGAAAAGTACTCAAATAAGTAGCCTATAATAAATGTAAAGTTTTCTGTAGCGACAGAAAACATTTTTTTGTGTACCGTAATTCGTCAAATATTTTGGTTAACGTTTTAATTTTAAAGTCTTAAAGTTAGCGTCAGAAGAATCACATTTCAGTACAATGGACAGCGTCTTGTTAAGTGCAATTTAAGAGACACGTACGATGGTTCTCCTTGCGAGCATGTTCGGGAAACGCACGTAATAAATAACGATGGATCGTTATTTTCATCGTAGAGAACCCTCGTAACAGCTACGACCCATCGTTATCGGGAAACGCACCCCTGGTTGGTTATGATACGACATTATGTTTGAACATTTTGGGGACATTCGGGACGTTCCAGGAACGTCCCAGGAACGTCCCTGGTTGGTTATGATATGACATTATGTTTAAAACTTTTGGGGGGTTCCAGAACGTCATTCGTTGGTCATAACGTAACCATCGAAATTCCGAACTGATATTTTCGTTTGTGTGTCATTCTTTGATGTGAAATTGCTCGAGCTATAGCCTACTGTCACTCTGTAAACTGTACAGTATTAACTAGCTAGATTATGTACACTGTAAGCTAAATGTACATGCCTGGTTTGGCCAATTTGGTCTTCGAAGAAACTCGAACGTTTTTTAGTTATCGAGAGGAGTATCCAGCCATAGCGCTAGCTACTTTTGGGACAGGATAATTCCGGTTTCCCCTATGTCTCCACTAGTCACTAGAATGGTCATAACTTTTAATCAAAATATGGTATTTCTAATCTGTCTTCTGTTCTACATTGCCCACAGACTTGTGGATATTCCACCTACTCAAAGTATTTCTCCATATTGTAATAAAAGTGGTTAAAAATGCAGTTGTCTGATGAGGTATGGTGGATGCCCTAGTTCTCCTCTTCAAGATGGTATAAACAGTTAAGGTGTATGATTTAATATGAACATTCGTAAAATATGAATATTAATATGAATATCATATTTCAACAGCTTATGGAATGTTCGGAATGTTGGCTCAGGCAGTAAAGAGATAACTGGAATTATAGATAGTGCCATGCCCGTGATACAGCTAATGATTATTAATTACTGGAATTATAGATAGTGCCATGCCCATGATACAGCTAATGATTATTAATTACTGGAATTATAGATAGTGTCATGCCCGTGATACAGCTAATGATTATAGTTCTAGAATTGTACTTGTGTTATAAATTCTTTAGTAATCATATACTTTTTGTACATTACAATGAAGTTTAGGTGGTTAACAATAAAAAACACAAAAAATCTCAATTTTGACAGAAAACGTTTTTCGGTCTTTTATGGCTACAATGAGCGGCCGCGACACAAAAATACAAGTCAATAGCCTGTTCTCCTATTCTAAAATGGCCGCGGGGCAGTTAGTCTACATGATAGTAAACAAAAGCTGCAAGACACCCAATGCAACTGCCACGAGAAACTTGCGTACCACTATCAACAGAACAGTAACTTTCATGTACCAGTGGAGGCGCTGTCACGTACCACTAGCTACTGTCATGTGCCAGCGGAGGCACTGGCATGTACCACTAGCTACTGTCATGTGCCAGCGGAGGCACTGGCATGTACCACTAGCTACTGTCATGTGCCAGCGGAGGCACTGGCATGTACCACTAGCTACTGTCATGTGCCAGCGGAGGCACTGACATGTACCACTAGCTACTGGCACGTACCACTAGCTACTGACACGTACCACTAGCTCCACTGGCACGTACCACTAGGTGCCAGTAGAGGCACTAGCATGTACCACTAGCTACTGTCATGTGCCAGCGGAGGCACTGACATGTACCACTAGCTACTGGCACGTACCACTAGCTACTGTCACGTACCACTAGCTCCACTGGCACATACCACTAGGTGCCAGTAGAGGCACTGTCACGTACCACTAGCTACTGTCATGTGCCAGCGGAGGCACTGACACGTACCACTCGCTTCACTGGCACGTACCACTAGCTACAGGACAGTACAGTTTCGGTTCTAACCGCCTCTCTTGCATTGACAAGGATTGACAGCTGTATGAGTTCACCCTGTACACAACGCAAACTGCAACCTTTCGTCATATTAATATAATTCATGTTTTGGTTTTATATTGGCTGGCTTCCCAGAATAGCTGAATTTGCAGAGCTAGTGAGCCCCAATTCCGTTTGTGTGGTATTTGCCATCATTTTTGCTATCGCCAGTTTACTCCAGATCGGCACACAGGTGCTTCAAAGTCCCTATACGATTTAGCTTTTGCAACGAGACCATTTAAGATAATTATGACAATGGTAGAATATAGTATAGTTCTGTTCAGTATCGCTAATCATGGCAAATGGATTTCGAAGAACTACAATATCCGTGCTGATCTTGGATTAAATTGGCGATAGCAAAGTTTCCATCTTTTGACGACGCCAAATGGAATAGGTGGTAGCTAATGTTTGTTCCATCGGTTTGTTTGCTAGTTATACGAATGTAGCTAGCTTAGCGTGTGTGAACCCTGCCAACATAGTGAAATCGCTGTGGTGTGATTAACTGGATTCATTTCACGTTAGCTAGGCGCACCTACATTTCAGATAGTAGACACTCACTCAAGTCACCTTGTCAGATAAGGAACACTACTACTGCATTGCTAGCTTCTCTCTGACTCTAATTCAAACAGCTGGGGATGTTATTTAACTAGCTAGCTAACCTAGTGACCAAGGCAGGGAAAATTGTGAAAGTTATGAATGTTTTATTGTATTGAGTGGTAGAAATAAATTGTCAAACCAATCCTTTCTTACAACTATTCCTTTCAAGTCTTTTATTTGTCAGGTACTGTACACAGAACAACGGTCCGTGTACCTTGTGGCCATTGGTTTTTCTATTTTGCAACCCGTGTTGACAAAAACAAAATAGGGCCGTAATATCGTTTTGTCATTTTAGTAACTCAAACACACATTTAAGTATTACGGCTTGTTTTTGGTTGTTTTGTTTTTTGGATATAATGAAATAACAATATAACACAAATGGTATACCGAGCCATTAATCGTTGTTTTGATTATTCCATATCCTTTATGCTAATATCTGCAAAAAATGAAAAATAGCCTCGTAATATCGTTTTGTCCATTTTGGATGTCAGAACCAGATTATGGGTAAAGGCTTGGTTTCCGTTGTTTTGTTTCATTTTGGAATTACTGAATATCCATATAACACAAACGGTATAACGAGCCATTTACTCATTTGTTTGACCGGCCGTATTGTGCACACTGGCACAACTGAAAGAGAGAGAGAGGGGGAGAGACGTGCAATGATTGGGGGTGTTATTACTATCGAACACCAGAGGGCAGCAACGACTAGCTAAAAAAAAAAAATGTCCTGTGATCTGTAGGCCTACAATCTTGAAGAATTACCAGCAGGTTCTTTAGTAAAAGACACACACCAAACTGGAGGCACATGTTGACTGAGTTTTCTAGTTGCTACTTAATTAATAAATCTTTGATGAACCCAAGTTTCTTTAAAATATATTAGAAACATTACAAGACGGGGCTCCAGTGTGTGTTCAAACAAGGCCAAAAGTGTCAGACGACATCGGTTGAAAAAGATAATCATACCCTTGCAAGAAACACTCCACGCAATCATAGTGAGCAAGTTGAGGTCATGAGGGCTACCTTTGCATTTTACATAGACACACAACTGACAGAGGCACTGTTGTGGATACTGTTTTCAAAGTTCTGATCATATTCAATGTCCAAATTCAACTTCTTCAAAGTCCATAAACAACACGGAGCAGCAACGAGAGGGTTCCCAGGAAAATCAGATTTCATTTGTCTGTGCTACACCTTTTATATCCAACAAATTACACCCCTGAACTTTTAAAACAAATCTTTTGGCCTACTACAATTGTAAATAACCTATGAATTATGCTCCAATTGGGCCTTGATGCAATGCTATGTCATATTTTCAGCTGTTTCTGCAACATTTTTGGGGACTAACCAGGGACCAAACCAGTTCCTCTATTCTGCCCTACTACATGTGTTTTCCAACACCAGTTGCAATCAACCCTGGGTTATAGCCCTTCACCATTGAATGGTGCCATTCATTCTTCACAGGTCACAGGCATCAAGTCAAAGTGAATAGTAACTGGTCCAACTCCATATCCAAGCCCATGGTATCTGTGGAAGAATACAGTCATCACACTTGTTAAATCCTCCCCACACAAGTCCAATGACTTTAATAACGTGTGTGTAGGCCCATGCTATAGCAGGTTGCAGACATACAACACAGATGAGAGTGAATTAGAGATAATGGTAATGGGAGGGTGTTGCACTTTTCTGCTTCTCTTTTTCTCCACTCACTTTACCTTCTCACGCTTTCCAATTGTTTAAGTCCCTATACTCTATTCTCTCTGTATCCTGCATAAAAGATGACTGTGTACTGTATATCAAAACAATCCGGCATATCAATCCATATATCTCTCCACACTGAGATCCCATCACCCTTTCCCAGCCCACTGCTGTTTTCAACTAACTTATATACTACAACAGCATAATACAATCCCTGAAATTCAGATATGGCTTTTGATTTTGGAGTGCCACCCCAAGATTTCAGTGGCCCCATCTGGCCACTCCTATAAAACATGTCTGGGGGTGCCACTGCTTCTGCCTGTTTATGCTTGCACTGCAATGAAGAAAACGATATGACAACAATAATGTTTAATGTAACTGGCCCCTCTAACAGCACCACTGGCCCCAATGTAACTGCCCCCCCCCTCATGGTCTAGAACCTCGCCTAGCTACATTGCAAATCAAGACAAGAGCCTTTTCATAAGGCCCAGTGGCAGACATGCTGTCTGAGGCTGTCAAATATCAGCACTCATGGAATGCCTCCTGTACAATTAAAGTAGGCCTACTTGGTTGGAACTAACTTAATATTTAAATTACGAACAAACAAGAAAAATTGTATGTAGACACAGCCGCCCCTCTAATTGCATTCATTCTCATTCCTGTGGCTACGGTGGTCTCAAGCTAGTATACTAACTTTAAGCACAGAAGTATAGGCTACTATACGAATCGTCACAAGCAGAACAGTAATTTCCTTTCTCAGGACATTTTAAAATGGTGTGTAACAGCGTGAATGCATTGATGTTGGCTAAACAAGTGTAGTGTTGTACATTGATGGAAAATATTGTTTTTTATTAATAAAAAGGGAAGATTTCCTCACTGATTGCCTCAATGCACTTCATTAAAACGTACAACAGAGCTGAAAGGTAATTTAGGTGGGGGGAGGCATGGTTGGGGAGGGTTTCTTGCACAGGTGTGATTGTCTTTTTCAACTGATACCATCGGGCCCTTTTGGCCTTGTTTGAACACACACTGGAGCCCCGTCTTGTAATGTTTCTAAAATATGTAGCACCCCTCGTGCTTCGTGTTCGGGCTTAACTCTAGCAAGGGCGCCCTGAGTTCTTCAACAAATAATGCATACGCATTCAACTTAACAAACATACATATTTACTTTTAATATATATAAGACATTACAATTTAGATGACGGTAACACTGGCCGTAATTAGCCTACTACGGATAGAAGATAATACCCCTCAGTCCGTCACATGCCAACTGGTGTTCGGCTCGGGCACGTTGTTCCACAGCCTAAGATGGCGGCTGCTGTCCGTGGGTAAGACGCAGCACAAGCAGCCACCTCGTGGCGCGGCGATGGTCAAAGGGCTGAGCAAGCAGGTTGACGGTGTCCCAGAGAACCTTGGCAGAGTTCGTCGGAGATTTGATGATATAGAAAAGAATGGAAGACCTCCTGGATTTGGCTATCCGTCAACTCCGGTCCTCCTCGCGTCTGATGTAGTCCCTGGTATGACTCGTAACCACGGAGTTGCCTATCCGACAGCTCACCAGTTAGGCTACATGCAAAATATGGTTCCCGAGTTGGCAACACATTTATCCTCGCTAACGCTCCGATCAACACTCAGACCACCCCAAACTCCGATATATTCTCCACCGTCTCCTCTTCCGCTTCCCTCCATCCCAATATATATCCCGACTTCAGGTCAAGGGTCAAACTAATCAACCAATAAGATGCCATTTAAATGAAATCCAAATATGAACAGCGGAAATATTACAAATATATGAAACTTAACAGCATTGGTATATCTGAACAGAAAAACAATAAACAAATGTAAATACTAGCAAGGGGCTACACACTCCCCCCCCTTAAATGGTTCTCATGTCCCTATGAGACCTCACTAACATTACCAACTACAACTCCTCTCTAACCAATCCTTATAACTATCCCCCTGTGAACTATAGTCAACGGTTGGGCCTTGGGCCGGACTGCTTCATCATATGTCAATCTTATCACAGGCTTAATAGGCCTCTTCTCCACTTTAGGGGAACTTCTCTTATCAGCCCCTGTCGGTGTATTACCCTCTGCTATCGTATTACCTCCATCAGTCTCATCACCGGTAGGAATGTCACCCTCACTGGCATCTGCCACCTCTTCCTCTCCAGAACTTGCATACTGCTCATCATTACTTCCTGCGTCTGAAACCCCATCAAAAATCCTATCAGGGATCTCACTACTGCGTCCTACCCTCAATCTGCACCCTGGTTGTACCTCGCAATCAGACTCACTAGTTTCTCCATTAACGACCTGACTAGTATTTCCTTCAGGTTCAGGTTGACGCAACTTGCTTGCCACAGACTTCCTCTGAGCTCTAGTCACAGGTCTGTGTACTGGGAGCTGATCTTCTCTCTCTTGGTGAATTTCCACCAGACTACCAATAGGCAACAGATGGTCTCTATGTAAAGTCCTTATCTTTCCCATGCCACTTTCAGGTTTTAACTTGTATACAGGCAAATCTGGAAGCTGATCTACCACTACATAAGGTAATGCACCCCACCTACTCTGTAAGTTGTGCTTTCCTTTAAACCCCTAAGTTCTACTCAAAAACCCCAAGCACTCTGTCACCTTTTGTTAACTTTTGGTAGCGTACCACCTTGTCATATCGCCGTTTGTTTCGCAAATGAACCTGTGTTGCTGATTTGGCAGCAAGTTCATATGCATTCTGAAGGTCCTTCTTTAGTTCTGTCTCTGTCTCAAGCGAGAATCACCCTCAGTGTTCTCCATACTAACCGCAGTAACGGTTACGGACTGCTCGACTTCTTTACTCTCCAATGCCTTTATTCTCTGCATTAGCCTGTCCACATTCCTACGTAACGCAACGGCTTCTGACCTGTCATTACCGGAGTAGGGCAACTTCAGTGCTGGCGTTGGAGCACAAGCCTCTTCCCTAGCAGGGGAGGGTTTGTTTGATAATGCAGCCACTTGAGTTTTCAAATCTTTGAACTCTAACTAGATCTTATTCAGTTACTAACTCATCTTGAGCATCTATTCTCCGGACACGGGTATTCACTTTATGTCGTGTTCTCTCGTAGTCTTCTTCTATTCTAATCTCAGAAAGTAAATCGAGAAAGTTTGGTGGATTTCCCTTATCTTTCAACCGTAGTTGTAATAACATAAGGTCAGCACCAACCGTTCCCCGCAAAAGCTGTTCAATTCTAACCCTGTCCTTATGCTGAGCGAGAATCCCACCCCTCTTAACCACTTTGGTCAGAATAGGTTCAAGTCTCCGAGCATAATCAGACACTTTTTCTCCAGCCTTCTGCTGTATAAGACGAAAAGAGAAGTACAGGTCTTCTCCCGACTCTGCAGACCCAAAGGTGCGGTCAAGAGCTTCTAAATACGCTTCTGACCTAGCGTCTGGCTCACTCAGGCGTAATGCCTGTACTATCTCCAAAGCAGGGCCTCGCAGACTCTCTAGTAGTCTACGCCTTTTGTCCCTCTCAGGCCATTCACCCTCCTGGACCATCAATGTTGCCTGTTCTAGCCAATAATCCATGGACTCTTCTCCCGCAGGAGTGGGAGTGATGCCAGAAAAAATCCGAAGGCGTGCCCCTGGCACTGGAGTACAATGGAGTATCGTGTGCTTTGGATACTTTAAGTGAATGTAGCCATGTCTAAACAACCGAAAAGCTCATCAAAACGCGTCCAAGATGCAAAGGTATATAGGGAAGGACTTGGACCACAAGAAAAGGCGCGATATTTAGAGATTTTTTTTTTTTTTTGGCGGTGCAGATCCCTATGAGTTAGCTCCCTCGTCTTGGATCTGTGATGACCCGGTGATTCTTCCTTCAGTTGCATATCCCGATACAGTCAACTACCTGGTTTTCTCGCCGAGCCCATACACAGCGGAAGACCTTAAATCCTACAAAGGCTTGGAGGCCTATAACCAGATGGTGTGTGGATGGGTGAGGGAGACGCAGTACCAAGTTATCAACGACCGTTGTGTTGTTAAGGCCAAAGTAAGTAAAAAAATAACGTCTTTAACCAACCTAACCTTAACTGTATGATATCATTCCGATACTCAAGGTGTAGCCAAGTGACTCTCAATCGTGTTTTTTCCCTCGTAGATCTTGGTTGAGCATTGCCAACTACAAGCGCCTCCTTTCCTTTGATAATCTCTGGCATTCCTCTCCCTGGTTTTTAATAACTTTTGGAAGTCGATAATATTCAAAATATTTTTCTTGATCTGTCCATTTGGTACAACCTGAAACACTCAATAATTAACCATTTTCCTCGACGACGTTCGGTAAATACTTCAGTGCCTGTGCTTTGTTGTGATGCGGAGTGCCTCCAATATGGCGACTACCGGTCTGATGACACGTTGTGAAAACCCTCTATAGAAACTCTCCTTGCTTAACCCACTATAGAGGGTTTTCACGGACGTCACATTCTGGGCAGTAACCCGGATGCGCGGCCATCTTGGAGGCACTCGATGTAAACAACTCAACGGAGTACAACGAAAATAACGCAAATTCTATACTCTTTGGTACAACTCTAGCCATGTCTAAACGACCGAAAAGGCCACCAAAACGTGTCCAAGATCCTAAGACATACAGGGAAGGCCTTGGACAGCAAGAAAACCGTCGGTATGATGAGAAAATTGGATTTATTGGCGCTGCAGATCCTTACCAGTTAGCTCCCTCTTCTTGGATCTGTGACGACCCTGTGATTCTGCCGTCAGTCGGATATCCAGATATTGTGAACTACCTAGTTTCTCGCCGAGCCCATATACAGCGGAAGACCTTAAAGCTTACAAAGGTTTGGAGGCCTATAATCAGATGGTGTGTGGATGGGTGAGGGAGATGCAGTACCAAGTCCTCAACGACCGTTGTGTTGTGAAGGCCAAAGTAAGTAATGCAATAACGTCTTAAATCAACCTAACCATAACTGACACTCAATCGTGTTTTTCATTTCAAAGACCCCCAGTTTGCTATGTAGGCCTACACTGTACACTATCTGAGTTAGTTTCATAAGATAAGATAAGCCTACATGTTATCATTTATTGATAAAAAGTGGTGAGAAACTATTTTGTTATTAGTCTTGGTTGAGCTTTGCCAACCACAAGCGCCTCCTTTCCTCTGACAATCTCTGGCATTCCTTTCCCTGGTTTTTAATAACTTTTGGAAGTCGATAATAAACCAAATGTTTTTCTTGATCTGTCCTATTTGAACAACCTGAAACACGGCAATAATTCACCATTTTCCTCGCCGACGTTCGGGATTTAATTCAGTGCCAGTGCAGTGTTGTGATGGGGAGTGCCTCCAAGATGGCGACTTCCGGTCGGATGACGCGTCCGTGAAAACCCTCTATACAACAGTTGAGGGACGTAAGTTTGATATCAGGTTTGCCAGGGACATCAATAGTTAATGTGACCGCATGCCCATTTTTTCACATTAATTTGAGCGAAAATACAGTTTTTTGAGCTTTATGTAATATTGTTGTTATTATGTTTATGATCGGTAGGCGTATTATTTAGAAAAGTCTTTAGTTTCTAATATTTTCCTAGCCTACCTCAATTCTGACTTGCCGACACCTGGACTTCTGTGTGAGCGCTGTAGTGGCTATTATAGCAAGCCAAGAAGAACACGCAGATATGGAATTCTGCGGGCATGCATCAGTTTGTGTTTTCCGTTAAACTGCTTTGATTTTACAAGCATTGATTGGGATACCAAAGGCAAGACGCACTTGTTCCGGGAGTACAACGGTACTTATGGTTTGCTTGACCCGGGCCCGTTTTTCGTAAGGGTTGGAGCTAAGTTAATCAATAGTCCCTTTAGCCCGTTAACATTAGCGAGTTAATTGAGAACAGCAAATATCGGTTCGTCCAGAGACGTGCACAGGCTATGGCTAAGGTTGCCTGGGCAACTGCCCGTTTGCCCTCCTCGAGTCAAAGTATCCCTCCGAAGAAAATAAAATAATAATAGTGAATTTAAATAGCTGCAGAATTTCATGTAAACCTAGATTTAAAAAATCGCCACCCAAAACATTTCATAAAGTAGCCTTATTCACTTCCAATCGATCAGCCTATGGGCAACGAGAGTGGAAGTCACAAGGGGGAGGGAGGCATGCCCCCTACTCTGTTTACTCTGCGGTACTGCACGCGACCGCCACCTGAGCCTGCATTTTCTTGCACTTAAGAGACGGTTGTTTTATTCTGTGTCGATAAAAAACAGCTTTGACGGTGTCAGAAAAGGTGAGTTTTAAGTTGTAGAAATGTATAACAAATGAACAATTAAGTTTTATGAAGTCAATTAAAATCTTCATAAATCCAGGCTCAGTTTGCCACGTTTAGCCTAAATAATCAGATGGCTAGCTTGCCTACCAGACAACCAGCCCATTATCACATGCACATTTTTTGGTAGGAAAACTGGTAAAGGAAAATGTCTGCTAATGGTTAGTTTATAACATTTTGTTTTAACAAGAAGAATACATGATGTAAGTAATGCATTACATGAATTATTATCATTAGTAGACATTATCATTTTATCTCACAGAGGGGGGGGCTTTTTACAGGCCAGAACAACTACCCTTCAAAATTCCTGTGCACGTCCCTGGGTTCGTCAACGACAGGCTAAACTCATCAGGGCAAGTGCACGTGCACGTCCTACTTCAAAAGGCAGGAAAGGTCGATCACCAAACCCGTGATTTTCTAACGATATGATGGCGGAAAAGACGAAAGAGAGAGCGGCGATACTCTCACCATCCAAGCAAACTATTATAATGAGTCTCTACAAAGTCAATAAGCATATTATCATGGCTAAGTCAAACACCGCCACTGCTGCCAGAGCAAGACAGGCAGCTTGGCAAAAAAATTGCCGATAAGCTAAATGCATAAGTTTTGGGAAAATGTATAGGGTCATCTTAAGTGCCTCATTACCTCAATCAATCAGATCAGATTTATTTTAATGTGCCTGCTGGCAGTAGGCTTAATGGAAATTAATCATCGAATGAGATCTTGCTAGCGAAAATAATGATCTTAATTTTAATAAGATTAAGTTGTTAAAACAAGGCCAAAGAGTATCTAATTGATATGAATTCATAGACACTTATGATGATATATGTACTAAAAGCGCTTATATCATGTAATATATGTGTATATGCATGTAGGCCTTTGTGTTAATCCCTCTTTGATTTCATTGACTGGGACATGGCCAGGGAATATGATGAATTGATTCATCAGCTGGTTAAGCGCCAAGTACACTTTTCTTACATTGGCAAAGCCGCATGCTGCGGCTTTGCCAATGTTTTCTGCATTGCCTATAGCCTACTGTATACAAATTTACCCTATGCAAAAAACCTGTAGGCTATGCAGAGAGTCTGAAGCACAGTTAAAGTTTCAAGTGGCTTTATTGTCAATTTCTTCACATGTCAAGACATAAAAAGGAATCGATATGACGTTTCCCACTCTCCCACAGTGAAACATAAAAAGAGCACAGGCACAACAGAAAAGACAAGACATTTCCTAAAACATAGCGTTACACAGGCCTATTCACATACAGCAGCATTTCTCATAATAAAACATAAAGCTTGCTGCGGTGTGTGATATTTGCAATGTAGGCGGCCCGAGAAGGTCTTGCAAATAAATGAGTCCTTGTCGGCTGAATCGATATCGCTCAAACAAGAACTCATCCGTGTGAAATAAAGAATGTTGGCGATCGCGTAGAACTCTATCGGTATGGAAAGCTAATCGAACTAGGATATAACTCCTAGGTCAACTGGGTCTCTCAAAAAGGGAGCTGCCATGCTATTTTCCGAGGGTGTGGCAAGCTTATCCAGCTACACTTACGTTAGCCTGCTCTGGAGAAGGTTAGTGCTAATTGATATGTTACTATGGTGATTTATCGAAAGTTGCTCCAACAAACCAAAAAGAGGGGCGTTTTTAATCTTAGCCTGAAAATTAGCTTGCTTAACAGCTTAGCGAGCTACGACGAATAGCCTACCCCCCCGATGTTAGTTTCCTCAAGGATCACAATGACTCTTGCTTACGGTGCGTTCACACTGCAGCGGGGCGGGCAGAGCGGGGCGTCGGCTTCCAATTCATTTTCAATTAAACCAGGCGTTGACGCTCGCGCAGGGCATTGTGGGAAGGCGAGCGGGGTTTCGACGCTCGCGTAGGGTATTGTGGGAAGGCAAGCGGGGCGTCTAAAGTTGGATTTTCTCAACCTTATGTAAATGAGGAGCGTGAAAACGCTAGCGTTGGCCAATCGGGTTGGTTTTCTTGTTTCTTGTAACGTAGCAACTGTTGGTCATGGTAAACATTTCTAGGTTTGACAATTTCAAGGTGGAAAAGCAATTCATTGTAGGTGTGTCTTCATACCCAGTATTGTATGATACGTCTATGTTCGATTACAGAGACGTAAAAAAAAAAATGATGCCTGGCGCAGGGTTGCTGAGGTTGTCGGCGTCCCTGGTGTGTATTTTGTACTTTAATTCAGTTTTGTCATATTACGTAACTTTCTTCTGTGTTAGCTGCATAGTCTAGCTAGCTCACCCGGCACACGATTGACATTCAACGTTGAAATGCTGGCTGGCAGCCACTCGCTATCCATACAGTAAATGTGTAGTGGCAAGTCATAATCTAGCGATTGATTTGCAGAGATTTCGAGTAATATAATAAAAGGTTACACATGTCAACGTTTATGTCTGATAAAAAAAAAATTATAGTCGATGTATGCAAAAAGAAATGGAAGACGTTGAGGACCGGATACAAAAAATAAGGAGAAAGGTCGGTGCAGGAGTGGAGCAGGTGCTGGGAGTGGTAGACCGTGGAAGTACGCTGCGGCCATGAGCTTCCTAGTTCCATTTATTGAATTTAGGCAGACAAGTGGCAACTTCCCCAGCAAGCCAGAGCCCCCAGCCAGCCAGCCAGAGCCCCCAGCCAGCCAGCCAGAGCCCCCAGCCAGCCAGCCAGAGCCCCCAGCCAGTCAGCCAGAGCCCCCAGCCAGCCAGCCAGAGCCCCCAGCCACCCAAGATGGGCAAGACACCCAGACCAGTGATGAGCCTGCCAGTGAGGCTGGAGTTTCCCTTGTTATTAGGGGCCAGCCTCCAGCATCCTCTCACAGTCAGGCCGGGAAGAGGGTGCGGAAGGAGAGGCTCTCTAATTTTGAGGAGAGGATACTTGAAGCTATTCAAGCACCTGCACCTCAACCACCACCACCACCACAGGAAGACGAGGATGAGCTTTTTTTTAAAGCTTCCTCCCTTCATTAAAGAGAATGCCACCAGCCAAGCGTTCAGAGCTGAAATTTAACATCCACCGTTTATTTTTTGAGGCAGAGGCTGAGCTGAGGGCCACAGAGTGACAGGCCTACTAAATAAATAAAAATTTCACTGACAGAACCTTGTGTCCATTTTATGTAATTGGTACTATGAATGGTTGGTATAATTTTAGTTTAACATACACAAAGGATCTGTAATGATTGGACTGGAGGGTGTTCAGTATTGTTGTTCAGTATTTAACTATTTAGGAGCACATGTTCGCTACTGCTTTTGTAACTGTCTTTAGAAGTGCAAATTAGATAATAAGAAACTACACAACCATACACTGATTTTATGAAAATAACATTTAGGAACTGTTTGCTTTTTTGTGATTAGTATGTGTGGCTCTTAAAAGAACCTTTGGTTTTCAATGCCACTGGCTATATGACATGTTGCTGCCAGGGCACTGCACCCTCTGAATTGAAGTATGCAGTGAATGCATCTCTCACACAAATGGCTGCACGCGCAGCATTGTTGCTGCCCACTCGTGGACCCTCCTGAAGAGCAGCAGACCCCTCCTGGCCAGGACTGGCTGCTGGAGATCCCCTGGCACCTCTCCTGGACCTCGGGATGTAATTGTGGAGGATGCAAGTGGCCTTCACACAAACCTCCGCCATTGCTGGGTTGACACCAACGACACGCCGATACATTCTCCACTGGCTGGAGAGTATACCAAACGCACACTCGACTGTCAACCTGAGGCAGTAGTTGAAAAGCCTCTTCTCTCTGGAGAGGTTTGTCCCAGGGGAGGGGCGCAGGAGGTTGCTCCACAGAGGAAAGGCCTCATCACCCACAAAGACGTGTGGCAGTGGTCCACGTGGCTCTGCTCCAGGGATGATGCAGTTCTCTGGGAGGTCCAGGATTCCATCCTTCAGGGCCAAACCAAACGCAGAGTTGTCCAGGGTCCCACCGTCACTGTTGCGACTGTAACCCCCCACATTGATAACCCGGAACATGCAGTCGGCGTCCACAACCGCAAGGAGAACGATGGAGAATGTCCCCTTATAGTTGTGGTACAGTGACCCTGAGCTGTGAGGGGCCTGGATGACAATGTGCTTGCCATCGATGGAACCCATGCAGTTTGGGAAGTTCCACCTCTGAAGGAAGCCTTCAGAAATGTCCCTCCAGTCCTGCTTGGTCGGCACAGGCATGTACTCCTCCACCAGGCAGTCCCAAATGGCCTGGGACACAGCCCCAACAATACCTGCCACAGTGCTTGAGCCCACACGATAGCTGAAGCTGATCGTCATGAAGGAATCCCCCGTGCCAAGGTATCAACAAAGAAATACCATACATTTAAAATAATGCATAGAAAATAACTACACTATAATTTGGTCTGAGAATACTGAAATAATAATAATAATTTAAAGCTTACCATAGACATATAGCGAGGCTATCGCCTCGCGGAACGAGGTGTTTAGCCTCGCAATCCAGGGTCCCACTCTGGTCAGCAGGTCATCGAACTCGGCCCGGTTCAGCCTGAAGAACCGCTGGAACAAGCCGTCGTCCAGTCGCAGCTCCTGGACCAGCCGGTGATGAGCTCGGTTGTCTACCCGAATGGGATGAACCAAAAAGCATCGGCGGCATCTTCTCTGACAGTAGAGCAGGGCGATGACAGCAATCTTCTGACGGTTGTTCATGATAAATGATAGAATATTGATGGAGAGCATCTATATTTATACCAATGTATTCCCTCCAATAATATATAAAGAGCAGGAGGGAATTAAATTTGTTGGTTCAGAATACAGGGTGTGGTTATAAATCCAGCTAGCCTATGCACACAACTATTTTCAATGTTACTGGAAAAATTGCTAAAGTGCTAGCTAGCTTGTAGAAATTATTACAATACATTAAATATAGCTGCAAGCAGCAATGCGGGTTCCTCCGCAAAATATTATAAAAATGTACATTGTAGAAGGTCAAGAGTTACATTTACATTTATTCATTTAGCAGACGCTTTTATTCAAAGCGACTTCCAAAAGAGAGCTTTACAAGAGTTGGACAACAAGAGAGCATAACTACTTCATGTAGGGCCAACTACAATAGGCTGAATGGGGATTTGAACTCATGAGCATAAGGTTACAAGGCAGCCTCTCCATCCTCTCTGCTACACACCAACTGTTGAAAATGTATGAGTAGAAAGGGCAGAGTATTAGCTTTGGTCAGCTTTGGGACAAAGGTTAAGAAACGGTTGAAATTTCAAAGTGGAATTGCGCTTGGTATTTCATAATGATGTCATCCTTTTTAACTAAACAGATATTCAAATGTAAGACAGGTTAAAAGACTGCTGCTGGATTCAAACCTACAACCTTATACTTTGCCGGTCACTGTCCCAGTCCATTGAGCTATTCTCAGTGTTTAATATTGTCATGTTCAGTTACTGTATAAAAAAGTAAGCTGTTTCTTCTGTGGTAAGAGTTGTTAGATTCAGACAAAGTTTAAACTACTCAAATTCAATCATATTTTGACCTACCAAGGTGACATTGTTGATGGTACTTCAGAGTGATGTCATCTTACATTTACATTTATTCATTTAGCAGACGCTTTTATCCAAAGCGACTTCCAAGAGAGAGCTTTACAAAGTGCATAGGTCACTGATAATAACAACAAGATAGCCCCACAGCATTGCGGGTAGTCAAAAACAAGAAGTACATATTGTGAACAACCAAAAAAAAAATAGTGCTAAAGGGAAGAAACCATAAGAGCATGTAGTTAAACAAGTTAAATTACACAACATTAATCTCTAAGTGCAGGTGTACCTGTAGGAAAGCAATAAAAATAGGATTAACTAAAATAGAATACAACAGTTTAAACCAGCTACCACTAACCAACAAGAGCAACAGTCTAAGCAAGAGTCATTGTGATCCTTGAGGAAACTAGCGTTGGGTTCAGCAAACCATTCCTAAGTACCATTGTACTCCCGGAACAAGTGCGTCTTGAGCCTTCTCTTGAAGGTGGAGAGACAGTCCGTGTCTCTGATGGAGGTGGGGAGTTGATTCCACCACTGGGGTGCCAGGCAGGAGAAGAGCTTGTGCTGGGACCGGGCGGTCTTGAGAGGTGGGACCACCAGGCGGTTGTCTGAAGAAGACCGTAGGTGGCGGGTGGGGGTGTAAGGCTGCAGGAGAGACTTGATGTAGTCGGGCGCAGTCCCGTTTACTGCTCGGAAGGTCAGTACCAGGGTCTTGAATCTGATGCGGGCCGTTATGGGTAGCCAGTGGAGGGAGATGAGGAGCGGGGTAACGTGGGAGCGTCTGGGTAGATTGTAGACCAGGCGGGCCGCTGCGTTCTGAATCCTCTGAAGAGGGCGGGTTGCGCATGATGGGAGACCGGCGAGCAGCGAGTTGCAGTAGTCCAACTTGGAGAGGACAAGTGCTTGGACAAGCAGCTGGGTGGAGTGCTCAGACAGGTATCTCCTGATCTTCCGGATGTTGTAGAGGGTGAATCTACACGACCGGGAGACCGCAGCAATGTGGGCCGTGAGGGAGAGCTCGTCATCCATGGTAACCCCAAGGTTCCTGGCAGAGGATGAGGGGGTCACCGTCGCAGATCCCAGGGTGATTGAGAAGTCATGGGAGATGGAGGGTTTGGCCGGGATGATGAGAAGTTCCGTTTTGGCAAGGTTCAGCTGGAGGTGGTGCTCAGTCATCCAGGTGGAGATGTCTGCGAGGCAGGCCTCAATCCTAGCTGAGATCCCCGGATCGGTCGGAGGGAACGACAGGTACAGCTGCGTGTCGTCAGCGTAGCAGTGGTAGGAGAAGCCATGGGAGGTGATGATTGGTCCAAGTGAGGTGGTGTACAGAGAGAAGAGGAGGGGAACAAGGACGGAGCCCTGTGGGACACCAGTGGAGAGCTGGCGAGGGCCTGACAGTTTGCCTCCCCAGGAGACCTGGTAGGATCTTCCCAACAGGTAGGATGAGATCCACTGGAGTGCAGTGCCAGTGATGCCCATCTCAGAAAGTCTGGAGAGCAGGATATGGTGGTTAACCGTATCAAACTCCGCAGAAAGGTCCAGCAGAATGATGACGGATGACCTGGAAGCCGCTCTGGCAGACTGGAGGGCAGTGGTGACTGAAAGGAGGGCAGTCTCTGTGGAGTGGCCGGTCTTGAAGCCCGATTGGTACAAGGCCATATCTTGAACCCAATAAGGTTTGAAAACCATCAGTCAAAATGATATTTGATTTATTGACACAAAGAGATTGAGGCAATGTGGACATTTACATAAATACACCCCTTTTAGACATTTTGTATTACATTTCTCATTCCATTTCACCCTATATAAAAACACAAGTCTTGGCATTTTTTTTCCTTGCCGCACTGCATGCTGGTTACCCAAGAGCGCTGACACTGATGATCTAGCTGTGCTCCGACTGCGTGATATGACGAGATGCTAGTGACGCACTAAGGTCTCGGAGTCTCCTGAAATGGAACGCGTCTTTCTGCCTTGAAGCTGCGTGCGCATCATCATAAAGGCCCCATGTAAATGTCAAGATAACATCCAAGCTAACAATTTCGCCAAATCTGACTGCAGCTTTGTACACCATATGTACTGTGTTATGGTTATGGTACTTTGACTTTCATTAAAGTAAAACATACTGGTTTGTCCTTTTTCATCAATGTCTTCAAAAAAGCAGTCTGCAGAGCTACTGTGTCTGTGGGGTGACTGTCTGTCTCTGGAGGGCTGGCAGGCAGGGGCAAGCAGGGCCTGCATGCAGGCAGTCAGGGCAGGCCAGCTGGATGAAGCTGTCCTGGTGTTAGGGCTGAAGAGAAGCTGCCCAGCTGGAAGGGGGTGGTCCAGCAAGTTCAGGTAGTTCAGCATCCCTTACGGAAGGAAAATATATTGCAGTATGTTGGAAAATATGATGTGATATATTAGGCAATATATGTCCATATATGGGATTTAATAATGATATTGTACGGAAATACATGGGATAATATATTGATGATAAATATATTACTAATATATTATAAACTATCTAATATATTCATGTAATATATTACAATATATTGCAGAATACAGCAATGATTGCCGTTTTCCATA
Organism: Hypomesus transpacificus; assembly: GCF_021917145.1. Classification (NCBI taxonomy): domain Eukaryota; kingdom Metazoa; phylum Chordata; class Actinopteri; order Osmeriformes; family Osmeridae; genus Hypomesus; species Hypomesus transpacificus. Next base: position 14,624,846 of record NC_061082.1, on the reverse strand, counting down.
TATTGCAATATATTCAACATGAATATATGATATATGTGTTTATATATCCCAAAACATATGCAATTTTAAATCTATAAATACCAACATAATGTATTCCGATTTATATGGGAAAATGTATTGGTAATGTATGTAAAGATATAGTGTCACATGTATGTTTAATATATGGTAGAATATATTTGAATTATATGTAAAAAATATAGCTGTAAGCAGCAATGGCGAATTCCTCCTTCAAAATGGCAAAATATTGTAAAATTGATATAATAGTTACACCGGGATTACCCAGAAAACTAGAAACTAGAACTTTTTTTTTTTGTAAAAAAAAAAAAACACCTATGTCTAGAGTTGAACCTGGAACCCTTCAGTTACCAGCACAACCTCTCATCCAATTGAGCCATTCCAAGATCTAGACTTTGCAGTGTTCAGTTACTGAACGATAAAATAAGACGTTTCTCCTATGGCAATCATAGTCACATTTGGTCCAAGCTCAAACAGCTCTAATTCAGTCATATTTTCAGATATTAAGGTGAAACTTTGCAGGGTACTTCAGGGGGAAGTCACCTTAAAGCCTATTCCTGACGGGGGAATCCTAATTATATGGAATGATATACATGAAATAAATGTACAGATATGTGTTCAATATATTGTGGAATATATTTTAAATATAGGTAAAATTATATGGAAAAATATTTGAAATATATGACAATGATCGCTTCCAGCAAACCTCTTTTGAATTCGCCACTTCCCCCTAAATAAATGTCAATCTTACGGTATTTACGTGTTTGGGGGCAAATTTTCAGTTAGCAGGTGGTACTGTTTGAATCGGGATTCCATTTGAAATACTGCCGTTGACAACCATATCCGAATACCTTCTAGATGGCTGAGCGGTTAGGGAATCAGGCTATTAATCAGAAGGTTGCCGGTTCGATTGCCGGAAGCGCAAAAATGAAGCTGTGTCCTTGGGCAAGGCAATTCACCCTACATGCCTCGGGGTATGTCCCTGTACTTACTGTAACTTACTGTAAGTCACTAGATAAGATCGTCTGCTAAATGACTAAATGTAAATATCACCATATATGTCTGTACATTGTATAGACATGCTCTCGTATATGTACACATGCATTGTACAATATATCTTTCCATATAATTTTACATATATTTAAAATATATTCTACCATATATGAAGCATACATGTGACACTATATCTTTACATATATTACCCATACATTTTCCCATATAAAGTGGCATGGATTATGGTGGTTATTTATGAATACATAATTGCATATATTTTGGGATATATAACCCCATATACTGTATATTCATGTTCCATATATTGCAATATATGGAAAACGGCAATCATTGCTGTATTCTGCAATATATTGCAATATATTACATGAATATATATTATAGTTTATAATATATTAGTAATATATTTATCATCAATATATTATCCCATGTACTTCCATATATAATATATTGGTCAATGTAATGGAAAATAATATATTACAATGTATTAAAATGTATTTCAAATCATATATTGGTAAATACATTTTCTTTCCGTAAGGGATCCTCTGTTGAACTCTGTTGAGCAGGCCTCTGCATGACCCTCCAGACCTGTAAAGTGAAGAAAGGATCCATGTCAGTTGTGAATAATTAAGCTTTTTACATCTACACTTGACATAAACTACAGTTTTGACTGTGAAATGCAGTGGCAGTACTTGAACTTGAATCCAAATGTGGTGACCTGATGGAGACCGGGCCATGCAAAGTCACTCAAAACATTTGGTTCGATTCCAGACTCTGGCAGGAGTATTTAGCTCTAAACTGGTAAATATATACAAATCTGACAAAAGACCAGCTCGACCTTTGCCTGTAAACAGTGATTCTGACTGTCAGAGACCTTTAAATACCCTTACAAAAAAGAAGTATATTAAAGTATACTATAAGTATACTAAAATATGGATAGTACGCTTTTAGTTCACTTTTGATATACTTTTAAGAAGTATGCTTAGAAAATAGTTCACTTTTAATATACTTTTAAGAAGTATACTTAGAAAATAGTTCACTTTAATATACTTTTAAGTATGCTTTGAAAATAGTTCTCTTTTGATATACTTTTAAGGAGTATACTTAGAAAATAGTTCACTTTTGATACACTTTTAAGTATGCTTTAAAAATAGTTTACTTTTGATATACTTTTAAGAAGTATGCTTAGAAACAGAAAATTGTATACATTTCTACTGGAGTAAGATGTACGTTTTCTATTATTATACAGCAAAAGCAGTAAAAATAATTTTAAAGTACATTACAGGTTACATTTTTTAGATCCATTTCATTCTAATTATTCACGTCTATGAAAATCTATTATGCATTGCACATTGAATCTTTTTTTGTTACTGAAGCTGTAACCTTTATTACTGCCAAAACATTCTGAAGCCCTATACTCTTATACTAATAATTATCAATTGGAGTATTAATGGGAAAAAAACGAAAAAGCTACTTGAAAATTTGAAGGTTATACTGACTGAAGAACGAAATAACAACGTGAAATAATGAAAATAGTGTGGCTCATTGGCTAGTCAATTCCCATGATGCAAGGCGGCAAAGTGTTAAAATTTGCCGATAAGTTTGCCGTTTGTTCGAAATACAAATGTAACTTCATGAATTTCGTTTTTTAAATGTGTCTGCTTAGAATGTAGTGTTTTGTTGCATGGTAATTGTCATTGTTGTGCTGGTTTACCATTGTCACCATGAGTTAAATGACTGTTACGTTTCATCAGAAGAGCTGGATTCGCAATCCATTAACACTTATACTATAAGTAGCTTTATTCAGAATCTGCAGTGTGACTTTGTGAGGGCCCCCGTTCTCGCCATGTGATGCAAGATCTGAGGCGTCCGAAGGGCCCCTAAACAAAACATTTTATTAGTAAGTCATAGTGAAATTTTATTTATTAAGTTTACTTCTTGAGGTACTTATATTAATTGAAAGTGCACTTGAAAGTATTGCAAAGTATACTTTGAGGCTCTTTAGGAAGTATACTTCATGAACCGAAAGTGCCCTACACAGGTTACTTTAGAGTATTCCAAGGTATACTTTTAAGTACTTTAGGATGTGTACTTTAGGAACGGAAAGTGCACTACACAGGTTACTTTAGAGTATTCCAAAGTATACTTTGAAGTACTTTAGGAAGTATACTTGATGAACTGAAAGTGCACGACACAGGCTACTTTACAGTATTCAAAAGTAAACCTTAAAATACACTATAAGTGTACTTTAAAGTGTACTAAATGACCTAAAAAGTGGGCCAATTCAGTTTACTTAGTACAAAAATTGTATATAAATAAGTACACTGCTAGTATACTTTAAGTAACATGATAATAGTATACTTTTTATACTAAGTATACTTACAAAATAAACTTGAAGTATACTTCTTTTTTGTAAGGGTAGGCTGACCGAGTGAAACTAGCCTGGCTAACGTAGGTCGCTTTCTCAGGAAAATGACAAATGAAATAGGCTTGTTTTGAAAGATCCTATACACTGGCTATCTTCAGTAGACTCTTGTCTACAAAAAGCAGCCCTCCCTGACGTTTTAGGACTAGAATTTAGTGAATTACGATATCGTTTACACACTGCCAGTGAGTAAGCGAGCCGAGTCTGTCACTGAATCAAAGTCAAACGATGTACCCCCGGGACGCAGGCTCACTCCACTTGCAAGTTTTCCACAAATCACAAAAATAATCTGAGCATCTGGCTACAAGCACAATTCCTACATCTCCTAAAGGCTTCCCTCCTCGAGGTTTGGTAACAAACACATTTTTGGTGTCGACCGAACTGTAAAATGGTGAACTTATGAACATAACGCGACCAAAACATGGCTGCCGCCTAAGCCTATGCGGTCTCCCTGGTGCATAGGCTTATTACAAAGACTTTCACGAGCCAAATCAAAATTCTGAGCCGACAGGTCTGTGTGGAATCGTTTGTTCTCCTAAAAGCTGCCCTCCTCTACCTCTCTGATGAATTTGCGGAGATGCGATGATTCAGTAATTACACAGAGGGAAAAACTAGCTACTTTTCGAGTTCGGTTTTCCGTCACTTCAAACTCACAATTTAAAGGTCTCAAAGTGCTCAAACCTTCACCATAATTCAAGAGTAGTGTACTTTCACGAACCCAATCATTGATTCTAGATTAAAATGTGTAAAAATAGGACTTACCGAACGTGGCTGCCTCCGACACATCTTTCATCCAGTTGAAAACAACAATGGCCGCCGAAAAATAATTTATATTCATAACGGCGAGCTGCGATTGGAAGCGAAATGAGGGTGAGAGTGGGGCTTGGTCAGCACACCATTTCCAGAAAGGATGTGTGTGCGTCTCGCCAAGCTCGCGCGTGTCAGTAGGTTGATCACCTGTTCCTCTTTGCGCTGTATAGCACAGCATTTTCAATATGCGACGTGCGGAACAAGGGGTGAAAATGCTGTGCGACACAACGCAAAGCGGGACAGGTGGTCACCCTAGTGTCAAGGGGCAGGATGAGTCTGTGAGAATTTGGAGCGCGCACTGTGGAGCAATTCAATTGAATTAAATCATATATTGACATACCAAGGTGAAATTGTTTATGGTACTAGAGATTGATGTCGTCTTGAACCCTATTAGGTTTGAAAAACAATCAGTCAAAATTATATTTGATTTATTAACAAAAAAAAGTATTGAGGCAATGTGGACATTTACATAAATACATTTCTTTCAGCCATTTTGTATTGCATTTCTTATTCCATGTCACCCTATGTAAAGACATACATTCTACACATCTGGAACTAATTTCAAGTTGATTTGGTCTATGGTTTATGAGTAGAAGGGTTTTGAAGGTTGTACCAAATTTGGACAGTACAGCAAAATCTATCATGGCTGACCTTATGGGTTCTTGAGGCTTTTTTGTTCCCCATGAGAAATAGGCATGTATACCAATTTTCAGGCATTCTGGAGTAATAAGGCGCTGGGGAAATCACGTAGACTTTGGGCGTGTTTTATAGCGCCACCTATGGGCGCACATGGGCCACTAGCTGTCTGGGAGTAATGAGTGACATGTTGTATCATTGGGCCAAATTGGAAAAAATCGGGTCCAGGACTTTTTGAGCTATTGGGCCATTTAGCGGAGAAATATAATAATAATAATAATAAGAAGAAGAATACTAACAAAAACAGTAGGTTTCCTCCTACCGGAGGAACCCTAACAACAGGTTCCCTCCTACCGAAGAAGCCCTAATAATAAAAATGAGCACAAATACAACATGGACCATCTCTGTATTCCAGCTGGCACAAGACCCGTTACATAGAGTGCGGGTGGCATTTAATCTTTCACTCGGCCTAAAAAAGGTGTGGAAAAAGACAACCTTTTGTGTGCTGTAGATAGATCATGTCAGATCTAGAAAGCGTATCAGATTTTACTTAATGTGTGTAAAAGTTGTATTTTGTCTGCACATTTGCCATGACATTATACGAACTACAACAGTGATTTAAAAGAACTACAGCTCTGAATTAATCTGTCTGTCTCCGAGCGTGGTGCACTGTGGGAATGCCAGCGGTGCAGAGCGGTAAAAAACGCTGCAGTGTGAGCGTTGATATTTTTTAATATTGACCGTTAGAGACTTGTTGCTCTTGTGGTTAGTGGTAACTTATTCAAATTTTTGTACTCGCTGTGATATATATACTTATATTTTAATGTTGCTTGTTTTTTCTACAGGTACACTTGGACTTATAGCGGTTCATGTTCTTCAATTGTAACTTGTTTAACTACATGCTCTTATGGTTCTTCCCTTTGGCACTTATTTTGGTTGTTCACAATATGTGCTTCATGTTTTGGCTACTAGAAATGTTTTGGGGCTATCTTGTTATTATCAGTGACCTATGCACTTTGTAAAGCTCTCTCTTGGAAGTCGCTTTGGATAAAAGCGTCTGCTAAATGAATATATGTAAATGTAAACGATTCTGCATTTCTTTTTTTCCATAATTATCAATTTAAATTAATGCACTGACTCAAAATAAATAGTTGAAACTTAAATTTTCGATTTTACTGGGGCTCAGCAGATTTATACTGGGGCACGCGCCCCAGTAAAAAGGGTCTAGCAACGCCCCTGTGTCTTTGTCAGAAATAGTAATCCATCAAGCATTGCACAGTCAGTTGGTGAACAAGTTTAAGAAAGCTTTATTGCTTGTGGCAGCAAGGAGACAAAACATCACACACCATTGTGCTACAAAGTTTGTCTGCTAGCATATTGTGCTAGCTATCTATTTAAACAGAACCACTCTTTACAGTGATTGGCTAAGACAAAGGCATGGCTTTTCTTCATTGGCTCCCTTGCATAGACCTGGCGCACATGTGTGCGTGCATGTTTGAGTGTGTGCGTGTGTGCGCTCTTTGACCCCCGTAAACTTGACCATATGATTCACCAAACACAGATAAGGCCAGACATCTTTCATGCAGCAGCGGCCGGCTCATAGAGGGCGCTAGAGCGCCGCCCCACCACTGCTGCATCACATTCCGACCTGAAACTTAATTTAATAAGATTTAAAAAAAAAGAAAAACATATCTAATGAGTAAAGTCAATATTATATAGCTAATAGAATATTGAATCTGCAAAAAAAAAGATATACGTTGTCTAAAGTTAGCTGATTTCCGGCTGGGCGCAAGTTACTTGCGCCCCATTGACTGTCGTTATAAGTTGTACATGCGTAGTTCGCTCCTCTCAATGCAAGAGATAGGACCAGAGCCTGTTTAAGGAGAGCCTGCCCACTCCCTATTAAGCCCCATTGTACCGAATTTTGTTGCAGTTCCACCAGAGTTCCACCAGGAGTGATCGCGGTCGAGTGCAAAATGAATGGGAGTCTATGGAGCTAAACGGCTAAATTTGTCTCTTTCGCCTGATTGTCGTTGATAAATCTCAGATTTGATTATAGTTTTTGCATGTTCAACATGGATTACAGGTCAAAAGTTGAATGAACGAGTACTTATGTCCTTTCGATTTCTTACGGGGTAAGTCGTTGTTGCCCATAACACACTAGCATTCTGCTAACGAATGTTGATTGGTTAGTGAAGGACTGACAACGACCAGAGATCCCGCTTGATGGCATCCGAAGCATAACCAGAATGTCAGAGCATTAGCAACATAAGCAACAACATTAGCATGCCAAAACTCTTTCTAGCATTTGTATTGACAGGGAGAGCCTAACCTGTCAGCTGTGTTGTCGATGCCTCGAGAGTAAAGTGGAAGTAACCAGAGCTTGCCGTCAAGCAGTAGCATTGGTCGTACGATGTGTATGACATCAATGCCATTTTCAAAGGCTTTTTAGAACAGAAAGGCGACTTTAAAAAAAATCTAACACCCAGTGGTGGTTTTTTTTGCTCCCCTTTCGATTTCAGAATTCAAATTACTAGACAAAACATTATATCCTGAGAAAAGTGTATTTTGAGGGGTATAGCTCCATAGACCTCCATTCATTCTGCACTTGACCGTTAGCGCCCTCATATGGAACTTGAGTGGAACTGCAACCAGTTCAGAACCCGGAAGTTTCCCGAGAGTGGGAGTTCTCTCTTTATTACACATTCTCTGATAGGACCTCGCCGGGGCGCAGAACACCTGCGCCCCAAACTGCTGATTTACTAGAGGGCTTGTCAAATACATTATGATAGGGCCCGTTATGTATGTCACATCCAATCACATCACTCAACACATTTAAGAAGTTGTTTATTTACGTTGTCATGGTGTTGTCTCAGAACAGAACTTGTAGCTACCATAGCTCTAGCGTTATACAACTAGCTAGCTAGCTAACGTTGTGATGGAAACTTGCAATTCAGTCAAGTCGCTTAAAAATACGCCCTTTGAAAAAAGAAATGTTGGACCTGATCGGCGAGACCAATTTTCACCCTACGTCACACGACTGTCAAGCTGGCTCAATTCCGCATGTCGGTTGCAAAAGACAAACTTCTCCCGAGTAGCCTACAGTATAATACACTTGGAGTGTCGATCAGGTCATCATATATATCTGTTCACTGGATTACAGGGCTTGACATTAACTTTTTGAGGCACTTGTCATTTGGGCAAGTATATTTACGTTTCACTTGTCAATGCACTAAAGTCACTTCGATACCTTTATATTGCCTGACCAAGTGATCGGGCAAAACTAGCCTGGCTAACAGAGGTCGCTTCCTCAGGCAAATTATGAATGAAACAGGCTTGGTTAAAGAAATCCGAGAAGCTGGCTATCTTCAGCAGGCTCGTTTCTACGATAGGTAATCTGCCCTGACGTTTCTGGTGTATAATGGAGTGAAGTACAACATTGTGTACATTACCAGTGAGTGAGGCTATGGTCAAAAACAGTGTAACGGGGACACAGTCTCACTCAGATTGCCAGTTTAAACAAATCACAAAAATAATCGGACTAGCTGGCTAACAACAGAATTCTAATCTCTCTTGAAAGCTGCCCTGCTCGACTTTTTAGATGTAGAATTGACTGTAAAACGGTAAAATTATGAACTTAGTGACATGAGTCATGACGTGAAGACATGGCTGCCGCTCGACTATACGGTCTGTACTCTACCGGGCGACATTCTCACTAAAATTTCAAGACTTTCGTGACCCAAATCAAAATGTTAATTCGACAGATCAATGGGAAATCGCTTTTTCTCTTATAGGCTGTCCTCCTCGACTTTTTGGGTCTTTTTAAATCAAACTATTTGTATGATCCGTGTGGTCCTTTTGCCGTTTTAAATGCTATCCTTTCCCAGTTTTCTGCAGCCACATAGTGCGCGCATCCCGAATGTTTACAAACAAAAAATGGGTCTATTCATTCAGCAACCATCGAATGACAGCGGAAAACACATGTTTTCATCACTTCAATTGACAAATGTGTAAATACATTTAGGAATGCACGAAAATACTGCTGTTGAGACATAATTTCTTCCCCCGGGGGGGCATGCCCCCGGACCCCCCTAGCAAGGCGAGATACTAGCCTAAATATACTTGTAGCCCCCCCTGGAAATAAATGCACCAGCCGCCACTGCTTTCATGGCCTCTCCAGTAAGAGAGAATGGTCAGCCCAGGTCACCTTGTTTACGTATGCCTTGTGTTACCCAAAGTTCAGATTTGAGGGTAGGCCTCTTTCTACACACAAGGAATGCTGAACACAGAATCATTCTTATACAGAATAACAGTTACATCTTCAATTTTTCCAACAGTCTTACTATACTAAACCTTGCAGTCACGCGATTGAGGTAAACAAATCCTTTCAGTTTCCTCTTCTGAGCCTATGCAGGTCACGTGAAAAAGACTCGTACCCAAAGACACAGTCGAAAAACGAATCTTTTACACGTAGACATGGACAGGAGATGAACAAATCTTTTACCCAAAGACACAGTCGGCAGATGAACAAATCTTTTACCCTAAGACACGGTCGGAAGTTAAACGAGTTGTACTAAAAATAGGTACCAAAGCCACTAAGAACACTGTCATCACTAGCTGAATCACGGGCACTGCACTATATCTATAATTCCAAAAATCTGTGTCACCGACATCCCGGGCACTGTGCCCTATCTATAATTCCAAAAGTCTGCATTTGTGTGTTATTATGATCTTAAATAACAAGGATGAGAAAATATGCTCTTGGCCCTCCACACATAAGAGCAGAGTATTTTTTTCAACCAATTATAATCCAGGATTATTATAAACTAATCCTTACTTTAAAACTTTTGGATGAATCCGAAGACTGGAATAAAGAATCAAAATGTATATTCGATGTGTTTTTTTTTATGTGGTTGTACTTTTATTAACTAGTAACTCGCATTCGTGCGTAACTAGTTAAGTAGTTCAGTAGTAACTCTCGAAAACGTGCAAAAACTTTAATTCGGTGGTGTAATGCGAGTTGCACAATACTAGAAGCACCCTCTTTGCGCTTATTCTGAATGCGAATTGGCAAAACCGGAAATGCTTTTTAGGACTCGAGGCCGGAAGTTAAAACATGGCATATATACAGCAACGGTTCCGTTACTGGTTTGTAAATGAGATTCAAAGTTGTAGTTCCCTGCTTTACAAGGTATAAAGGCATTTTAAATTAAGGACAGCGACGTGAAAGTAGAACATTGTCATTCAAAAATGATCATGTCTAATACGTTGCAAATTTAAAGCTGGAAAGTTGGACTAGTACCGGACGTTTTCAAAATATTGCGGACGCCATGTTTACTGTATGTATTCTATCGTAAACATTTGATTCGTGGAGGGATTAAGAAATATCAGGAGCTATCTTCTGACGTTACGTTTCAAAGGGCCATCGTATGAGGTAAAGTAATCGTTATTTTTTTTATTACAAATGTACTGCAATATATTATGTTAATGTACTACCTACACGGAACCACTATTCGCGAATATTACCAGATTACTATTTTTTAGCTCTCTAGCTCAGATGCTAAGCATACCGAAAGTACCGCTCCAAGAAACCAAAATGGCTTTAGTAGTTGAGCTTAACGATTCCGAACCTGGTTTAGGCAGGGTGAGATTTGTTGCCTTAGAATAAAAATACTGTTTTACACTAGATGTTACAAGAAACGTATTAGACTAGTACGCCTGTACAACGTGTGCGTCAATTGCAAATCATTTTAGAGTACAAGCATTTAGCCTATTTTTTGTTGTATGTTTGTCTGCTTTGGACATTGATGGAATGTCTTTGTTCTACCAATTGTTTGCTGTCGTTGAATTCAGGTTCTTTGAATTTTGCGACTCCACAAACGTTGAAAGATTCAGTTGACTTGGTGTGACACATTTTGGTTGGTGTTTCTGCTCGTGTTTTTGCACAACTGCGTGCCTTTAACAAAAATCAATTCATATTTTATTCCATTAACAATAGCCACTACCTTTGAGAGCCTTAAGTGCTCACACTTACACTCAAGGAAATACTTTAATTGTTATAATGAATCATAACAGTCTGTTTGGAAGACCACAAGGCAGAGTTTTCCAGTCCCCTAACAAGACGGGCATGTTCCAGTCCTTTGGACCGCCAGGATCCACTACCTCTTCCCAGGGGACAAGTTTCGGGCAAACTGCGACATTTGGGCAGTCATCTACCTTCAGTCAGCCAGCAGACTTTGGTCCGACCTCAGAACAAACCTCCATGTTTGGGCAATCACCTGCCTTTGGGCAGGGACCGTCTCTGGGGCAGAGCTCTCTCTTTGGGAACAGGGGTGGGCTTGACCATGCTTCTTCACCATCCTCTACATTTTCCACAATGACCCAAGCTCCAGCCTTTGGTCAGACCTTGTTGGGACAGAGTGGCACTGGATTTAGTGGTCCTCCGCCATCATATGGAAGGGTAACTGGGAACATTCAGAGTTCTGTATTTGGACAGACCCCTGCATTTGGACAAACATCTGCCTTTGGGGAGCCCTCTGAGTTTGGGCAGCAGACCCAAGGTTTCAGCCTCCCTTCTGGAACTTCCCAGGTGTCATCTGGTACTACCCCCTCTTCTGGGTCACGGCAGTCCATGAGCTGCAGTCAGACTCCCTTTGGACTTCCACATACCACACCCATCTCCTTTGGCGCAGCTCCCAGTGCAGTTCACAACATAGGATTCCGGACATCAGAGTTCAGCTTTAAACCATGCAATGAGGCATTGTTCAAGCCCATCTTCAGTGTTAGCCCTGAGCCTGCCAACTCTCTGCTTACTGCAGCATCAGAAAAGCCCTTTAGCAGTGATTCCCAGCCATCATCAAATAGTATGGATAGCAGTGGGTCCACTAGTTCTGGCTTCTGTCTGCTGACCAATGATCCTGTTGGCTTCAGCTTCTCACAGCCAGCGGCAGCTCCCACCATCTCTGCTCCCAGCGGTGGTATCGGCCAGAATGACCCCCTTACCACCAATGCCACCTCCAGCACGCTGCAGTTCACCTTCTCCCAACCAGGCACTCCATACAATACCAACACCAATGTCAACACAGAAGCTGGCTGCCATCAGTCAGCCCCCAGAACCCCATCTTCCTTCAGCTTTGTGCCGAAAGTCATCCTTTCCCAACCAGTACCACCGATGGCCCATTTTGGAAGAGCCATTTCAGATAACACCTTGGCATTTAGGGACTCCAAAACCAAAACAGAGGGCCCAGTGAGAGCCGAGGAGAGAGATGATAACCAAGAGAGTGCTTTTGAGTCGACCATTTTAAGCAGGCTAGGGAAAGGGACCAAGCGAAAGGAGGAGCCTGTGGGTCCCTGTACTTCTGCAGGAAATCCAACCAATGCAGAGTACTCACAGGCTGGTACAGACGAGCCCAGACACCCTCCAAAAAGACCCCTCCTAAGGTCCCGTGCTCCAATGGGCGGGCTCTTCCATAGCGCCATGTCAGGGCTAATGAAGTCTACGGGCAATGTGGTGCGGAGGGAGCTTTTGAAAGAGGGGGAGCTGCAGCAACCAGAGTTGGGGGAGACGGAGATTGCAGACACGCTCGCCCTGAGGACCCACAAAACCGGAACACAGACCAGTGGATCAGTTGTCATGAGAGAGACTAAAGAGAAAGCAGAGGAGATAGGTAAGCCCCAATATATATTTTAGGTTGCTACATATTTGCTGCACTCTGTAGCAGAAGGAGATGTGGTTTCTAATAATGCTAGAGGATTGTAGTTTGTCATAAATATAGCTGTCTGCCTGGTTTATTTGTCAGTCTGGCCTAAAGCATTTTTAACCAGTTTGAAAAATGTTATTACATACTTCCCACATGTCTGCTAGCAAAGATTTTAAATCATGTAGACAAATCCAATAGTTGGACTGAAGACCCCTCCAGGACACAATATTTGTGAATAGGTTTGATGCTTGACAGATCTAGATCCAGAATAATTTACCTGGCTTTACTTTTAACAGGATTGATTGTTTTCAATGTTTAACAAGTGTAAATATCAAACACAATGCTGTTGTGCTATTATTATTGTTTTATGTTTTATCCTCTTCAAGGGTCAGTGGAAACCCCTGACAAAGAGCCTGAAACCAAGACCCCTGTGAGGCGAGCCCAACGTGGGGACAGCATTGATAGCCTAGGGGGCTTGTCTCCTACAGATACCACTAACATCCAGTGCAAGAATGTCCCAGCAAACCTCAACAAAAAAGATATTCTTGAGAAGCACTTTGCCCGCTTTGGGAAAATTTGTAGGATTATGTGCCGGCCTCAAAAGAATCTGGCAACTGTTCACTTCCAAGATCATGTGAGAACAGATTTGTCTCCTTCAGAGCTAGCTATAACCAAAATGTTTGCGTATGTATTACATTGCATTTACAGTAAATTAGTGAAAATGATAGATGGCACATTTCTTAGTTTTTTCAGCTATTTGACTATATGAATCATATAATTTTATTGCGCACTAATTCCTCAAACATACCTCTGGAACATTTTGCGTTTAGACATCAGCAGCAAAGGCAAAAAAGAAAGGCAAACTTCTGCATAAACATGAGCTACTTATCTTCTGGCAAAGAAAAAAAATAAGTAAGTCTAAAGTCTTTTTTTTAACCAAAATGCATGCTTTGTGTCAATAAAGGCTTCTGCCTCCTTGCTTATCTATGGCAAATATATTCGTCATGCATTTCATGGTTGTTTCAGCTACAGGAAACAAAGGCGAGAAACCACCAGAAAGAGAGGAGCCACAGACCACAGGCCCTAGACTGGGGGGCTTCCTGTCTTCTCCACTGAGAAGACCCCCACCCAAAGTTCCCATTGTGAGCAGCACTGCATCCATCAACTTCAGGTAACCAAATAAACATAGTTTGATTTCAGGATTTCTTTTTTTGTGAGATTGACAGACACCAGTTTATTGTAAATAATCTTTGTACATCACAAAAATGTCTCGTCTTTTCAGTTCACCAGGGAAGAAGTCATCTGTTGCCAAGTCTTTCCATTTTGACAGTGAACCTCAACTGGAAACTAGTTCTGAGGGACAAGTCTCAGACTGTTCCGTTCCCTCTTCCCTCCTCCACCTGATTGGCCAGCAGGCAGACACAGCTGAGGACAAGTACCGCCTCCTGGAACAAAGGGACAAGATCCTGCGTCAAGGTAAATTTGTGTCAATAGACCAATTATCACCCTACGTCACACAACTGTCAAGCAGGCTCAACTGCGCATGTCAAAAGACGAACTTCTCCCCGGTCTATTACACTTGTGTAATAGTGTCGATCAGGTCATCATATATCTCAGGCCACTGGATTGCAGGGTTTGATATTAACTTTTTGAGGCTCTTGGCCTTTGGACAAATACATTTATGTTTCACTTATCAATGCACAAAAGTCACTTGACCCCAATACCCTTAAATAGCCTGACCAAGTGAGCGGGTAAAACTAGCCTGGCTAACGGAGGTCGCTTTTTCCGGCAAATGACGAATGAAACAGACTCGGTTAAAGAAATCCGAGATGCTGGCTATCTTCATCAGGCTCGGATCTACATTAGCCAGTCCTCCCTGACATCTCTGGTGTATAATGGAGTGAAATACAACATTGTGCACACTGCCAGTGAGCGAGTCTGACTGAGGCTAACGTCAAAACAGGGTAACGGGGACAGTCTCACTCAGATTGCCATTTTAAACAAATCAGAAAAATAATCGGACCAGCTGGCTTAAAGCAGAATTCGCATATCTCTTGAAAGCTGCCCTGCTCAACTTTTTAGATGTAAAATTGACTGTAAAACTGTAAAATTATGAACTTTGTGACATGACGTGAACACATGGTTGCCGCTCGGCTATGCGGTCTGTACCGAGCGACATTCTCTCTCAAATTTCAAGATTATTGTGACCCAAATCAAAATTCTGATGCGAGAGATCAATGGGTAATCGCTTTCTCTCTTAAAGGCTGTTCTCCTCAACCTTTTTGATCTTTTTAAATCTAACTATTTGTATTATCCGTGTGGTCCTTTTGCCATTCAAAATGCTATCCTTTCCCGGTTTTCTGCAACCACATTGCGCGCGCATCCCGAATGTTTACAAACAAATAATTGGTCTATTGCGAAGCTCCCAGTTCACTGGTCAAATCTTTAATTGGACCATGATTTAATTTAACTAATCATTACATTGGCTGACTGCATGTTTCTAAGAACATTTTCACTATGGCCAGAGAAAAAACACTGAAATCCGTTCATGCAAATACAATTGACATGGTCTGTCGCTAATTGGGGGAGCACAATTTGTAACTGCACCATATCACTAGTAACAATGCCCACAAAGTAACCATCCTGGGGGGACTGGTGGACTTGATGTCAAACCACTAGTGACCAGTGGGCATGTCATGTTAGTTAAGCGAGGAAGATGTGGCTGATCTATTGTTTGGTGGCTCAGGTCGGCCCAAACGGACAGACCTGGACCTGTCAAAGGTGTTTGTGGGGACGTGTCCAGACATGTGTCCAGAGAAGGAGCGCTACATGAGAGAAACGCGCAACCAGCTCAGCGCTTATGAGGTCGTCCCCAACACAGAGATGGTGAAGTCTGATTCATCCTACTGGAAATTCTATGACAGAACTAGTCAAATCACTAATGATTTAATAATATGAATTCTAATCCATTATCTAAGCCTACCTCATCAGTTATAGTTGATCAGGTCTTTGTAATATGTTATTGTGTGCCATCCCACTCATCCTGAGCAGGTGGACCACGTGGCAGCCATCAAAGAATACAGCCGGTCGTCAGCTGACCAAGAGGAGCCCCTGCCCTATGAGTTGCGGCCCCTTACTGTCCTCAGCATGACCATGAATTACTTGGTCAGCCAGATCATGGACCAGAGCCATGACAATTACCGTGACTGGTATGACTTTGTGTGGAACAGGACCCGTGGTATTCGTAAGGTAAGCCCACATAGGCTTGTCTCATCAGGGTCTTTGCATACTATGCATATGGTAACTGGATTCTGTAGGCATGCTGAACTGAAGGATACATTTATAGAATAGTTATTTGTAATAATACAAAAAAAGTGTCCATATCTGGCATGGATGTGGGATGATGTTATAAAAAGTAGTTTGGTAACCTATTTGGCTTCTCTGCATAATAAACAATAGTTCTGCTATTGTTAAAAGTGATGTGTAGAAACTTCAACTGTATGTCAGATAATAAATGTGAAGAAAAAATATACACTTCACGTGAAAGTTATATCAATGGAAGTGTAGTTAAATATCTTCTGTTATGGTATGTTTTTAAAGTCTAAGTTGCTAATCGGGCTGCAACAACGAATCGATTAAATCTACCCATACCATTTTGAAAAATGTATACTTTAATAATATTTGTATGAGTATAAAACCTCAAATAGACACCAGAGTATCTTAACAATGTCTGGTATACTTCCACAGCCTTTACTTTTTCAATTAAGTTTAAAATAAAATGATAGAAAATCAAAAATCTTTGAAAAAGGCTTAATCCTCGCAAATCTTTACTTTTTTCAAAAATGTGTCAAAAAATATTACATATACACCAGATTATTCTAATAAAGTCTGGCCTGCTTCCACAACCTTTCAATTTTCAATAAAAAAATAAATAAAACTCTTAGTTGCTCATCTTGGAAAATAGCATTAAATCCATGCTAATATTAATAACTTTTTCAAAATGGTGTGCCGGTTTGTGCACATTCTGAAGATTTTTTGCACTGTGAATTTGCACTGTCAGTTCTGTTTTTGAACTGTCAAAGGTTTTGGAAATTTAATGCTTTTTTGTTTTTTGATCCGATTACTAAAATAATCGTTAGTTGCAGCCCAAGTTGCTATTAAATTCAGATCCCTGTCCACTACTCCTAGTTTTGGCCCATGTATTGATGCATCTCTAAATAATTTCTCTCTACCTACTAGGACATCACCCAACAGCACCTGTGTGACCCTTTGACAGTGTCACTGATTGAGAAGTGTGCCCGCTTCCATGTGCACTGTGCTCACCACCTGTGCGAGGAGCCCATGATGTCTTTCGACGCTAAGATCAATAACGAAAATCTGACCAAGTGTATGCAGAGCCTTAAAGAGATGTACCAGGACCTAGCCAATCGGAGTGTCTTCTGCCCCCAAGAGGCCGAATTCCGCCAGTACAATGTTCTGCTCAAACTAAATGATGGAGACATTCTCCGGTCAGTCACCAATAAGACACAACACCTTTTGGTGGGATTTGAGTTTCATGTCTGGCACGGTGTGTGGTTGTTTGGCAACATGTTATTGTTAACATTTATTTTCCCATTTAGGGAGGTGCAGCAATTTCGTGACGAGGTCCGGAACTCTCCCGAGGTGAAGTTTGCGGTCCAGGCCTTTGCTACACTTAATAGTAACAACTTTGTGCGCTTCTTCAAGCTTGTGAAATCTGCCTCGTACCTATCCGGCTGTCTCCTCCACAGATATTTCAATCAGGTCAGAACCAAGCCCTCACACTAATTTATGTTGTGTGGTTTAATATGCTACTGGCTTATTTACCAGATGTGGATACCTCACTGCCATTAGCAGACTCTTTGAGCATAGAGTGCACATTTGGAGCATTGTTCTTGCCTATAGTCTCAAGAAGGGACAGTGGGTTAATTCAATAACAGTAGAAAAAAGCAATGATTTATTGATATATTTTGTCTTTGATGTTATTATGTCTCTATATATAAAGAAAAGAGTTTGTGCTACATGTGACAGATAACGGAACGAAGAACTGCTGCAGGCAAAATAACATTGATTACATCTTTATTTACTGAAAACCATATTGTTTGTTTTTCATGACTGTTATTTGTGTAGAAGACTCTGAATTATGAACCCACTTTACAGGGGCACAACCTCAATCGCAAGGTATTGTGCACTCATTGTCCATGCGTGTTTGTTCGTGTGTTTTTATTGGTAGGTGAGGGGTAAAGCTTTGAGGACTCTTAACATTGCTCACACTGTGGGCTCCCAGAGGTCAACCATATTCCCAATTGAGGACATGGTGAGGATGCTCATGTTTCGTAACACAGCTGAGGCCACAGACTTCATCCAACAGCATGGACTTAATATCAGTGACGGGTTAGTCAAACCCCCCACCTACCCACACCCACACACAGACACCCCATCCAGTTCAGGGCTCGACAATAACAATGGCCCGTGGCCAGTAAAAAGTAACGTCGGGACAGTTAAACTAGCAACTCAATGTCCCGATCGGGCCGCTGCAAAGCATTGATTGTAAGAAAAAAAATTGCATTGTAAAACTTAACATCCTGCATGTTTTGGTAAATGCATTAATAACTTTGCAACTCGTGGGGCGCGCCGCTGGCCAATCAAGAGTTGAGTAGTGAGTGACGAGTGGTTGTCAAATTGTAATTCTCTAATCTCAATACATTTGTTAACAACTGGCGCGAGACTGGCATGAGACACTGAAGTGAAGATGGCAGCAAAGGA
The DNA here is from genome assembly GCF_021917145.1 of Hypomesus transpacificus. NCBI lineage: Eukaryota > Metazoa > Chordata > Actinopteri > Osmeriformes > Osmeridae > Hypomesus > Hypomesus transpacificus. The sequence continues at coordinate 14,606,468 of NC_061082.1, read as the reverse complement.
GAGCTACGAGCTCAAACGGAAGCAACTTTTTTATGGAACTAAGATGCACTGTGTCTTCTGTCGTATGTTCCCGTCTAAAGCAGACAAAAGCGGACCTTTTTACACAGGCACTGACGATTTTAGAAACAATCCCTGACCAGCCATGCTAATAGCAGACAGCACCTGGTTTGCGTGACAGCTAAGCGGGTGGTTAACAATCCATCTTCCGGGCCGTTGACCATGATGGTCAGGAATTTAAATGCAGATACCCATCGTGTTATTGCACAACTTATAACAGCGCCATATCACGTAATTAAGACGGACCAGCCGTTCGCCTGGTTCCCCTGGGCCATTGAACTGCAGCAGAAGAATGGTGTTGACTTGGGTACTCGGTATCATACTGATGAAATGCTATGGAAGCTTTTATATATTGGCATTGAGGGACCAGAGGTTTCACAGTTTCAGCCAGACAGAGTTGTGCAGAGTTGGCTGTCAGCAGGGGAGAGAGCACGTCATGTTTGAGGTTAAAAATCGTTTTGCTGACTATTACCTTTTTGTTTTTTATCACTAGAAACGTGATTTCGTTTTTGTTCTTTTTATATCCAGGATGTGTTTAATAAGTGGTCAAACATGTTAACATAATAACATAAGTTATAAGTCTTTGGCTTAGTTGTAACAATGATAAATTAAAACTTTTGGAGGGGGCCCCAGTAAAAATAGTATTTGAGCCAGTAAGTTTCAGTGGGGCCAGGGGCAAAAAAAATTAACGTTGAACCCTGCAGTTAGAGGGATAATCTCTTCAACTGAGCTGACCCAGGGTTTGTGGGAATATGACCCCCGCAGCATGGTGGAGCTGAGTCGGACTACCTACCAGGACCCGGATGTTTCACTGCTCCAGAGGAAGTCTGAGGCCATCATTAGAAAGAGGACCGTGCTGATCGGGGAGGTGGTGAACGGAGGTCCGCTCCCTAAACCTACCCAACACACTCCATTCTGCAGCTTTGACTCCCACAATAAGTACCGGGGAACTGGACCCCTGGCAGAACCCACCACCTCTACCATCAGGACCAGCCACATGAGATCAGCAGGTAAAGGATTTATGCAAAATATAGACTAGCACAGTAAATTATTGTTGTCTTGTATTGTCCAACAAATTGTAAATTAAGTCATATAATTAGAATGATTGCTTTTATAAAAATAACACAATTGTCCCCTTTTCATTTGCTGTAATTCTCTTCTAACCTTGGCCTGACTATTAAAAAAATATAGACTGTAGAAAATGTAATAGAAGAAAAATAGAAGTTTATACAAACTAAAAATAACTGTATACATTAAAAACATCAACATTGTAAATAATCAATAAATAAACCTTAAAAAACAACTCACTGTGACCACATTGTGTTTTGACAGTGCCCATGTCTGCCCTGGTGCCAGAGGTCAAGGCCCAGTCTGAGGCTGAAATCAGACCCCAGATGCTGGCTGAGCCCAGGCTGTTTGGGGAGCCCCAGCTCGTCCCTGAGCCCTTCAAGCCTGCAGTTGTTGACAAGACGGGGGAGCTCGGTGCATTGACCCACGTTTCAGAGCCCCAGCAGCTGGTCCAGCCTGCGGCTCAGCTGCAGCCCATACAACCTCCATCACCCCCACCAAAACCAGAGCCTGTGTACTCTGATGAGGCAAGACAATACAACTGAGGTTTTTTGAATAGTCTACATTTTTTGGTTTATATTTTTATATTTCCCATTTAATTTCTCCAGGACATCCTAGTTGAGCTGGAGGGTGTGGTGGAGGAAGTGCTTGAGGCTGTGGTGTCTGAGGTTGCCAGAGCAGGGGCAGACTATGCCATGTCTGCTCTCAAGTAAGTGCAGACTTCCACAGACTATGGTGTGTACTGTAAACCCTCACCAATAAAAGCAAAAGGCAATGTTCTGTTTCACTAGCCTGACGTTGTCATACTCATAATTCTAGTCAGAATATGAGTCTAAAACCGCTCCGTTGGGCTGTGAGTATGGGGCGTGTTTCAACCGAACCCGGAAGAAAATGCCTCTTTGCCAAATTGGATAGACCTACAACCACTCAGAGCAACATAATATGTTGTTTGTTGAAAACAAATTCAACTCAAGCGCTTTTTGGTGACGTGGTTGATTACGTTACTGTTGATCATCTGTCCATCATCGAATAAAGCCCGTCCTGACAATTTGGTTGGTCCGAATAGCTCTTGTTCGGGCATTAGTTTTTCCCGGACCGAGCATTTCCAGACCGAACTTCCCGCACAATTTATTTTGTGTGAGGGGCTAAGTTCGGCTGGCAGCCAGGCTACTGTTTCACAGCAAGTTGCATTTTATCCTGACATTCTATTGCATTGTGTCTTGTAACTTGTTCCTTAGCATTGGTCACTGTGATACTGTTGGAACTGTGCACTTATAATCCTTGAGTTTCTGCTGAATTTAATAAATGCACTTTTGGATGTCAAGTTTGGCAACAGTGTCTGTTGAATTAATACAAAATCTGTGCTTTCAGTGAGAGCAGCGGGCAGGTGGAAGTGATGGTAAGTGAGGTAGTGGAGCAGGTCCTCAAAGAGGTGTCTGCATTTGAGATTCACTCGGAAGAAGAGATCACTGCAGCAAAGAAACTCGAGATGGAGGAAGTCAGGTTGAAATCATAATCATGTTTCCTTTTATTCAGTAGTAGTATAATATTGAAACAAATGTATATTAATGGCTGTTATGTAACCAAAGGTGATTGCATCTGACCTGAGCAGTTTGGACTTGTGGTGTTTATGTGTCTATCTTTGTCACATTACATGCTAAATCTTAATACAAAAAAAATCAAATTCAAAACCTAATATTTTATAATTTCCTTTTCCTCCCCATGTCAGGAAGAAGCAGGAGCATGAGGCCTTCCTTGCTCAGTTTAGTGACTCCCTCTTTTCTAAGATCAGTCAAGAGATTCTGACCGAGTGCATCCATGAGACTGCTGCTTTGGAGATACAGTAAGCTACATCCCCAACCCAGGTCAAACGCTGGTGTCAAATCCCAAACTGGTGTCCAACCTCCATCCCCCCCCCCCCCCAAAATGGGAAGAGATTTTAATTTGTGTGTTTTGGTGTCACGAATTGAGGGACATGAACATAAAGAATGATGGAGATTGTGAATTTAGCTCTAATAAATCTACATTTTGTCTTATGAATTTGTGATGTCTTTGTTATGTCAGGCTTGCATTGGAAGAGAAGGCAACATGTGTTGCTCGCTGCACAGACGAAGTGTGTACCAACTTGGTGGACGAGACTTTAAAAGAAGAGATTGTCCTTTTGGTAGAAGACGTTTTGCAAGTGGAGCTACAGCGTATACACAAATACATCAGAAGGCAATCTTGAATTCTAAGTTACATTTGATTGACAGACTAAAGTAACATACTAATTGTGTTACTTTCTTGTTGTGAATTGGAGTTCTGTCTAAGTTTTTTTTGTACAGTAATACACCTCGGCCCGTCTTCCTTAGGTGGCATGATGTAGTTGCCGTGCGCAGACAGTTAAAGAGACAGATGCGAGGCTTCCCTGCAGCCCCATGCTGCGTAGACCCCCACTTCAAACTCCAAGCCCTGGCCCCCAGCGCCCCTTCCAGGCTGTCCATGGAGCATCTTGCCCGAGGCTTGGTCAACCTGGGTAACACCGGCTACATGGCCCTGTCTAGCACCAGGTACCAAGTCTTTCACCCTCCATGTCGTTCAGCCTTCATGACGTTAAGATTCAGTTCATCAGTGCTGACAACTTGCTTTCAGTGTTGAACTTGGAACGTTGCTGGAATTAATATTTTATTTAGCAGTCGTCATCAGAACTTTTTTGTTGTATGTCACAAATTTGGCTAGGGTTAGGGTCAGTTAGGGTCAGCTTTAAAGTGAACTTTTCAACAAACAAAAAAAATTCTAACGACATATGCATTTGTAGTATATAAATTCTTTGATATATTGGCCAAAAATGTGAGATGGCAAAATTATACATTCACTTAAGTAGAAGTACCGATACTCATTTAAATAAATACTCTCGTAAAAGTTGAAGTATTGACTACACCTTTTCACGTAAAAGGTTCAAGTAAAAGTAAAGAAGGCTCTGACATATATTTCAGTAAAATGTAGCCATCACTACTGCCTCTTTTAGTGTAACGCTGGTAACTGGACCTCACATAGGGTTGCCAACTTCGTCACTGTAAAATACGGGACAAAAGGTGGCCTGCCGCATCAGTGCGGGTAAGGTTTTATGTGAATATATGCTGACAGTGTATTGTTTTAAGCCATTTGTCATAACGATAGCTATTTGGCAAATTGTGCATTAACATAACGTATACTGATGCACGTGAGGGGGGGTTGTGATTGGATGATGTGAGGGGTCAGTGATCATTCTCAAGTATTGTGATCAGCGTTGTTGTATCAGTCAATGATTAGATCAGCTTAGCAGTCAATAATCAGGACAAGGGAGGTCACGTATGGGGACAAATTAATTAGGCCAAATATAAGGGACGTCCCGGCTAATATGGGACAGTTAGCAACCCTAACCTCACATGATAGAATACAAAAAGACACTAAAGACACGTATTGCATTCGCCAAGGAATCCTTTTTGACGCAGACTATTTCAAAAAATCTCCCTCATATATGGCCATGGGTGATCAGGAATGCCTCTTCTCACTCATGTCGACATTGCTAACTCCCTCTGCCTCATATTTATCATGCTACCAAATACAGATTAAAACTAAAGTAATGAACCTGGTTTGAAAATGTAATAAGTAGAAAGGACAAAACTATGGCCCTTGGTCTGATGGAAGAGAGTAAACAGGACATTGTAGCCATGTCATCCAAATCTGTTGGAATATGTGTTATTTGAGTTAAATTAGGGCAAGAATTTTACAAGAAAAACATGTTATGAAACTAAGGTTTTAAATCTTACCCACTCCATGATTATTGTAAATTGGAGATAAAAAATCCAGACTTGTTGGTCAAGGCTTGAGGAAGAAGAGCCAAGTAGAAGGAGACCGAACAATAGTTTACGCTCCCTTTTATACACAACCATCATGTAAGAACAACACATCAGACCACATCTTGACTATTTATCAACATAGATGACTACAAATACAACAGGACACAAATTGAGGATTGAAACATTATGAAATGGAGTCACATTGACTCCCAGCCTACATATTTGAAAACCTGTGCATATTGAAATGTAATCTACAATTTTCCCCAGATTGTTGAAAATGAGAAAAGACGCTATCCATCAGATGAGAGTCCACACCAACCATCAGCAGCTGTTGAAGTATGACTTTTTCCAACTTTTCATTTGCAAAATGGAATAGGACAGTTCTGTTGTATGCGTTTTTATGTTGGAATCTGCTCATCTATGGTATAATGCGAGAAAGTGGGATTTTAGGGCAACTATTGTTTAACAATTATCATGAGAACTGGGCACTGTGCAAAGTTGGAATTTTTCAGGTGTCCATTTTAGAATTCAAGGATGTTTGACATTGTTTGGATTGCTTCAAGATTCCCAAAAAACAATTTGCCACCAGTTTTGTGATGGAACTCTTTCAGCAATGTATTGCATGTCAATGCAATACTTATAATACTATTTTACTGCATTGCTGCAAAAAGAACATACTCTTATAGGGATCCAACTGCAGAGGAGTTGTTTAATCACAGGTCAGTCAAGGTTCAAGCAGAGATCCGTAACAAGATCCACAACAGACAAGCGGGAGTTGGCAAAACTCCAGTGCGACCAGGTAGGGTCCAAAATGAAGTCTACCTATTTAGTAGAGGTGTTGAAATCAATCAAATAATCGATGCGTCGCGATGCGGACATGGATGATGATGCATCGATGCAGTGGCCGACCATAATCGATTATAATGCAATGATGGCATTTGTTAATTTTCTGGCCATGGCATAAACATTCAAATGAAAAATAACATTCTAAGTAGCCTAACCCATTTTGATTTGCATACGTGCCAGAGCAAAATGGCTGAGGGTGGTTGTGAGATTGTCCTTAAAAACGCTCCAAGCGTTTTAAAAGCTGAGATATGGAACTTCATTTTGGATTTTACCAACAGGCTGGGGAGCATGAACTGGATAAATCGCATGTGATATGCAAAGCCTGACACACCCAAATTAAATACGTTGGGAACACTACTAACTTAAGGAATCACGTTAACCGTTTCCATCCTGAGTGGCTAGCAACAACACCTGCCGCGGAAAATGCAAACTCTGTGCCAGCGACTCAGAGGATTGATGCAACTCTGTTTTCAATACTGCTAGCTAATAATGCTGTCTGCTGTGTTCAGACTTTGTTAAATAAAAAAAGATTGTTTATGTCTTACTACTTTATGGATAGATCTTAGTATGTTTGGATAAAAACATCAGTTTAAGTAATATAGAAAACTGTATTATATTGAACTATACAGTATCTTAATCAGTCCCCCAAGGGTTTCGCGGGCTTTTTTTGTGACAGTTGCGGGTTAAAATTCCTGATTTCGCAGGAGCTTTTCCAAAAAGTTGCGATAAAAGTTGAGGTGTTTGTTGCGATGAAATTGCGGGAGCAAGTGAAAGTTGCGATAAAAAGTAGTGAATTTCCCTCTTTGTAATTTTAATTGGGTTATTGGTTGAAAAATAAGTAATTAACAAACATTCATCAAGAGTTTAGAATAAAACTAGGGTGACCAGACGTCCTCTTTTACCCGGACATGTCCTCTTTTCGAGACTTCGTCCGGCAGGGATTCCAAAATTGTCCGGGATTTTGCCTCGTCGGATATTTGTGTTTCTCTGGGTCTTTCAAAAACTATTACACCCTTACAAGTTTTGGAAAGGGTATCTCCCTTACGTTCCACAGCGCAAGCTCTGACTGTAGCGAGAACTGTCATTTTAATCAGATAGTGCGGCATGCAATACACGACCAGCACCCCCCCCCCCCCCCCCCCCCGACACACTTTGACGCGACAAAGTGTCCTCTTTTTCACAAACTCAAATCTGGTCACCCTATTAAAACCATGGTCCCCTAAATAACTGCCAGCCCAACTTCGTTCCGCCCACAAATTTTTTTTGTCGGGAAGTTGGGTCTGGAGGGTCTCGTATTGGGGACAACTACAGAACCAGGATCTGGGCGGACCAATTAAATTGTCAGGGCGGGCTTTATACGATGATGGACAGATGATCAACAGTAACGTAATCAACAACGTCACCAAAGAGCGCTTGGGTTGAATTCGTTTTCAACAAACAGCATATTACGTTGCTCTGATTGGTTGTAGGTGTATCCAATTGAGCGAAGAGGCATTTGTTTTACGCCCCATAGTCACAGCCCAACGGAGAGTTTTCAGACTCATATTCTGACTAGAATTATGAGTATGACAACGTCAGGCTACTAAATAACCTTACCAACATGCCAATTTTCATCCTATCCAATATTTTATCCTTATCCAACCAGGATTTACATTTGCATTGAAGGGAGGGATCCAGCAACATTATGATTACTAGCCCGACTCCCTCACCACTCAGCCATCTGACTCCCTATATGGCTTTAATAGAAAAATGTATTTGACGCAATGCAAATGACACCCTTTTCGCGTATTTTCCCTCTTGGCTCTCGACGAAGGCGGTCGCATTTTTCTATCCTCCCCTCCCTGACCTTCCCTGCTTCGCTCTGTCTTGTCTGTCTTGTCTGTCTCAAGATACTCTCTCACCATCACTCTCCGAAACTGGAAGCATGGAATTAATTAGCTGGTCTCTCAATGCAATTGACACCATCTTCTCGAAGAGAAGCTCGGGTTCGGGGGAACCCAAATGTCCGGACGGGACGTTTGCAGCTGGCTACACGATGGGCGCGTGGGACAATTGGCGTGTCGTGTGTCTAGCGGCGCTTTCCGTTGAGGATGTTGAAGACATCTTTATTTTCGGAACCATGATTACAGGCTTTCTGCTGTGTGGATTAGGCGGTTGGCTTGTGTATCGGAAAGTCAAGGAAACGGCTGCAGCCATCAAAAGCCCCCTTAGGCTGCCCGACCTGATTGAGACGGTGGGCAGAGCCGTTGGAGCACTGACTGTGAACTTACAGCAGAATAGGGAGTACAACAGGGATAAGTTCGCGGCTCAGCAAAGAAGGTTTGAGGATCTGGAGGCCTTCCTGAAGGGTGGACGTGAAAATTGAGTCGCATCTACTCGTCTAAACATCTACACCAATCTCATCTACTTTCGGCCCCGTAACCAGCTCAGGCCTTGGCCAAGGCCGTTGCTGGAAAACAACTCCCCTGGAGAGCGCTGAAGCGAGACTATCTTGCTCTTCCCTTCCCACTCCCCCACCATCAACATCTGTGGCTTGGTCTCTACCCGGGTCATGACCAAGGACGTCTCCTTGCCAACACTATCTGCATAGAGAGACTCGGACTGATTGTGGCCTAGGTCGAGGGCGCCAACCCAGACCTACTCACACACTAACTTTCACCTACTACAGATACCACCACCCCCCCACCCCCATCCAACGCCTTCGATTGCTTTTCCCTGGGTGGCTGGCGGGTCTGTGTCCAGCGCCTATTACGGTCGCAGGTCCAGATGCTGCTGGTCTACCCCACCGCCCTTTCCCATTGCAAGTGTTTGTAATGTTGTGTTGTTAATGTTTGTGGGCTTATGTGCTGAGGTTTTTGCCTGTTCCCATACTGTACTCCTCTAGGAGCATTGTATGGGGGTTGCCTTTTTCTCTCCTCCTCTCTCCTCATGTTATGCTTTGCTGTAATCTTTCTGGTGGGCGCCTTTGATGGCTGCCTAGGTAGGCTCTCCTGCCAAATCAAATTCCGTGTCTGTGCAAATTTTCATGGCCAATAAACATCAATTCAATTCAATATATCGTGGAGAACTTCACGGGGACGCTGTGTCGCGAAAGCAAGATTATTGTAGCTGTCTGTGGGTATTCTCTGCTATACAACACTACTTCGTATCTGTTTATAGTAGTCATTTCAGACATGGTTGACAATTTTTTTTTTTTTTTTTTTTTTTTTGCTCCTTCTACTTTTCTGAAGAGAAAGGCAAATTGCACCAATAAACACAAGTGTTCCAGCGGTCAATTGCAAGAGTAACACATTGGGTGTGAACACAGCATAACGGTGCGTGTCTATTCGCAGCGATACGATTTGAGCAAAGCAAAGCTTTCCATTCATTTTCAATGAAGCCGGGCGAATCGCTTGCATGGTGGGAAGGCAAGCGACTCCAACCAAGCGATTCAAGTTAAGAGATTCTCAACTTAATGTAAATGAAGAGCGATTTTCGCGAGCGGTGGCCAATTGTATTTTCTTTCTTGTAACGAAGCGACCATTGGTCCTGATAAACATTTCTAGCTTTCAGTTTCAAGATGGAGGAGAAACTGATCATCTGTGTGTGTATACAGAGACTTTAACATCAACAAAAATGAGGCATTGTGCAGTGACAATTGTGTCATTGTTCCTGGTGGGGTTTTTGTACTTTTAAATTCTTGTAAGAATTACGTTTACATTACATTTATTCATTTAGCAGACGCTTTTATCCAAAGCGACTTCCAAGAGAGAGCTTTACAAAGTGCATAGGTCACTGATAATAACAACAAGATAGCCCCAGGCATTGCGGGTAGCCAAAACAAGAAGCACACATTGTGAACAACCAGAAAATAAGTGCCAAAGGGAAGAACCATAAGAGCATGTAGTTAAGCAAGTTATAATTTAACAACATGAATCGCTAAGTGCACCTGTAGAAAAGCAAGCAACAGTAAAAATGGGCAAAAAAAAAGGATTAACTTAAATAGAATATTTTGCAGCGAATACAACAGTTTAAATCAGTTACCACTAACCAACAAGAGCAACAAGTCTCTAAGCAAGAGTCATTGTGATCCTTGAGGAAACTAGCTCTGGGTTCAGCAAACCATTCCGAAGTACCGTTGTACTCCCGGAACAAGTGTGTCTTGAGCCTTCTCTTGAAGGTGGAGAGACAGTCCCTCCATCCTCTGATGGAGGTGGTGAGTTGATTCCACCACTGGGGGGCCAGGCAGGAGAAGAGCTTGTGTTGGGACCGGGTGGTCTTGAGCGGTGGGACCACCAGGCGGTTGTCTGAAGAAGACCGTAGGCGGCGGGTGGGGGTGTAAGGCTGCAGGAGATACTTGATGTAGTCGGGTGCTGTCCCGTTTACTGCTCGGAAGGTCAGTACCAGGGTCTTGAATCTAATGCGGGCCGTGATGGGTAGCCAGTAGAGTGAGATGAGGAGCGGGGTAACGTGGGAGTGTCTGGGTAGATTGTAGACCAGGCGGGCCGCTGCGTTCTGAATCCTCTGAAGAGGGCGGGTTGCGCATGCTGGGAGTCCGGCGAGCAGCGAGTTGCAGTAGTCCAACTTGGAGAGGACAAGTGCTTGGACAAGCAGCTGGGTGGAGTGCTCAGACAGGTATCTCCTGATGTTCCGGATGTTGTAGAGGGTGAATCTACACGACCGGGAGACCGCAGCAATGTGGGCCGTGAGGGAAAGCTCTTCATCCATGGTAACCCCAAGGTTCCTGGCAGAGGATGAAGGGGTCACTGTCGCAGATCCCAGGGTGATTGAGAGGTCGTGGGAGATGGAGGGTTTAGCCGGGATGGTGTGAATTTCTGTTTTGGCGAGGTTTAGCTGGAGGTGGTGCTTGGTAATCCAGGCGGAGATGTCTGCGAGGCAGGCCTCAATCCTAGCTGAGATACCCGGATCGGTCGGGGAGAACGACAGGTACAGCAGCTTGTCATCAGTGTAGCAGTGGTAGGAGAAGCCATGGAAGGTGATGATTGGTCCAAGTGAGGTGGTGTACAGCGAGAAGAGGAGGGGTCCAAGGACGGAGCCCTGTGGGACACCAGTGGAGAGCTGGCGAGGGTCTGACAGTTTGCCTCCCCAGGAGACGTTGTAGGATCTTCCCGACAGGTAGGATGAGATTCACTGGAGTGCCGTGCCAGTGATGCCCATCTCAGAAGGTCTGTAGAGCAGGATCTGGTGGTTAACCGGATCCAGCAGAATGATGACGGATGACCTCGAAGCAGCTCTGGCAGACTGGAGGGCAGTGGTGACTGAAAGGAGGGCAGTCTCTGTGGAGTGGCCGGTCTTGAAGCCTGATTGATTGGGGTCAAGCAGGTTGTTCTGAGAGAGAAAGTTAGAGAGTTGGTTAGATACAGCACGTTCAATTGTTTTAGAAAAGAAGGGTAACAGTGATACCGGTCTGTAGTTCTGGAAGACGGCAGGGTTAAGGGAGGGTTGTCTTGTAAGATAACATAACTTTTTTCCCTGCTAGCTAGCTAACCCCGCTGGTACATGACTGGTTACCTATAGTGACCCTTAGCATACTGTTAGATATATTCACATTTAAAACACAGCAAAAAAAGACATAACTAGTGTGTTTAGAAGATAGCATCATGCTACATCTAGCCGGCGCATCGGATTTATTTATTTGTGTGTACAAATTGTATTTCGATCAATACTAGTGCTGTCAGTTAAACGCGTTATTAACGGCGTTAACGCAAACCCAAATTAACGGCGTCAATTTTTTTATCGCGCGATTAACGCTCTTTTTGACCAAGCAAACTTTGTAGTTTTTTTCACATTCTGTTGCAACAACTACTGACGTTAGAAAAACTACAATACCACATCGGATCTAGCTAGACTGGAATCAAAACAACAGGCACGCCACACACTTGTTTGGGCTTGCGAGCCGGCTAAAGAGTAGTAGCAGAGCCCGTATACGGATATTAGACATTCTCTGGTAGTAGGCTAACGTTACGTTTTGAGTTGATTGCCAGCGCCAGACACCAAAATGGATGCCAATAAGATTCTGAATGGAAAGTTTACTTTTAAAAGGTTGCCAAATGGTTCCATTGACAAGACCAAAGTGATCAGTGTGTTCTGTCGTTGTGAACTGAGCTATCATCGCAGCACGTCGTGGTGAGCTATCATCGCAGCACACAGCTGATGCAAATTCTCCACCCGCTCGTCAAAGCCAGGCGATTGCAATGTTGTTTTCAATTTAAAAAAAAAACATTTGCACGAAATCCTAACCACTTTTCCATGTCGAGAAGAGCATTACAATTTGAAAAAAGAATGGATGAAAAAGAAATCAAGGGACATTTACAATAGATAAAAATGTGTGATTAATCGCGAGTCAACTATGACATTAATGCGATTAATCGCGATTAAATATTTTAATCGTTTGACAGCTCTAATCAATACATAAAGTACATAGACCCAAGTCTGCACGCTTGGCCATGACGATGTGATACGAACTTACAAAAGTGACCTTAGAGTAGGGCTGATACGATGACTACTTTTTGTTGTGCGATATATGGCACCAAAATATATTGCGATAATCGATAATATTGTAATTTTCAGTAGGGCTGTCCCCGACAAAGATTTTCTGTGGCCGACCAAGACTAAAACGTCAAAGCGACTGATCAAACTTTGAAACTTTTTTTTCTAAACACAAAAAAAAACGAACAAACATTTTCGCGATCTCACTCAATAGCTGCTGGACATTGAAGATTTAGCTGCTAATAGCCTACTAATAATAAGACTCGTATCACCAGTCCTGTTGTAACCGAATGCCGATGATATTTAGTATCTCTTACAATGTACTACAAATTAAAAATATTGTTTGTTTAACATGCAAATCATCAGAGCGCGCTTATCACTGCCTGAAAACTTGCAGCATGTGAACTTACGTCGAAGCCGAGTGGGGAACGGTGCAACAGAGAAAGATTTTGTTGTCTTGGCCGGAGAAGATAATGTCATTCGATTTGGATGTGATTCTTATAATAGGCATATTCATTTTTCAACCCAGCGCGTTAGCATGAGTAAAGTAGGGCTAGACCAACTTACGTTTTTCAGGTGGTAGGTTACATAATTTTCGACGTCGAACTATGAAAAATAAACCGTTGTTGGCAGAGTTTGCATTCAACGTTTTTCGAGTCACCCGGTACTTTGTAAATGTAAATGCACTTTAATGAAATGCCGCCATACCACAGATGTCTTTGCCATTTTGACTAATAACACCGACAAAGTAGGCTATGGCAGAGTTTGTAGATCTGCAGCCAATTGTGCTCGTGCCGTGTGCAAAATACCAAACCAAAACAAAGCACAGATTAACGAAAGGGAAAACAGTAACACCTTTTCTTTAAAATTACATATTTTTTGAGTTGGTTTATTTGTCTTAAATAATATAATCTACTATTTTTGTAGAACATTTCGGTATTTCAGCAATGATGACACAAGCGGGAATCAGATCTCACACTGCCATACGGCAGCTCGACTAAAAAATTATTAGTCGACCAAGAGCATATTGACCAGAAAATCGACTAGTCGACTGATTGGGGACAGCCCTATTTTTCAGACAATTTTATGACACTGATGACATAATGACAGGGTTGGGGTATGGTCTCTAAACACTTTGACTGCAGAGTCCAGTCCAAAAGTATGCAGCATATTTGTAAATTCTGGTTTTTCGACCGTGTTTAATGGCTGCATCTCTTTGGCTATATAGCGAGTTGCGCTATCCATGAGTGTGCGCCATTTTGCCCTGTCACATTTATATTTGCACTGTCGGAAAAAGGCATCTGTTACAGTGCGTTCACACTGCAGCGACGCAATGCGAGCGACAACATGTTTTCCATTCATTTTCTATGGAGCCAGGCGAATCGCTTGCGTGATGCATTGTGGGTAGCGACGCGACAGATTTGAGATTTTCTCAACTTGATGCAAATGAGGAGCAATTTTCGCTAGCGTTGGCCAATCGGAGTGTTTTCTTGTTTCTCGTAACGTAGCAACCATGGCAAACATTTCTAGCTTTCTAGGTTTCAAGGTGGAGGAGAAACTAATCGTTTGTGTGGCTGCTTACCCAGTCCTGTACGATACATAGCTGTATTTGTACAGAGATGTAAATAAAAAAAATAATAACGCATGGCGCAAGGTTGCCGAAGTTGTTGGTGATTGTACTTTCTAATTCAGTCTAGTGACATTACGTAACTTCGTTCTGAGGTAACTACTGTAGCTAGCTAGCTAGCCCGGCTGGAACTCCCTATCGTATCGACAGATTATCAGAGACTTTGAGTAATATAATAAAACGATTTTTTACACATGTCAACGTGTATGTCTATTAAACAGTTTTATATTTTGTATACAAGTTGTATTTTGACCGATGTACGTAAACCCAAGTCTGCACACTTTGCCATTACAACTACAACAGTGACTTTAGAGAAATACATTCTAAATGAATCTGATTGAAATGCCCCTGAGCGTGGTGAACTGTGAAGGTGAGCGATGGCAAGCGATTCGCATCGCTGCAGTGTCAACGTAGGGTTACAGATAACTGTCTGGAAGACCCCTTTCCAGCTCCAGCTACAGTTGTTGTTCCCAGGTGGAAAAACTGGGTGGGATGGTAAAATTTTAGATGAGATTTTAGGTTAGTTGTGTTGCCTCTTTTCGTTGCCACCATTTTTAAACAAAGTCGACATACCGGCTCGTTCACGTTAATTGGCTCTTATCTCATTCCGCGTAAAGCCAAAATGTTCCCACACCAGAGCTGAAGATTGCGGCTAACCAAGTCCATTTGGACTTGTTCTTCCTAACTAGCTGTAGATGTCACGAAACAGAACACTTTATAACACAGTGGGTTCACGCCTTCTCTTCACCTGTTGGTGTCCGCTCTGTGTGTGTGTGTGTGTGTGGGGTGGGGGGGGGTGAGACGCTAGCCCTGCCTACGCTTTCGACACAGAAAGCAGACAAGATGACAGAGACAGCGGGATCTACAATTTTTTTTGTGACATTCGTTTTTATGTAAAAATGAATAATATCATAATTTTTTATTATAACAATTATGAATTGCAATTTATTGCGGCACCAAAAATGTGTGCTCATGTGCTCATTTCCATATATTGTGCGATAAGTCAATATGTTGACTATCGCAACAGGCCTATGTGTGTGTCTCATCGACATCCTAATTGCTGACTGCATCATGGACACTGTGCACTAATATTATTTCTTATTACTTTTCACAATCTAACTCATCCTACAGTTTAATGCACTAGGTAGTCATGAACAACTTGAAAATATCTGGTTCCGACTGCCTTGCAATCGTTTTGTAGAGGGCTCTCTTGCACAGTTTATAAAATATTCCAAATATGGCTGATTTGATCAATTAACAACTGATTGACTGTTTCAAGTAGCATGTTGGTGAAAATGGGTCATTTTAAACATCATACTGTGCCTGGTTCTCAAATTAATTGTGCCACCCAAACTTTGAACACAGAGATTCCTGTAAGGTAAATAAATACAAATGTCCCCCCTCAGTGAGTCTGTGTGGACACCATTAGACCTTCCCACGTTGGTTGCAGAGAACACACCCAACCCGTCAGACTGGATATATTGGAAGGCCACCTTACTCCTGCCCAGCGTCCATCAGGGTGTAACCAACATTGCGGACTGGTGAGTGGCCCCCACTGCAAAAGTCATGAGCCAATAGACTAAATCAGGGCTTATATTGGTAAATACAAGCCAGGCTGTTATTTGCTGGGTAACCTTTTTTTGTACTACCATGATCTTTAGCTCTACCAGTGCAAATTCTAAGTGGACTGTATATCATTGTCAAATGGTTTCTTGAGTCATTGTGCTCTGTGCTTAAATAACACTTGACCATGTCTGAAGGTGAGATATGTGTGTGTCCTTGTGGCAGGATATTGTCAGACTGGTTGGAGGTGAAACTGGGCAGACTTGAAGAGGTAGAGAACACAGAGATGCAGCCAGACAGTTCGCTGAGGACTCTGTACATTGGTAATGGACTCAGGGAGAAGGAACAGCGGATACACAAAGTCCATGTTTGTGTAAAGGTATGACTATGAATACTGATTTAGCCTGCTCTGCCACAAAATTATATTTTGTACATTGTTAATGGACTCAGGGAGAAGGAACAGCGGATACACAAAGTTTATGTTTGTGTAAATGAATACTGATTTAGCCTGCTCTGCCACAAAAGTATATTTTGTATTTCGTTTTAAATGACACCTTCTGGGGATAATGTTCACCTAGGTGTCCTTTGGCCCACTGACTGAAGAGGGTCTGTCTAAAATGGAGGAGCAGACAGAGCTACAGGGTACAGGGGCCTTGCTAATGCTGTTGCCCACCCAACATGCCCCCGAGCCTGGCAGCCAGGACCAGGATGTTCCCCTCCTCTCTGCTCTGCTACAGTTAAAGCAGCTGCAGCATGCCAGGGCCTGGCACTGCTCGCTGCCCCTTGCCATATTGGTACCAGGACCAGAGGGCTGTTTAGACGACACACAAAAACTGGAGCAAGGTAGTGGGAGACAGCTACTACACACCCATACAGACGTGAATATAATCCTCCTATATACAGTGAGAAAAATAAGTATTTGAACACCCTGCTATTTTGCAAGTTCTCCCACTTAGAAATCATGGAGGGGTCTGAAATTGTCATCGTAGGTGCATGTCCACTGTGAGAGACATAATCAAAAAAGAAATATCCAGAAATCACAATGTATAATTTTTTAACTATTTATTTGTATGATACAGCTGCAAATAAGTATTTGAACACCTGAGAAAGTCAATGTTAATATTTGGTACAGTAGCCTTTGTTTGCAATTACAGAGGTCAAACGTTTCCTGTAGTATTTCACCAGGTTTGCACACACTGCAGAAGGGATTTTGGCCCACTCCTCCAAACAGATCTTCTCTAGATCAGTCAGGTTTCCGGCCTGTCGCTGAGAAACACAGAGTTTGAGCTCCCTCCAAAGATTCTCTATTGGGTTTAGGTCTGGAGGCTAGGCCACGCCAGAACCTTGATATGCTTCTTACGGAGCCACTCCTTGGTTATCCTGGCTGTGTGCTTCGGGTCATTGTCATGTTGGAAGACCCAGCCTCGACCCATCTTTAATGCTCTAACTGAGGGAAGGAGGTTGTTCCCCAAAATCTCGCAATACATGGTCCCGGTCATCCTCTCCTTAATACAGTGCAGTCGCCCTGTCCCCGCCCTGTGCAGAAAAACAACCCCAAAGCATGATGCTACCACCCCCATGCTTCACATTAGGGATGGTGTTCTTGGGATGGTACTCATCATTCTTCTTCCTCCAAACATATTTAGTGGAATTATGACCCCAAAGTTCTATTTTGGTCTCATCTGACCACATGACTTTCTCCCATGACTCCTCTGGATCATCCCAATGGTCAATGGCAAACTTAAGACGTGGACATGTGCTGGTTTAAGCAGGGGAACCTTCCGTGTCATGCATGATTTCAAACCATGACGTCTCAGTGTATTACCAACAGGGATGGATTAACCAACGGGCCTACCGGGCCCTGGCCCAGGGGCCCATGAGCTCAGGGGGCCCATAACCCAGAGCCTCGGCGTATCGTTGCTGTTATTACTTGATGTACTAGGGTATTGATATGATATGCGCCGTAGCCGGTATATGCTAGGCTTAAGTCATTAATGTCTTTAATAGGGCCCCAAAAGTCCTACTAATTAAAATTAAAAATAGCCTAAACATTCACTTTGAAGATGCCACAAGAAAGAAACCTTTATGATACCTTTCAAGTGAGTGTTTATCCCCTCAGTTTATCTATAGGACTTTAGAGGGACTGAGCACTCCATGCAATATGAGCCCTTCAACTTTGTAGGGAGAAATCCAAAAAGCAACTGCAAAACAATAGCATTACAGCTGTGTCTAAGCACCCCCAACACACTACTATTGAAGATATAATATTGTTAAGCCTATGATGGTAATTTTTCAAGAAAGAGAGAGGGTTGTGTGGGCTACAAATGTACACTCTAATCAAATATTTTTGTAATATAAACATAGTTTATTTTGTTGATTACTCGAGTACTTATGCGTTTTTAAACAACGATATCAATATTATTCCTGACAGAAAAAAAAGAAATTGTTGTGCCAAGAGAAATGTTAGTTTTTTTTGCGGCGAGGGGGGGGGCGCTTGACACATCCAGGTCCAGGGCCCCATGGTTTCTTAATCCGTCCATGATTACCAACAGTAACCTTGAAAACGGTGGTCTCAGCTCCTTTCAGGTCATTAACCAGCTCCTCCCGTGTAGTCCTGGGCTGATTTCTCACCTTCCTTAGGATCATTGAGACCCCACGAGGTGAGATCTTGCATGGAGTCCCAGTCCGAGGGAGATTGACAGTCATGTTTAGCTTCTTCCATTTTCTAATGATTGCTCCAACAGTGGACCTTTATTCACCAAGCTGCTTGGCAATTTCCCCGTAGCCCTTTCCAGCCTTGTGTAGGTGTACAATTTTGTCTCTAGTGTCTTTGGACAGCTCTTTGGTCTTGGCAATGTTAGTAGTTGGATTCTTACTGATTGTATAGGGTGGACAGGTGGCTTTATGCAGCTAAAGACCTCAAACAGGTGCATCTAATTTAGGATAATAAATGTAGTGGTGGACATTTTAAAGGCAGACTAACAGGTCTTTAAGGGTCAGAATTCTAGCTGATAGACAGGTGTTCAAATACTTATTTGCAGCTGTATCATACAAATAAATAGTTAAAAAAATAATCATACATTGTGATTTCTGGATTTAAATTTTTGATTACGTCTCTCACAGTAGACATGCACCTACGATGACAATTTCAGACCCCTCCATGATTTCTAAGTGGGAGAACTTGCAAAATAGCATGGTGTTCAAATACTTATTTTCCTCACTGTACATAGTGCCTTGCTAACTTATTGAACCCTCTTGGCAGTTTTCCTATTTTGTTGCCTTGAATTACGGATTTTTGGAGAGAGTTGTATCATTTGATTTACACAACATACCACATTGTTTCACAATCACAAACAAGAAATAACACACTAAAAAGAACGAGCGTGCACATCTATTCAACCCCCAAAGTCAATACTTTATAGAGCCACCTTTTGCAGCAATTACAGCTGCAATCTAGGGGTATGTATCTGGGGAGTCAGGTGGCTGAGCAGTTAGGGAATCGGGCTAGTAATCAGAAGGTTGCTGGTTCGATTCCCCGGCCGCGTCAAATGATGTTGTGTCCTTGGGCAAGGCTTCACCCTTACTTGCCTCGGGGGAATGTCCCTGTACTTAAGTCACTAAGGATAAGAGTGTCTGCTTAAATGACTAAATGTAAATGTATCTTTAAGCTTTGCCATCTAGACACTGGGATTCATTCTTCAAGGCAAAACTGCTCCTTCAAATTGGAATCTTTAAGTCATACCACAGTTTCTAAATTAGATTCAGGTCTGGGCTTTTACTAGGCCACTCCAAGCCAAGCAGTGGCAGCCCTAGCCCCCCCCCCCCCCCCCCCCCCCCCCCCCCCCCCCACTCCTCAACGTAAGAATGCAAATACCGTATTTCTTCGAATAAACATTGCAGCGTTTATTACACAATGATCATTTTTTGTGCAGCGTTTAATTAGTAAGAGAGATTTTGGGAATTGCAGCTGCAGTGCGGCCATAGACAAAGAATAGACAAGGAGGTCAAACACAAAGCCTAGTATAAAATTGAAGCTGCGCATGTCTACATTGTGTGGAAATCTGAAGCAGCATGCCGAAACTTTCTTACACTTAAGCTTTCAAACATAAAGCTGTGCACAAGCACTCACCAGCAGCAACAGATCTGTAGCACGCGAACTTGGGGTGATGAAAGGCGAATTTGCCGGTGGTGAAGTCAGCTACCTTGCTATATTGTAGGCTGCATGTAATTGTTTTTACATTACATCATTGTAATGTATAATTTTTTTAATGTCATAATTTAGATGTATATAATTGCATTCAGCATTACAGTGCCTTTATTTTGAAAGCCTTTTGGAATGCTCGTCAGTGAGAGTCGACAGGCTAACAGCAAGCGAAGCACGGACAATTTAATGCTCTGATAAAAGTTAAGGTTGTTATCGGATGTTAGCGATCTAAGGAAACCTCTATTCCCTTGTGTACGGCATGCAGCCAACGAGGTATGTTGTTTTGTGTCTGTATTTTACTTTGGTGAACGTTATTTACATGCTGCGCATGTCATTGAATGTTCATATTAAGCTAATATGGTCTTTATTTTCTCGTTCTACTGTGGGTTTAGTTTTCACGATGAATTTGGAGGAAAGCCACTTGTGTCTGTGATTCGAGGGAATTATAGTACACTTATGATTTACTTGTGTAATAAATACTATGTTTTAATTTAACCAATTAAATAACTGTTTTCAGATTTTTTGGGTGCGGCGTTTAATCGAGGGCGGCGTTTATTACACAATGTTCATTTTTGGTGCAGCGTTTATTCAAGGGCGGCGTTTATTTGAGGGCGGCGTTTAATTGAAGAAATACGGTACTTTGAATATCTCATCATCTACAGTACATAATATAATAATATAATTTTGAGAATCTGGACAAAGCTCTCTGTAAGGCACATGGGGAAAATTAAATACTGCATGCCTGTGATCTTCACTGCATAAAAAAACCCGATATGATTCTTTAATGGAAATCATTGCATGGGCTCAGAAACACCTCCAGAACTCATTGTCTGTGAACACAGTTTGCCGTGCCATCCACAAATGCAGGTTAAAGCTCTACCATGCAAAGAATAAGCCATATGTGAACATGCCATCTTCTCTGAGATAAAGCTAATTTAAAAGGGACTAAAGCAAAGTGGGAAACCTGTTCCGTGGTCAGACTAATTGAAATTTGAATTATTTTTTGGAAACCATAAGTCCTCCGGACTAAAGAGGAGAGGACTGGGATCAAACCCTGTGCTCAGTTCAGAAGCCTGCATCTCTGATGGTATAGGGGTGTGTAAATGCCTATAGAATGGGCAGCTTGCACATCTGGAAAGGCACCATCAATGCTCAGCAGGTTTTATAGCAACATTTGCTTCCATCGAGATTTCATTGTTTTTAGGAAAGGCCTTGCATATTTCAGCAAGGCAATGCTGCCACATACTGCATCTGTTACAACTGCATGGATTCATAGTAGAAGAGTCCGGGTGCTGAACTGGCTTGCCTGCAGTCCAGACCTTTCACCAGTTTAAAACATTTGGTGGATGAAATGAAAAATATGACAAAAAAGAGCCAGGAGCATTGAGCAGCCAGAATCCTGTATCGGACACATAACGGAAAACATTCCTCCCACAAATCCAGCAACTTGTCTCTTCAGTTCCCAGACAAATACAAACTGTTATTAAAAGAGGGGATTGCTACACAGTGGTTAACATGGCCTTGTCCCACAATCTTTTTTGAGACATGTTGCTGCCATTAAATTCAAAATTATCTTATTTTTTCCTTATAATGGTCCCATTTTATCAGAAAACCTTTGATATGTTTTCCATGTTCTATTGTGAACAACATATGGGTTAATGAGATTTGCAAATCTTTGTATTCTGTTTTTATTTTACACAAAATCCCAACTTTTGGGGAATTGGGGTTGGATAATAGTTCTTAACAATTTTGCAGAAAACTGGAAAAAGATCCCAGTATTATGAAAGAATTTTGGTTTATTTGGTGGCATTTAAATGTATACATTCAGCAGACACTCTATCCAAAGTAACTTCCAAAAGAAAGCTTTACAAAAGTGCATAGGTCAATAATCATAGACGACAAGATGGCCTCAAAAACATTGCGGGTAGCCAAAACTTGAAGCATACATTGTGAAATAGCAAATAAGTGCCAATGAGAAGATACATAAGAGCATGTAGTTGAACAAGTTACAATTAAACAACATGAACCTCAAAAGTGCAACAGTGTACCTGTAGGAAAGCAAGCAACATTGATATAATTTACAGCGAGTACAAGTAGTTAAATCAGTTACAACTAACCAACAAGTGCAACAAGACCCTCAATAAGTGTCATTGTGTTCCTGGAGGAAATAAACTAACATCAGATCCAGCAAAAAAAAAGTATTGTTGTACTCGTGGAACAAGTGCGTCTTTAGCCTTTTCTTGAAGGTGGGGAAACAGTCAGTGTCTCTGATGGAGATGGAGAATTGATTCCAATAGCCTAATAGTCACATTTATCATGGATTACTTACTTGCAGGGCTCTAGAAGATACTCCAGTCTCTGCAGTTGGTCCCATTCCTGTTGTGACAAATTAGTCTGTGTTTCCCACACATACACTAATTTATGGCAGTGCGCCGCAGAATCAACACCGGAAGCCACATATTGCTCTCACACACACACACACACACACACACAGTCACAACGTCAGCACACATTAGCAACAACGCTATGCGATATCAGCGAACCTTCAGCATTAGTACCGTTGCTAAGTCTACGAAAGTTGAGGTTACTTCTAGAAGAGTGGGTTCCCCATCGTTCTTTTGGTGAGCTGTCTCACGAGCCCTACTTACCCGCCGTCATAAGGCACTCTGTCCCTACAGTGGTCGTTTTGTCTTTTTAATTTTTTTTATTTCACCTTTATTTCACATTTATTTAGCCAGGTAAGCTAGTTGAGAACAAGTTCTCATTTGCAACTGCGACCTGGCCAAGATACAGCATAACAATTCGACACAGAGTTACACATGGAATAAGCAAAACATAATAATTACAGTAATATCAATATAACAATTAAATACAGAGGATAAAAATGCAGGTACAGATACTGGGGTGCAAAGGAGCAAGATAAATAAATACAATATTGGGATGATGTAGATAGATGGGTAGATAGATAGATGGTTCTTCAATTGCCCAGTTGCTTGCAACAGTTTGGAACTGTTCTGCACATGCCTCTGCAAAGTGCCGCTCTTCTGTTTTCATGTACGTTAGTGTAAACATAGTGTAAACTTTTACTTCCTTTCGTCAGTGATAAGATGTGCAGTTACACCTAGGTAGTTATTGTTACTCACAGAGGTCCAGTGATCCCGTCAGCGCCACATGTTTCATAGCAGCCAAGTCATTTTCCTTTTTTTTTTTTCAGCTTCATACATATCGTGGATTTTTGTCATTATTGTGCATCTTGGCAGTGCTTTGATGCTCGAGTCCCTCATTGCCACTCGCAAAACTTCGGTGAACCCCTTGTCCTCAACAATATTAATCGGTCTACAGCTTTTTGCAGTACACTTGGCAACTGTGCTAGTCAACTTGTCACAGGAAGACTTAGTGAGGGGCCTACGTTGTTCAGTGAGGGTGGTTTGGCGCATTCCACTTGAACTCCCCTCGCTGACCAACGCATGCTTTGCGTTGAGGTGGTACTTTAGGCTAGTATGCTTCAGTGAAACGATAACGTCTTCCCGCAGTGTGCTTATCAATCCGGTTTTATTGAAGGTTCCATCTTTGTTTTTTGGAACTTCCCATCCAGAAGGTCCTCAGGTTCAAAGTTGTTTGTTTGGATAACAGCTGCCATCTGACTGCATTAGAGAAGCGACTAGTGCAGATTTACATTTATTCATTTAGCAGACGCTTTTATCCAAAGCGACTTCCAAGAGAGAGCTTTACAAAGTGCATAGGTCACTGATGATAACAACAAGATAGCCCCAAAACATTGCGAGTAGCCAAAACATGAAGCACATATTGTGAACAACCGAAATAAGTGCCAAAGGGAAGAACCATAAGAGCATGTAGTTAAACAAGTTACAATTAAACAACATGAATCGCTATGTGCAAGTGTACCTGTAGAAAAACAAGCAACAATAAAACAATATATCACAGTGAGTACAAACAATTAAATCAGTTACCACTAACCACAAGGGCAACAAGTCTCTAAGCAAAAGTCATTGTAATCCTTGAGGAAACTAACATCGGGTCAAGCAAACCATTCCTAAGTACTGTTTTACTCCCGGAACAAGTGTGTCTTGAGCCCTTTCTTGAAGGTGGAGAGACAGTCAGTGTCTCTGATGGAGGTGGGGGGTTGAATCCACCACTGGGAGGCCAGACAGGAGTAGGGATGGGTATCGAGAACCGGTTCTTAAAATTTCTCAAAACCCGAATATCAATAAGGTCCAAGCTTATCGATACCGCTATCGAGACTAAGTAATATAATGTAAAGTTGACTTATGTCTCGAGAAATAAGTAATGTTATTTAAATCAAATCACTGGTGCACAAACATACAACGTTTGACTAATAAAATGATTAAATTCAATTGAATGGCCTACTGCCTTTAAACTAAACAAAGAAGAATTTAATTGTCTCACGCGCTACTTCGCTTCATTTATAATTTTGTTGCTAGCTACGATGGCAGAACGCACAAAATGGTCAAAGGCTTGGCTACATTTTATTAAAGCCAAAGATAAAGACGAAGCAAAGTACAATACATGTTCTACATTTGCATTTAGCAGACGCTTTTATCCAAAGCGACTTCCAAGAGAGAGCTTTACAAAGTGCATAGGTCACTGATAATAACAATAAGATAGCCCCAAAGCATTGCGGGTAGCCAAAACAAGTACACATTGTGAACAACCAAAACATTCATGCCAACGGGAAAAACCATTAGAGCATACAGTTAAGAAAGTTACAATTTAAGCAACATGAATCTGTAAGTGCAAGTGTACCTGTAGAAAAACAAGCAACAGTAAAATAAAATATAGATTGAATAAAATAGAATACAACAGTTTAAATCAGCTACCACTAACCAACAAGAGCAACAAGTCTCTAAGCAAGAGTCATTGTGAACCTTGAGGAAACTAGCATTGGGTTCAGCAAACCATTCCTAAGTACTGTTGTACTCCCTGAACAAGTGCGTCTTGAGCCTTCTCTTGAAGGTGGAGAGACAGTCTGTGTCTCTGATGGAGATGGGGAGTTGATTCCACCACTGAGGGGCCAGGCAGGAGAAGAGCTTGTGCTGGGACCGGGCAGTCTTGAGCGGTGAGACCACCAGGCGGTTGTCTGAAGAGAACCGTAGGTGGCAGGTGGGGGTGTAAGGCTGCAGGAGAGACTTGATGTAGTCGGGTGCAGTCCCGTTCACTGCTCGGAAGGTCAGTACCAGGGTCTTGAATCTGATGCGGGCCGTGATGGGTAGCCAGTGGAGGGAGATGAGGAGCGGGGTAACGTGGGAGCGTGTGGGTAGATTGTAGACCAGGCGGGCCGCTGCGTTCTGAATCCTCTGAAGAGGGCGGGTTGCGCATGCTGGGAGACCGGCGAGCAGCGAGTTGCAGTAGTCCAACTAGGAGAGGACAAGTGCTTGGACAAGCAGCTGGGTGGAGTGCTCAGACAGATATCTCCTGATCTTCAGGATGTTGTAGAGGGTGAATCTACACGACCAGGAGACCGCAGCAATGTGGGCCGTGAAGGAGAGCTTGTCATCCATGGTAACCCCAAGGTTCCTGGCAGAGGATGAGGGGGTCACGGTCGCAGATCCCAGGGTGATTGAGAGGTCGTGGGAGATGGAGGGTTTAGCCGGGATGGTGTGAAGTTCTGTTTTGGCGAGGTTCAGCTGGAGGTGGTGCTCGGTCATCCAGGCGGAGAAGTTCAAGGTAGAATAAAATAAAAATAGGGTGATGCTTATCAGAAGAGGTGATCTGGCCCCGTCGGCCTTCCTTGGTGGACTCCCGCAGGTAGACCCCCTTGTCTTTGTTCGACCGAGTCTTCGTGCACCGGAGCTGCAAGACGAGGCTGCCCTGCAGTGCCAGCCGCCTTAAATATGCTAATGCACAGATACAACGCCCCCTATTACTGTCAAACAAAAGACGACCCTGAGTACTCTGCCACCGAAACTGACTCACTGGCTAGCTACTCTTTGACCAGTGTAAACTAGTTATATAACTGCTGTCCCTTAAAGTGGCGATTGACTGGGTTTTTTGGGTATTTCACACTGGCCCTCAAGGTCTCCGACTAGGGTATGTAACATTGGTTGGGTTGAAAATGGCCCGGGTGCTTTTCTATGCCCCCTGATAAATCCTCTGAAATGTTCCTGGGAAAAAACACTAGCTTTTCTCCCTTTATGGTATGCTCATTAATATTTAGATAAGCTGCGCGCTGATTGGTTGGTTTTCAACGAGTGAAGCTGGGGAGCAAAATCGCAACACGGCCAACAGCCAGTGTTGCCAGGTCTGCGGTTTTCCTGCAGAATTGGGCTACTTTTGAAGTGTTGCCGCGGGTTGATTTTTTTTTGTCTGGTTCGGGTAGACCTATTTGGCATGCAAATTACATTAATATCTTTAAATAATTTATTTTATTTTAAATGAAATAATTTATTTATGCCCAAATCCTACCAAATTGTCTTCAGATCAGCACATACACACATGGACATGGGGCACGCACACATGCACACACGCACTGTGCGTACGTGCCTAATGCTCTGTCTCCTGAGAAAATCTCCTGAAAACTGGTTTTAATGCTGGCATACTAAACATTTGGTGTTACTTTGTAGATATTACCATAGATTTGGCAATGAAAGCAATGCTGTTGGACTTTAAAAACAGTGTATATGGTTTGGCAGGGGTATATTTTGAGTTCTGATATTGGGATGGTTTTTGGGATGGTTTTATTGGCCATTGGGCTGGTTTTGGGCTGGTTTTGATTGGCTGTTGGGCTGGTTTTGTCACACAGACCTGGCAACCCTGCCAACAGTAGCACTCACTGAAACACTGAAGGTGGAGACTTGAAATTGAAACGCACAAATATATCTATTGTGTCTACACAACACTGGTTTCAACAGATTGACTACCAGTGTTTCCCACACATAGACTAATTTGTGGCGGTGCGCCACAGAATCAACACCGGCCGCCACACATTGCGTTTCGTAAAACATTTTTTTAAATCGCTATTTAGGTAAAAACACGCAGCGTATTCGTTCAGCTGCATTTCCTTTCCCTGCTCTCCCTCCGTCTCTTTCACGCACGCGTCTTTCTCACATAAACACACAGTCACTACGTCAGCACACGTTAGCAACGATTTCTACGCCGTTCTAGTGAGACCGACAGCTACATCAGCGAGCCTTCAGCATTAGTGCCGTAGCTAAAGGTCTAGAAAAGTTGAGGCTACTTTTCGCTAGGTACCGACGGACATGTCTTAATCGAAGGTTCCCTTCGTTCTTTTGGTGAGAAGTTTCAAGAGCTAGCTACTTACCCGGCGTCATGGAGCCGACCAGTTAAATCGTTATTTAGCACCCTGTATGCAGCGTCGCTACCTGCATATGCAGAAATTATTTGTTTGTTGTTGTTGATTTTGTGAATTATTTCGACCCCCCCCCCCCCCCCCCCCCCGCCACATATAGATTTCTAATCTGTGGGAAACACTGACTACATATCATTTGAAATGATAACATTACTTGTTTCCACTTCTGTTATTGAAGCAAACGGGATTGACTTAGGTGGGTAGAACGTTAGGCTACAGCTTAGCAACCAAACCATATCGTGATTCTATTCCGCTTCAGTTAGCTAGCTCTAGATATCTTGCTGAAAAATAACATGACAAAGATCTGGACAAACATGCATCGTGAATTGTAGATTTACATAACACAGGTTATTTATTTGAATGAAACAGTCAGGAACATGAAACAACGTTTGCCCCATTGCCAATAAACTAGGCTAAATTATCACACATTCTACCTATGCTCTTGCGTTAGCAAGCTAAACTAGTTTACATGCCTTTATACCATAGTCTGGGTGAATACTCGATTCTGGCTGCAGGGGTGTACATTATAGGGTGATAACGGACACCTACTGCGTCATTGCAGAAAAACTGTCTTTTCACAGTTCTAAATTATTCCGCTGGCTACACAGGAGCCTGTACAAAGTATCTGAAATAAGTAACCATAACAACAGTGACGGATTCAAAGCCTCCATTTACAATTTTGAAAGACTTTAACAAGCTAACTTGTATTTACAACAACGAGTGACTTCAATATTTATTTTAACCTATTTGAAAAATGTTTATTTTCTGAATGTAGTGTGTCAGTGTCACGTAACCGCTCATCTCACATCCCATTCGCTATTCACCTCGCTAGTCAATCTACTACTTCAGACAGTCTGCGGCCAGCACGACAGTAGCAGCAACTCTACACATGGCTGATTGTTTTCTTCAAAAAAATCTTGATTTTGTTTGGGGACAATGACATTGCTCGATAGCTGGCTAGTCTTGTTGTTAAACATACTGTCAAATTATAATCACTGTTTGGAGAAAATGTCAACATTGATGCGATCATCTCACAGCCATTTGCTATTCAACTCGCTCCACAGGCTGCGGCCATACTGTAGCCTAGTACTAGTAGTATATGGCCGATATTGTTCGTGAAAATCTTGATATTGATTTTGGGACAGTGACATGGCTGGTTAGCTATCAAATCTTATTGTCAAACATACTGTAAAATTATATTTACTGTTTGTCAACCGTACACAATGTTATTGCCTTTGAATCCTGCTAGCATAACGTTAGCTTTTGGGCTAATAGCTCAGCCAAAGGAAAGCCGGTGTTGGTTCTATGAGCTGAGGGGACTATAAATATCAGAGTTGGCTAACGTTGAAAAATGTTAGATTTCTATTGCAAAACGCCTTAAAACATAAACAAAATGTTTGTAAAAAAAATCGTTGACAAATGACCATGGTATAAGCGGGATAATGCCCTTCGAGGTGTCCAATATCATCTGATAATGGACTCCGCGGCGCGTCTGACGGTTCACGCCTCCGCATCGTCCATTATCAGATGATATTGTAATCATCTGATAACACAGCATCTATGACCGTGGTCCATTTTCAATATCCTTGTTATAATTCAAAACGTTAGTCTTTGTAATTCCTTATAAGTAGCCTACACAGAGCAGCGCGCAGCTAAACTAGTATCGGAGATACTGAGATTTGCATAGGAAAGAGGTGTCAATGGACTTTGATATTCACTGTATGTTCATTTTACACATCGAACTGTCGTTATTCAACTATGACAAGGTAAAATCGGTTTTGCAATCAATCGCCACTTTAAGCTCTTCCGATGAGATTTAGGGTTTAGCTAAACTCAATATTAAACAGCCTTGATCACTCGCAGTCAATTCGGCAGTCTCGATGTTCATTTCAGCAGGCCGCTATTCGTTTTTGGATGGAATTGTGGGTATATTACGTTAAATGTGTAAAAATTAAAAACTAATTTATCCTGAAATGTAATCATAACGTGCGTTATTTTTCATGGGATGTTCAACGTTTTGGGCATTTTTTTATAACCACACCCTATTCTGCACTTCTACACAACTTTGTCCCTGACCTGTTTTCAGAGGTCCTTGGTCTTCATGGTGCCTCTTGCTTTTAGTCCAGGCAAAGTAACTCATTTTGGAGCCAAAAATAGAAGTAATTGTAAAATAATATTTTTCAGCATAGATCATTTCTATGAGGTGTTCAGAACAACATACTAAAAGTCCTAGTTGTGGAAATATGTTTAATTCTCATCAATCCGAGATGTGTGCCAATAAGGCCAGGCAACATTGCACCCCAATGGGGCTATTTTTTTTCCTTTACTCCTATCAAAATAAAAATTATCACAATGAAACTACCCATGAAATGTGAACATTTTTTTATTACAAGTTTCTTTGAAAATGAATTTTAATATGCAAATATGCTATACAGTAGTCGAATATGCCCAAAATACACCCAAATAGGCTTAATTTTGTCCTTTACTCCTACCACAATAAACTGTACATGGTAAAAGTATACATGAAAAGACACTTTTTTTGTATCACATGTTTAAATACCCGATCAGAGAGATCCCGTCAGAGTAACCAGCAAGTCTCCATCAACACCGGAAAAATCACTAGATTTGTCACTTTTTACAATAAAAGTCGCCAGGAGGGTTTGGAATGTCGCTAAAATGTTGTGAAATGTATGTCAGATATGTCACACAGAAATATGGTACGGCTACTGTCATAGTCTTTAATGGCTACAAAGAAGAACCAACAATAAAGGACGCCACTCAACTGCGTCGAACAGGTGTTACTCCCGGTTTGACTGTACACTTCTCTGGTGACATGATCATCCAATCCAAAAAGGACCAGTTCCTTAACAATAAGGAAAACAAACAATGGTTCTTGGTTTATCTCAGTGATAAACTTGAGAGGGCTGGGTGTATCACAGACCATGCAAAGCACGATGCAGATGTGCTCATTGTCCAAACTGCCTTTGCCAGAACAAAAAACACAGTCTTAGTAGGTGATGACACAGACTTGTTAATACTCTTGTTGCATCATGCTGATCTGAATGCACAGGAGCTGTTTCTGGGACCAGAACCAAAGAAAGCAACAAAAACAAGACGGATATGGTGCATAAAAGAGACTAAGGAGTTACTTGGTCCCAAAGTGTGTGACAATCTCCTCTTTATCCATGCCATTTTAGGCTGTGATTCTACGACTCGTCTATTTGGCATAGGAAAGGGAATGGCACTGAAAAAAAGTGAAGAATGACACTAGCTTTCTTGAACAAGCTACGGTGTTCAGCCAGTCACAGGAAAATGTGGGAAAAGGCATCATCATTGCAGCAGGTGAAAAAGCTCTAGTATCACTGTATGGAGGCAAAAAAGATGAATCACTGGATATGCTGAGATACAGGAGATTCTGTGATAAAGTAACTCAGAACTCATCTCCAGTGGAACCTCAAACTCTCCCTCCAACGTCAACAGCTGCAAAGTCCTCCCTTGTTGTTGCTACCTTGTCGTGGTGGGGAGGCTTGTTTGCCTCTGTGACCCTGAAGACTATACTGGCGGGGGTTATACCCACTGGCAGGTACTACCAAGCCAGGCAGTTTTCAGGTTAGAAGCCAGTCTAAAAGCAGCATAGCCATCACCCATTGGCAGTAGGATGATTGGTTGGAGATTGGGCCGATGTATTGGTCATACATATGAATGGTGTTTCTGCCTATGCAAATTAGGACATATTCAATAAGCTTGTGCATATTCAAATACATTTCAAAAGAAACTTGTAATACAAAAAATGTTATTTTTCATGTATACTTTTACCAATGAAAGTTTTATTGTGGTAGGAGTAAAGGAAAAAATGAAGCCTATTTGGGTGTATTTTGGGCATATTCGACTAGTGTATAGCTCATTTGCATATTAAAATTCATTTTCAAAGAAACTTGTAATACAAAAAAAATCAATTTCATGGGTAGTTTCATTGTGTTAAGTTTCATTTTGATAGGAGTAGAGGAAAAAAATTGCCCAATTGGGGTGTAATGTTGCCTGGCCTTATTGGCACACATCTCGGATAGATGAGAATTAAACATATTTTCACAACTAGGATTTCTTAGGACTTTTAGTATGTTGTTCTGGACACCTCATAGAAATGATCTATGCAAAAAAATGTTTTTATAATTAGTCTGTCGTAAAACGTTACTTTGCCTGGACCATTTGTGGTGACCCTTGCTTTGAGGTATTTCAGACTCTGGGGCCTTTTAAGAACAGGTGTATATATACTGAGATTGTGTGACAGATTGTGACATTAATTATGGGACTTCTGAAGGTAATCGATTGTAGAGACAGAGACAACCCCTTTTTAGCAAAGGGGTTGAATACATATCCACACACCACTTTTCCTATAGGAAAAAAGTTCTGGTGTAATCAATTACCTTCAGAAGTCACATCATTAGTAAATATATCTATAAATATAAATCTTGTTTTTCTTAATTTCACATCACCAATTTGGGCTATTTAGTGTACTGTATGTCCATTACACTACAAATTCATTATTTCATTCTTCTTAATTCCCGGTTGTAAGGCAACAAAATCTGAAAAACGCCAGGGGGGTTTAATACTTTTACAAGGCACTGTATATAATAGCTAGGATTTTGAAAGTTTAAACATTTTCAATATGTGAAAATGTGATGACACATGAAAATATGTGATAACATATTGAAACATTTTTTTCTTTCTCTTTTTTTTCCTCATTAGATCTGATGCTGCTTTCTTTGGTTGAGGATGGTTTAATATCGAAGTATGTGTTCATCCATATCCCAGAAACTACTAGTGACCTGCAAGGTTCAAAACAGGTACAGCTCAGGGCAGATGCATCTTTATTATTCAGATTTATCTGCTCCACTTACATGGATTACCCTCATTTAGTGTCATGCAAAGTAATCACGATGGTAGAAAAAAGACAATTACAATCAACTGGTAAAAGAAAAAAGGTTATGTGGTTGTAGACCTGTTGTAATGATAGACATCAACGCTTGCAACACTGCCAAAGGGACCATAGTGCTCCTCTGACTTTTAGGCCGGATCCCAATACTCCCCCTTACCCCTTCGCCTTAGTTTTGCGTGTTCCCGTGAGCTAGTGGTGTCCCAATACTCTTTTTGAGCTAGGGTTAGGGCTAAGACTAAGGGGTATACACCCCTTAAAACCAAGTAAGATTGGGAGCTTACTTGAAACCTGTGAATACTGCGCAACCGGCAACAATGGCGGCCAGATCATCCAGAGAGTCCTATAAATGTAATATTTTCGGCTTAATTCATTGACAAAAAAATGATGACAGTCTTGTTTTGTGTTATACACAGTCCTGAACATATATATTTGCAACCATTTTCCTAATTGAAACGTTTCAAAAAAGCGCTAGTTTGGTACGCGAATGGTCCCAATCGTCCCGCATTTCTTTGACTAGCATGTCTACAGTTTTGAGTAAACTCCATTAGCAGCGAATTTTGTTTAATATCGGTGCATAACACTACTTGCTTTGGAGATATCGATACGTCCAATTTCTTAGGGATATGTAGCCCTTACCCCTCAGTTTCGAGGGCCAAGGGCTAAACTAAGGGCTAGGGGTAAGGGGAAGGTGTCAGGGGAAGTATTGGGATTCGGCCTTAGCTTGCCTGGACTGCAGGGCTGAAGCTGGTAATCTATTCAATTTAGTGAACAGTTGTTTTGTTATGTTATTCCTTTATAACAGGTAAGTCAGGCAGTGAGCTGGCTTGTAGCCCACACCCCAACGCCACCCCTCCTCTCATCTCAGACCCTGGTACAGTTTGTGGAGGCCGGACTGTGCAGCGAGTTTAGCAGCAGGCTTTACAGGAACCGGCAGAAACGAGTAAAGGCAGGCCTGCCATACCAGGACCCCATGCCTGTCATCCAGCTTTACAATGCTGTTTTGGCCTACCTAGCAGAGCTGGTTTCCTCACAGCATTTCTCAAGCCTCTCCTGGCCACCGGGGGAGTTTGCCCTGCCTGATACCCGGGACCAGGTGCCTCATCTGGGCTGGAATAAAGGACAACATCTTGACTGGCTCCGAGCTACCATCCTTAGCCTGCAAATACCTGACTGGGACCTGCCGCCTGCTTCAGGTAAATGGCGAACACCAGTGCATGTCTGTATGTATATGTGACACAAACTGGTGAAAAGGCGCATTTGTCCACATTCTGCTTTTTCCGCTACAAGCCGATCCTAAAGTTATTATTTTTTTTTTTTACAGTTTTTCTTTTCTTGCATGTTATGAAAGTTAGTGTTGAAGAAGTCACTCAGTATATTAAACAACATTTTTAGGATCACTAAATACTAGGGCTGTGAAATGATAAAAAACGTTAATGTTAATCACAGGTTTCTGTGGATTAATCATGATTAATTACATATTACCGATTTTCCGAATTTTTGTCATTAGTGTGCGTCTTTGATTTTGCGGTACCTTGATGCCCGAGTCACTCGCTGCCACTCGCAAAACTTTGGTGAATCCCTCGTCCTCAACAATTTCAATCTGTCTACAGCTTTTTGCAATACATTTGGCAACTGTGCTAGTCACCTTGTCACAGGCGGACTTAGTGAGGGCCCTACGCTGTTTAGTGAGGGTGGTTTGGCGCATTTCTACTTGAACTCCCTTCGCCTACCAACGCATGTTTCGCATTGAGGTGGTATAGGTTACTTTAGGCTGGTATTGCTTCGGTGAAACGATTACATTCAGTCATTTAGGATTCAGTAATTTAGCAGACTTTTATCCAGAGCGATAACGTCTTCAAAGTGTGCATATCACTTTGGTTTTATTGGATGTTGCATCTTAGTTTTTTTGGAACACAAACTTCTTATCCAGAAGTTGCAGATTGGGTGGAATTGTGGGTATATTACGTTAAATGCGTTAAACAAAAATAACAAATGAATCCTGTTATTTAATCATAACGTTATTTTTCACAGCCCTAATATATATATATAGCCTATATATAATTGTGCAAAATTATAACAATAATTTAAATATATGAAGTGTATTTGTTTCACATACATTTGTGTGTAGACTAGTGATGTGCATCTTCATCACTGAGGATGATGCGATACATAAAAACAACTACTACTACGATACGATTCACCCCTATTGCGATGCAGTGGGATTCCACACGATGCGATTCAATGAGATGCGATGCAAAATAATATGATGCTATCCAATTTAATATGGTACATAATGATTTATTTCTTTGTCCGACAGAAAATCATCAATTAACTAAACAAGTGAAAGTTTTATTTCACATATTAAACAAAGTCTCTGACAAAAGATCAAATGAAATCAGGCCTGGACTTTGCCTCAAACCAGTCCTTCTTTCCTGTTGTATGTGTTCTCTGAATTAAAAAAAGGGTAAACTATTACTGGCAGTCACAAGCTGCTGTAAACACTGTCGTAACACCACACACTAAATTGAACTCATATGTCCTACTTTAAGGTTTTTCTAAATGACTTAGCCAGTGTTTCCCACACAGACTGATTTGTGGCGGTGCGCCACAGAATCATCACCAGCCGCCACATATTGCGTTTCGTTATTCTTTTGTACATTTTGTTTACGCTATTTAAAACACTCAGCTTATTCGTTCAACTGCATTTCCTTTCTCTGCTCTCCCTCCGTCACTCAAGCGTCTCTCTCACATACAGACAGTCACAACGTCAGCACACGTTAGCAACGACGCATAGATACGCCGTTCTACAGACAGTGATATCAGCGAGCCCTCAGCATCAGTACCATAGGTAAAAGTCTAGGAAAGTTGAGGTTACTTTTCGCTTGGTCTTAATCTGCTAGACAAATGAGTTCCTCTTGGGTTCCTGTTCTTTTGGTGAGCAATCTCACGTGCCCTATTTACCGGCGTCATGGAGCCGACCAGCTAAATAGTTATTTAGCACAAGCGTAGCTACCTGCATATACTGGCAGCTCCGTTTTTCTCCTAGATTCAGACCTAGCCCCGGTAAATTCTAGAACTAGCTAATTACAACACTTCCGTAGTTCTGTGTAAAGTTCTGTGTAACGAATTATTAACGAAGGAATTATTTTGAACCCCCCCGGTCTGACATGGAACATGGACGAGATTGCACTTATTCGTTATTTAACTAACTTGAACACGTTTTAATAAACAGCCAAAATAACAAAACTTGTCAGTGTCCAAACATTTATGGACCTAACTTCATATGTAAAGATTTGGGTGGGGCTGGTTCATGCAGGAGATTTCGACGTGTGTGCTTTCAGCACCGCCATCATCACACTCTCATGACACTTCTACAGCCAGGGTGATCTATTTAAGGATCACAAGTTCACCAACACTCCAACATTGCTCCAACTGAGACACAAGATGCCCATCGCTTCTTTCTTGTTGCCTCCTCTACCCAAGCCTACCCCCAAGTTTGTGTCTCTATTCGAAGGGGGAATGTGTATTATGTATGTTGAGACAATGTTTCGAATAGGGTTATCAATTGATGCTCGGATGCTAATCGATACACATTTAAAAAAATTGGATTACGTACTAATTTGCAACAGTATCAATACTAGGGCTGTCCCCGACTAACATTTTCTTTGGTCGACCAAAACTCGACTAAAACGTCTGAAAATCGACTAATCGAACTTTGAAACTGATGGCAGATTCAGCCGCTTATAGCCTACTAATAATAAGACTCGTATCACCAGTCCTGTTGTAACCGAATGCTGATGGTATTTAGTATCTCTTACAATATACTACAAATTAAAAATATTGTTTGTTTAACATGTAAATCATCAGAGCGCGCTTATCACTGCCTGAAAACTTGCAGCATGCGAACTTACGTAGAAGCTGAGTGGGGAACGTTGCAAAAGAGAAAGATTTTGTCTTGGCCGGAGAAGATAATGTCATTCGATTTGGATGTGATTCTTATAATAGGCATATTCCTTTTTCAACCCATAGCGTTAGCATGAGTAAAGTAGGGCTAGACCAACTTACGTTTTTCAGGTGGTAGGTTACATAATTTTCGACGTCGAACTATGAAAAATAAACCGTTGTTGGGTTTCATTCAAGAGTTTGCGTTCAACGTTTTTCGAGTCACCCGGTACTTTGTAAATGTAAATGTACTTTAATGAAATGCCGCCATACCACAGATGTCTTTGCCGTTTTGACTAATAACACCGACAAAGTAGGCTATGGCAGAGTTTGTAGATCTGCAGCCAATTGTGCTCGTGCCGTGTGCAAAATACCTAACCAAAACAAAGCGCAGATTAAGGAAAGGGAAAACAGTAACACCTTTTCTTTAAAATTATATATTTTTAGAGTTGGTTTATTTGTCTTAAATAATATAATCTACAATTTACATTTAGTCATTTAGCAGACGCTCTTATCCAGAGCGACTTACAGTAAGTATAGGGACATTCTCCCCGAGGCAAGTAGGGTGAAGTGCCTTGCCCAAGGACACAGCGTCATTTGGCACGGCGGGGAATCAATCCGGCAACCTTCTGATTACTAGCCCGACTCCCTCACCGCTCAGCCATCTGACTCCCGTTTCTGTTGAACATTTCGTTAATTCAGCAATGATGACACAAGCGGGAATCAGATCTCACACTGCCGTATGGCAGCTCGACTAAAACAATCTTAATCGACCAAGAGCATATCGACCAGAAAATTGACTAGACGAACAAGTGGGGACAGCCCTAATCAATACCAACATTGCTGTCTTCGCCTCCTCCAGTTGAACACAACCTCACACACAGCACCGCTGCAGAGAGGTAGGCACAGCCAGGCACAGTAGGCACAAAAGCGTCAGTTTTATGTCAAAACTCGCAAGAAGTTGTTTAATTAATTCGTAGCCCGACGTTCCCGAACCACTTCATGTTGTAAATTGTATATCCTCTTTGTCACTG
This sequence comes from Hypomesus transpacificus, assembly GCF_021917145.1. Taxonomy (NCBI): domain Eukaryota; kingdom Metazoa; phylum Chordata; class Actinopteri; order Osmeriformes; family Osmeridae; genus Hypomesus; species Hypomesus transpacificus. Next base: position 14,569,533 of record NC_061082.1, on the reverse strand, counting down.
CGATATCAGTACTTTGTCGGCACAACGGATCTAGCCAGCAAAACAAACCCAGCCCGCCAGAACAGAGCAGTTCAGGAAGTAGAGCGGAAACGGCTCATGAACTTGTCTATGGCTGTTTATCAATCCGAAGAACGCTGAGAACGCAAGTACATTCTTTTGAAGAACCTTCTTGCAAGCGTCCTTGCAACAATTGTCTTGCAAGGACGCAAGGACGGAGAATGAATTGAGATGGTTAGGGTTTTCCTGGACTCGCAGCATTATGATAACACTGACTAACTACAAAGACTAGATAACAAAGCTAAAAAATGGTCCGTCTACCTGTAATTTTACGTTTTCTGTAGCCCTTGCTAACTTACAGTACCTAGTGTCTGCACTGCACTGAGATGCTAGCTAGGTTATCGACAAGTCGGAGCAAATTTACAAATTAGCCGTTTCATCAATAAAATAAGAACATTTTCAGCGACTGAACTGCCTATTTCTCGTCACATTTTAATACAGATGCTGATTTACACGTACCGTTTAGCTGAAATATGAAAAGTAAAAGATTACAGTTGTGAGGTTTGTCCGCCTCGCTTGACATCTTGCAATGACTTCTGGGAAATCAGAAGCGTTCTCGCTGGTCAAGTCACCATCCGATGCATCCTCGATAAAAGGGGCGGATCAGGAACATTTCCGGGTATTTTTGGCGTTCTTGGTAACTTGTGTTCTTTGGATTGGAACTGTACTCGTCAAACGAGTTCGCAAGAACACAAGAACGGAAAAAAACGTGGATTGATAAACAGCCTATATCAGCTTGCGCTAGTCTACATGACTCTTGACAATTTGGGAGCGGAAACCTATGAAGGCACTAACCCACTTATGATTGGTCACTTTTAACGCAATCACAGACATAGATAATAGACATACACGTTGACATGTATGTGTAAACATGTTTTGTTATATTACTCGAAGTCTCTGCTAACCTGTCGATACGACGAGGGAGTTCCAGCCGGGCTGGCTAGCTAGCTAGTTATTGTAGCATCCCCGGTTGAATAAGATGGTCTCTTTCACTGATGGTTCACAGTCCTTTATTACACCTTGTGTTGCGAACACACCGTAAGAGACAAAGCACAAACATTTGCAACAGTAGAAACTTTTTGGTTGAGTCAGTTAGTTACCACAGAACAAAGTTACGTAATGTGACAAGAGACTGAATTTGAAAGTACAAAAAACCTACCAGGAGCACCGACAATATTGGCAACCCTGCGCCAGGCCTCATTCTTTTTATTATTGTCTTTGTACAAATACAGAGACGCAGGGGCGCAACTACCCAGTGTCAGAGTGGTATGCAGCAACAATTTTCAGTCAAATCAAATCAACATTTAATTGTATAGCCATTCTTACACGCAAGCATGTCACAGACAACTTCACATACGCCCATAGAACTGCCCCTCAACCAACCTAAACCCCTCAGGGAAGATGAGGAAAAACTCCCAGAAAAACTCACTACAGGAATTTTTTGGGAGGAGCAATTCTCCCAACAGATCCCCTCCTCCAGAGACTGTTGGTGAAAGAGAGGAGCAGAACACAGGCTTAACATAGTCATACAGCAGGGAAGTGTTAATGGGTTTTCAAACACCAAAATCCGTTGTTCAACTTGGTAGATGTAGGAAGGGACCGGGAAACTCGCCGTTGCCCGTCATGGAGACTGGTTTCCGGTTGGCGACCAGGTCCAGCGTTGGCAGACCGACAACCAGGCAGGTGCTGACAGCTCAAACCCCCCACACCACAGGGGATTTGTGGAGGGGGACACAGAGGGGAGGGCAGGGATTAGAGAATGCCAGGAGCAGCTAACAGTTACAGTCATATTTAGAATGAGATCCCCACCGGTTAAGTGTGGACTAGTGCAGCAATTTAGCAGAGCAAAAAATTGTATTTGATGCAGCCCTAGACACTTAGACAGCGCCAGCCCCCCTCGGTTGGAACATAAAATCTGTTCCAGGGGAGAGAACTCTAAAATAAGTTATATTTACATAATAAGGGTGAAAATTCCCCGTCCCCCGTTGTCACCAACTAGTAACGGAAACTATAACAATAACGATATACATTGACAGGTTTAATTAACACTAATGGGCGCTGATTGCCCGACGAGGATCTGGTTTGATAAATACCACGCAAAATGCGGAACTACACCGTCCGCCATTTGCGCTTGGGCAAAGGCGCAGATTAAGTTGCAGTCGCAATGTTTAGTAAATAAGGTCCACAGTGTTAAAAGCTGCACTTTGGTAAAGGAGAACCAGGACAGAGATATAGCCCGCGTCGGAGGCTAATAGAAAATCATTGACTCCCTTGGCTGATGCAGTTTCAGTGCTGTGGTGAAGACGAAATCCAGACTGGAGAGGTTCATAAAGCTGATTTGAGAAGAGGTGCTCAGTGAGCTGTTGTACCACAGCTTTTTCTAAAATTGAGAGAAATGGCAAATTTGAAATTGGCCTGTAGTTGCTAAGACAACCTGGATCCAGGTTTGTTTTTTTAAGAAGGGGTTTAATGATTGCTTGTTTGAAAGGGAGCCTTTGGCTGATTGACTCATTTATTCTGTCCTATTTTCTTTTTTAGTTTTTACATGATTTTTTGCAACCTTTCTTGTTTTTAACAATGTGGCATTACACTCTACATAACTCAAGACCAGTAGTGTATAAAGTACACAAAAGCCATACTTAAGTAAAAGTAAAGATACCTTACTGGAAAATGACTCTAGTAAAAGTAAAAGGTCAACTATTAGAATGCTACTTGAGTAAAAGTCTTAAAGTATCTGTAATTTACTGTACTTAAGTATCAAAAGTAATTTTCTGATATTAAATGTACTTAAGTATTAAAAGTACAAGTAAATGCTGTAAAAAAAGCAAAGGGTCAGAATTTTGAGAATAATTACGTTTATTCTTAACATCAGGTCAGTGTTTTGGGAACTCAAATATGACTCAAATATCAAAACATCACAGGGCTCCAGACTAACTGTTTCCCTTGGTTGCACTGGTGCGCTTAACTTTTTTATTTAGGTGCACCAGCGCAAAATGTAGGTGCATCCAAATCTTTCCTTGCGTCGCCACAATTTCAAGGTTAGGTTTTTATCATGCTCCATATACATTCAGATATATTATGTAAATGACCTTAAACAAGAATAAGGTGTAGGTAAATATTGGTTTTATTTGAAGCACAATTAAACTGTATATAAAAATATAAATCTTTAAGTGCTTCACTGAGCTGCCAAACTAAAACATTGCAAGTAAAATAAAACATTTCATAATTTAAGTGCTACTGTTTAAAAGTGCTTCCCTGAACTGAGACCTAACATTTCATGGCTCAAAGTCTTACAGCGGGTCCCCCCTTGCTGTCGCATACCCTTCAGATGGCCAACACCTGTAATTTGGCATTCTTTCCCTTTGGCCTTGGCTAAACCAGCTTGCCACACTCTCCCTAGCATCAAAATCCTAGCTCCATGGGTTAGCTCCATGGCCCAGCTCCGTAACTCAGGGATGGGCAATTAATTTTGCCACATGAGAAACCTGAAATGTGTTGGAGGGCTGCATCAACAATAACTTGAACTTAATTCGGCTCACTATTCATTTCCCCCCATTGTAAAAAGCAGTAAAGTATATATTTTGATTAGCTGCTACTGGTTATCAGAAGAATAAGAATATTCTGTAAATATTTATATGAATATTTTACATGTTGGTCAATTAGGAAAAGACTATCGAAGTAACAGTAAAAACTAAAATAATCATGACATCAGTGTTTCATTTTATTTGTAACTAATTAATCTTCACAAACACTGAAAAGTAGTTTTGCAGTATGTTAAATATATGCAATTGATCAACTTCATACAAAAAGCAATACGTTTTTTTCAGTTCATTTTGTTCTGTGAGAGGAATCCAGTGGGCTTGAACAAGTGCATCGAAATCTGGCTGAATGTCTGAGATGGATATGCCAAAGACAGCTGACAGATGATGATCCGGGTCTGCAGTTTAACTAGCAAACCATCAGCCCGCGCCCACTGAATCAGTCAAGTTCTTATTATGTCCGCTTGAGTTTTTTTCCTTAGTGCCGAGTCAAATTTTAACCCTTCAACACAGCGACCTGTTCTCCTAAACTAATAACACAGCTTTGACTTTGACCTCCGTAAACAAATACTTGGAAGTCCATGTCTTGTTAAAAACTCTACATTCTGTATTAACCTTTCGATCCCTTTTGAGGGCTAATTAACAGCTAACTCTCTTGTCGGTGAGGTTGCGCAAGCGCACATATGTAAATTACCTGCTCACTAGTCTTTCAGGACTAGGCTACATATTTACTACTGCTCAACACATGTATTTATTTATAATTTTTTATTTACCTCACGCGGGCCATATTTGGACAGCCGGTTGTGGCATTGTAGGCCTACAGGAATATCTGGACCACAGCCAATCAGAGGCAAAGACCCGCCCCATCTCTGTCTCTGATTAATTTTAGACCACGATATGATCCAACCATGAGTGGGAGTTCCGTCAAAGAAGAAACAAACGCTTTGTTCCTGGAGAGGCAGCGGATGCGAGGTTAGGTGCACCGGTGCGACCTATGAACGTTTTTTGTCGCACCCGTACAAATTTTGGTCGCATATAGAACCAAATTGGTCGCACTCTACAGCCCTGCATCAATACTAAAGCAGCACATTCTCTGGGTAATGATTGGGTAAGAACCCTAAAAACATAAATGTCCTGTTCATCTTCAATTTTTTTTCAAAATTGCCAGAATTCAGTCTCGCTCTTCTTGGGCTAAAGACTTGTCCTGCAATGCTAAATAGCCTTTCACAGGCTGCTGAGGCAGGTAGAGGTGTGTTCAGCTTCACAGACAGCTTGTGCACAGCTGGAAAGGATTTCAGCAAGTTCATGTGATCTGCTAAACAGGCCATGTATCCATCCAGTTGTTTGGTGCTGTCTTGTGCAGAGAAGAAGTCATCTTCATCAGATGAACTGGACCTGGTGTCATCACCTAACTGCAGGGAGCAGTCTCTCTTGGAAGTCGCTTTGGATGGAAGCGTCTGCTAAATGCATAAATGTAAATGTAGGGAGGGTTCTTCCATGTGCTGCTGGATGTAGTCCATTCCTGAAATATAGTGAGGGTGAAAATATAAATGATAGAATTAATCCAACTTTCTAACATGTCATGACCCCAACCTAAGGTTTTGTACTAAATAGTTTGTTTTAATTTGAGGTTTATACATTTAGTTTGCATTGTCCATGCATCCATAATTGATTTGTGGATTTGCCAATATTCAAATAGTCAAAATGTACACCCATACACTTATTTTTCACTATCCCCACGTTGTCTTACACATTCTGATTGTGGCATCATCCTTTGTCCAAGTTGTTTGGAATTTTGGAAGAAGAATCGCAGCTGCGATCAACTCAGGGTCTCCCAACATGTGGCCAAAAGGATTATTTATTCCCACCTGTATATTATCCACCAAAGGCAGTACTTTTAATGGCAACTTGAATCTGTTAAGTTTGGCGGTCAGCAGGTTGATTTTTGGAAGTAGCCACCCCATCTGGGCATTTGTCTCTGCTTGCAAGATGTTGGTTGCCTGGGCGACTGGGCTCATGACACTCTATATAACCATTTAATCAGATTCAACAAAGAATTGCTGGATGAGTAATTAACTAAAATGGATCAATGATAAGTGGAAGTTGGGATACAATGTGAAACTGTTATTAATGCCCGAGAAAGGGTGGTGAAAAACATCCACAGTTAAAGAGGCATTCAAGACATTATGTTCAACTATGATGAAATAATAAAACACATCTCTTCAAGTCTTACGTACATAGGAACCTTAAGGTCTGTGCAGATGACTCTGATGGCCCCCTCTCCCTTGTCTTTGATTATCCTCAGCAGTCTTTCCACTGCCAGGAACAAGGAGTTCCACCTGGTAGCATTCGGGCACAGCAGTTGGAGGGAGCAAGCATATTCAACAGTTTCAGCTGCCAGTGTGGATCTTCCACATTTGTTCCAAAGTGCATTACACTTGCCAAATGTTGAACGGTACACTTTCTTGTATGCCTCATGGGATGTTTTCTGGGCATCAACCGTAGTTATTAGGTTGAGTAGGTCAAGTCATATTTATTTATAAAGCACATTTAAAAACAGCCAATGTAGGTGAGTAGGTGACAAGCACAGCACTGGTTCTTTGGGAGCTGGAACTGCAAACCATCATCTTAATTCAGAAGCGCTAACACATCAACAAACTCCACATCTTCACCCCCTTCTTGATCCTCTTCATCCTTTCCTGGTTGAGATCCATCACCATCACTTTTGACTTCATTGCTGTTCTCATCTTCACCAAAAACTTTTATGAAGTTAGAGCCTTTGTCCGTTGTTCTCTGAATCTTCTCCCGAATTTCAAACTCGGAATGGATGTTATTCAGGGCATTTGCCAACACATCAAATGTGTGCGAACCTCTCAGTCATTTACATGCTAGGGCTGCTGAGCATCTTTTGAGATCAGGGTCAATCCAATGGGCAGTAACACCAATGAAGCTCCACCTTCTGACAGACCAGCAGTCGGTGGTGATGGCGATATGGTCAACTCCCCTCATGGCCTCAGTCACCGGCTTCTTCATTTCCTTGGAGCCGTCATCAATCATGGAGCGCAGGGTCAGCCGTGTCATTATTTTTGCATTAGGCTGCAGTTCTTTCACAAAATCTCTATATCAGAGGTCTTCAACCCTGGTCCTCAGGGACCCCCTGTCCTGCAAGTTTTAGATGTTTCCCTGCTCTAACACACCTGATTCAAATGAATGGGTCGTTCATTCATTTGAATCACTAACTTGTACTGTATGGGACCTTTGTGAACGATCGTACATCGCTCCTCGGCTGTGAGCTTCTTGGGCCAGAGAGCCGGGTCATCAGTCAGCAAGCCTACAGTGCTTTGGTCGGTGGCAGCAGGATTAGCACAGCTTAGGCTATTACTAGGCTAACTAGGCGGTTGACTCCAAAACCCCATCATCGTCATCATCTGTGTCAAAATGGCCATCACTGGACAACTCTTCCAACATCTGTGTCAACGTCTTAACACTGTCGGTGACGGCGGGCGGCAACAACGGGATGTCCTTTTGTTAACGTTATCTTCACCTAGTAGCGCCACTTCACAGCTAGTTGCAGTGCTGCTGTAGCAGCATGTTCAATGCTTTGGACGATGTTGTTCCTGTCTGTAGCCGTAAAAAAAGTTTGTAATCTTTGGCAGCGTTGCCAAATACTTATCGGCGTCTTTTCGTTTTTTTTCTTTTATTTGAGCCTCTTGGGTAACTTTTTTTCATTTGAGCTTTTATTGTCTTCTTGCTTCGTCTCTGTTTGTGTACTTTCCTGTCCTCCTGTAACTGAGTGTTTATTTTTCGTGCCACGCACCGTTACGGACTAGTCCATTTTATTGTGAAAGTATTGGGTGTAGGGACACGACAGATAACCATGAACTGGACATTAACTACTACTTCAACGTTTCAACGTAATTCTAAAAAATATGAATAACATCTTTCATGCTTTTGAAGCGTTCATGATGATAAGGGCCCCTTCTTTTTTATTTTTTTAGGTTGGTTGGGGGGCCCCCTACTACGACGCTGCCCCAAGCAGCCACCTACCCATGCCTCTATGTTAAGACCGCCTCTGCTTGCATGCATCTCCAACTCCGACACGGTTCAAATCGTAATGCTGTGCTATCGCGGCTCCTGTCAATCCTATGGTGTGGTGGCTATCTAACGTTAAGTTAGCTAGCGTTAGCCAACTAGTGCTGCAATGATTATAGCTAAGAGATTACTCAAATCAATGAAATCTCACAACTGTCAACACTTCCTCAGCTCACTAACTCGCTAGCGACCTGTCTACTACACCAATTGTCTCATTTGATTTACGATAACTAGCAAACGTTAGCCTAACATACACCATGTATAGCTAAATTAGAAGATCAGACACCTGTCTCCCCCCCTCTCCCGCCAAAGATATACTCCAATCCTGTGGGAAACACTGCTATATATCTTAGCAGGTTCATGCTAATTATGATGACTAAACATTAACGTTGCGGCTCATTGGATTAATCCTAATTTACCTCAATGTGTTTCCGGAGGTTTGATGGGGAGTTTTTGAATGAGAGGCACTTCAGAAGGATGAATTTTTCACTCCAACATAGTTCAACATTTCTCTCAAATATGGCCACGCGTGTTGATTTTCTTCACCGTCTGCTGTTGCGGGAGTAGCAGGTGCTTCCAATTCTGCCATTTCCATTTTTGCTTCCATGATCATCATCGACTGACTTTGGTTGCATCACTAACCAATTAACCAATGATTTAACTTGCAAGCTAGGATCACTGATTCGCCAAACCTGCTTGTTCTGTGTTCCACCACAGTCCCCGACGTTGGTCTCATGATTCATTTTTTTCTTCTAAAGATAGATTTGATTTTGTAGCAAGTAACGAAGGTTTCAGGGGAAATCTTTGGAGTCAAAGTATCATTTTCTTTGCTAAATGCAGTAAAGTGAAAGTAAACAAAAATATAAATGGTAAAGTACAGATTTTAAAAAAGATTATACCTAAGTACAGTAACAAAGTATTTCTACTTCGTTACTATACACCACGTCTCAAGACAGCTATCGAATCTACAGAACATTTCCCTCCGTATGCCTGCGCCTCGTCCATTTATTGTATATCGCGGGACAATCAGATAAATTTGATTTGAAGTTATCCCTTCTCAGCGTGAGGAGAAATACAAGGTGTTGCGGGATAAATGGTTTGAACTGACAGTCATATTGAATTGACTGAACTGCACTAAGTTACCACTAAGTTAGCATTGGTTCTAATGACGACACAACTATTTCATGATTGGCCAAACACACACACAAGTTTGACTCATGTTTTGTATTTATTCTTCTTACACCTTCAGTTTTGCCAATGCTCAAATCCGGACCAAACAATATAATTTAATTAAATATTTGTCTTTATTGACAGACTGCGATAGCCTACTATTGTTGAAGAAAGGGTTTTAGTCTGCCTTTTCACTAACGGAAAGACTAAGTTTAGTCGAGTTCTGGTTGTATTATCAATCTGCCGATTGGAGAAATAGTTAAACATAGCCCGATACATAAAATGAAAATTTTCAGTGCACTGGTTTGTGCAAGTTCTGATGCGAAAACAATTAAAGTTGCGACCATGCAGTTCGTCAGCGTCACCCTTCCAAATGAAACATAAAAATACGTAGAGTTAATTTTTACACTAAACAAATGCTCTTCCTCTTCCAGATCCATGGCCACAGCTGTGCTCCTCCATATTCCAGTATGCCTCTCAGATGTCAGCTTCCCACTCCAGCCAGCCCCTTCTCATGTCCAAATTAGAGAACCTCCTGGAGAGGGTTCGGTGTCAGGGCAAATGCAGCGCCTCGTCTACGGCCTTGAGTGAGTGGGAGGAAGAGGAGGAGAAACAAGGCTCCTCCTTCCATCAGATCCCTTGGGATGAAGTTGTCGCCCAATGCATAGACCACAAGCTGAAAGACTGGCAGCCATCAGAAGACCTTGTGTGTTCAGGTACGATGGTTTGTTGGTTAAAAATAGATTTATATTTATTATTTGGTTTTAATCATTGAATGGTTGACCACATTATATGGTTGTGGTCAACCATATAATGCAGTCAATCAGTCAATTTACTAATAAACGTATTACAAAAATGTCAAGGGGAATTTTGGTATAATGCACACACAATATATATTTTCCATATAATATGCAGATGAACATAGTTGTAGGTTTGGATGCACTGGTACAAAGACGTGGGAGCCGATAGCGTTTTATAGGTCTTTACAGTGCCCACTAAAGGTGACATGGTAAGCTGTCATATGGCCCTCCATGGGACTGCAATGTGAAAACCATGTGTTGTCTTCAGATGCAGTGACAGATGATGGGGAGATCCTGGTATATTTTGTCAAGGAAGAACAAAAGGTGTTTGAGCCCCCCGTTCAGTGGAAGAATGTGGTTACATGTATTCATCCGGAGAAATGGCAGAACACAGACGGGTAAAGAGAAGCCTTTCGTGTCTTCCTCTTCCTCCTGTTCATTCATTCATTAATCTCTGGCATTACAATCTGGAGTGTTAATAAAGTATGTTCCTGTCTCTTAATTTTTATAATATAGTTTTCTGTCTCACTACCGCAGTGAAAGGGCCAGTCCCGATGATATGGGACACCAATTTCCCTATTCCCTCAGACAAAGGCTGTTTCAGAGTGTGTTTGAAGTGCCTGAACCCACTGCACCTACCATTGACATTACACACAGACCCTCTATGGAGCTCTTGCCCTTCCGGGTCCTTGAGAATCTTAAGGAGGAAAAGGCCCAGAGCCAAAGGTAAAAATACGTCACTTCATCACGTTTTTCTTTCAATTTCAATAACAGCCTAATGTTAACTTAGGTTTACATGTTTGTTGGTGGTCCTTTCAAACGAATAAATCCTTGGGTAATGCATATTTGATTACCTTGTTGCATTTGAACCGGGTCAGATGGAATACTGTCTTCCCTCATCCTCTGAAGGTGTGTGGACCAGCTCCAGTGTTGGCTGGATGTGGACTGCATGGATTCCCTTTCCCTGCCCCTCTTCATGCCCTCCACCCTACTTTCCATGCCTGCAATCATGGTGCCTCAACTTACAGCTGCTGGTTATGCGAAACCCCTTTCTCTTATCCAGGTACACGGCTGTCACCATACAGACACAACAAATAATTCATCAATTCTGGAGAAGCTTCACGTTCATTTTCTCAACCGTAAATCTTGAGGTTTTGTGGGTTTTTGACAGCTTTCCACTTGCATTCCTTTTAATTTATCCAGTTCTTGGGAGAAATCTAACAAATATTTGTGTTCTTGTTTATATGAGGAGGACACAGATGACCAATCAGAGAGAGCAGAGCATGGTTGGCTAAAGAGTGAACCATATTCACAGCGGATGAAGGAATTAAAAATGCAGATATTGGCCAGTCAAGAGGAAGATTTGGCATGCAGCCTAAAGCTAACCAGCCTGCTGAATATTGTAGAGGACTGATTATTTTTCCCTACTGATGGCAAATTAATCGACTGAGGACTTGTTCATCAAAATGTTTTGTGTTTTAATCTTTTAATATTTCGTTTTTTGTTCCGGTGGAAAAACAGCATAAAATGTACTTTTTGGGGGGGGGTGAGGGGGGGGGGGGTCGGGTTCATCACAGTAGTTAGTAGACATGTATACCCCTGTTTTTACTGACGTACTGATAAGACATTAAGTTCACCAATGAATGAGCAGTTATGAACAATGATGACTGTGTCACTTTGCACATCTTTGTGATTGTAAATTGTGCATTTTGGCCCATGTTTATTTGTTGAACCATGTGCATTTCAGTGGGGTGCTGTGAATAAAACGTTTCTATTTTTCATGGAAATGTGCTTTAGATTTACACCACGGTTGTGGTCAATCAATCCAGTCAATAAACATAATGCCAAATTGAATGTAATTGCATTCATTTGTAATAGCCTTTTGGAGTTTACGCTATTTGCATAAATTGCTCTAAATTAAATAAATCTGATATCGCCGCTTAAGCAGGATTGGTGCACACTTGGAGGAATAATCGACACCATACATCTGTAGAGGATGAAAGTTTATTATTGGTCTAAAAGATCACGATTTTTGTGGAAATCCCGCCCATCTAAATCGTGATTGGAGCATAGTTCGTCTGCCCATGTCTCTCCATGCAGATACGACTTCGGATGGCACCACTCAGAATAAAGGGAAAGAACACTTGGAAGACTGACGTAGTTAAGCGAATATATTTACCCGAGACATTCAGTGGGATCAGTAGATTAAAACTAACTGCTTCTCAAAGGATTTAATAAAACGTTGCCCAACAAGTTTCAACTATGACTGAACCAACGTAAGTCAATTGGTAGAAATGTATTTTATTAGCAACAGACAAATGTAATGGGGGAAAATGTACAAGGATAACTCATTTGTATGTAGTTTTCATCAATCCGGTGTGGCGTGTGAAGTTTTTCTCTTGAATAAATGGTTTTGTAAATGAAAACATTGGTGGACACATTGGTGCCTACACGTGAGGCAGTGGTGAAATCGCCTGCTACGGTGTTCTGCCATTTCTTACAAACTTATCAGACTAGACAACTGAAAAGCAATAATAGTGCCAATCCAAACCTCACTGCGTTATTAATGTTAATTAATTCCAACATTAAAGTTGTTATTGAACTGGATAACAACTTGAACCTTTAAACAAACGTTTCAAGGTTGCGAAACTTCACATTGTAATTGAAGATTAAGAATTCTTAATGAAAGCAGTTTTTTCTATTTAAAACCCCTGTAAACTTGTGTTAGGCTACTGTTCATTATCATAATTTGACTGGGTTTGATGTCTTGTTCTACCCAATAGGGGTTATGCGGAGCGCTCAGCATTCGAACCGGAAGACAGATGTAATCGTTTCCGCTTCTCCCTTCTGGACACATCTGCAGCGCTAGGTGATCCAAATAACTTATATTGACAGGGAAGTTCAAGGATTTTATAAGTTGTATTACTCTCTACATTAGGCTAAGTGTGACAGGAATAAAGTGATGAGTTCATATAACGTTATAATAGCCTAACTTTAGACCGTTTCCCTGGAGGTAGCACTAACACTAGCTCTGCACACAGAGTTAATATAACTTGAGTAAGCTACTTTTGTCTTCCAAGATGGCGTCCCCATTAATTTCTATGAAAAGTGCTCAGTGGCGCAGTGAGGCAAGCGAGAGCGCGAGACTGGACACGGCCATCTTTCCACTTCCGTGTCTTCCTTTCTAGCTTTAGACAGTGGCTCTTTTTTTCCCTAGCTCCGAGAGCTCATGTAAATCGGCTATCGGCCAATGTGAACTTTTGTGCTCGTGCCCTCTTAGTTTCCGCGAGCACATTTGCAGGCAACTTTCATTGACTAAGCAAATAAATGGGTTGCTAGTTTACCCATTTCGGATTGGTTTCAAACTTAGCAAAAATTGGTTCAAGAATCAAACAAAAATTATTGGGGGAGATAGTTTTGTAATGTTGAATGGAGTTAATAGAATAAAAACGACCGGAAGAGTCGGAAACCTAACCGTACATGCAATACCACCTACATCCACCGGGGCCGTTGCTTCAAGCCGAGGGGCGAGGGGTGGGGTCTTGTCTACACATTAACTACAACGTTACAGTAGGCTACATAGCTACACAACTAGTGCTAAGTTATCAATGAAATATATGAATTCAGCATATTATTTTAAGAAGCTCATTTTAATTTAGTGTCATATCCATATAATTATTCTGGGTTCTATAGCTAGAACCTATCGTTCCTGGAAGGAATTACGTTTACTAGCCTACTACTAGGCCCAAAAAAACGTTAACGTTAGCAGGTGTATAAGATTACGCTACAGACAAAATTGACCTGTAAATAAATACTGTCACACTGGTAGTTGTTGCAGTTGATTGCCAAACTCTGCATTCTTTGAGTCCACTTGGACTTCTACAGGAACAGTCTTCGTTTGACTGTTTTAATCGTCTGCGAGCAAAAAAAAAGGCTACTCCCCAGGGTACTCGGGGCTCTGGAAGTCCGTTTGGCAATCCTGTGTACATGGAAAATTGTAATTAAGGGTAGCTCCTTTAAACACCGGCTATAGTAGGTAGCCTTTACTACGCTGTGTTTACCTCAAAAGCGGCCGGCCAGAAGTAGTTACATCATCTGTTAAAATGACATAGGGGCCTATTTTGTTGAATTTATGTAAAGTGTTTTCAGTTAGTGTAATTGCTTTCTTTAAAAAGACAAAGTATATTTAGTACGTGAAGCCTGCCCTAGGAAGGCAACTGCAATACAACATTACAAAATGTTATCATCACAGTTCATAATAATGGTTTGGGACTCAATTGTCTTGTCAAAACCAGTTGAGAACAACTATTTACAAATCAGTTCAACCCAAAATCGGTGTCCTGTTGATTGTCCTAGCCTGGTCCAAACCAGACTTTACATTTCATTTGTACAGTCTGGGATCGCTTCATTGACAAGCCTCAACTTCCTTGAAGACGGGTACTCTGTAGCATGGCTGCCAGCCCAATTTAACCCCGCCCACAAAAACATTTGGTCGGGAAGTTGGGTCTGGAACAGCAGCGGCCGGTTCATAGAGGGCGCTAGGGCGCCGCCCCACCACTGCTGCATCACATTCCAACCTGAAACTTAATTTAATAAGACTTAAAAAGAAAGAAAAACATATCTAATGAGTAAAGTCAATATTATATAGCTAATAGAATATTGAATCTGCAAAAAAATTTGGAAGAAAAAAGATATACGTTGTCTAAAGTTAGCTGATAGGCTACGTATTTCCGGCTGGGCGCAAGTTACTTGCGCCCCATTAACTGTCGTTATAAGTTGTACATGCATAGTTCGCTCCTCTCAATGCAAGAGATAGGACCTCGCCGGGGCGCAGAATACCTACGCCCCAAACTGCTGATTTACTAGAGGGCTTGTCAAATACATTATGATAGGGCCCGTTATGTATGTCACATCCAATCACATCCTCAACACATTTAAGAAGTTGTTTATTTACGTTGTCATGGTGTTCTCTCAGAACAGAACCAGAGCCTGTTTAAGGAGAGCCTGCCCACTCCCTATTAATCCCCATTGTACCGAATTTTGTTGCAGTTCCACAAGAGTTCCACTGGGAGTGATCGCGGTCGAGTGCATGTTGAATGGGAGTCTATGGAGCTAAACGGCTAAATTTGCCTCTTATGCCTGATTGTTGTTGATAAATCTCAGATTTGATTATAGTTTTTGCATGTTCAACATGGATTACAGGTCAAAAGTTGAATGAATGAGTACTTATGTCCTTTCAATTTCTTACAGGGTAAGTCGTTGTTGCCCATAACACGCTAGCATTCTGCTAACGAATGTTGATTGGTTAGTGAAGGACTGACTACGACCAGATTATCCCGCTTGATGGCATCCGAAGCAGAACCAGAATGTCAGAGCATTAGCAACATTAGCAACAACATTAGCAAGCCAAAACTCTTTCTAGCATGTGTATTGACAGGGAGAGCCTAACCTGTCAGCTGTGTTGTCGATGCCTGGAGAGTAAAGTGGAAGTAACCAGAGCTTGCCGTCAAGCAGTAGCTCTGGTCGTACGATGTGTATGACGTCAATGCAATTTTCAAAGACTTTTTAGAACAGAAAGGCGACTTTAAAAAAAGTCTAACACCCAGTGGTGTAAATTTTTTTTGCCTCCCCTTTCTATTTCAGAATTCAAATTACTATACAAAAAATTATATCTTGAGAAAAGTGGATTTTGAGGGGTATAGCTCCATAGACCTCCATTCATTTTGCACTCGACCGTTAGCGCCCTCATATGGAACTTGAGTGGAACTGCAACCAGTTCAGAACCCGGAAGTTTCCCGAGAGTGGGAGTTCTCTCTTTATTAGACATTCTCTGACAGAACTTGTAGCTACCATAGCTCTAGCGTTATACAACTAGCTAGCTAGCTAACGTCGTGATGGAAACTTGCAATTCAGTCAAGTCGCTTAAAAATACGCCCTTTGAAAAAAGAAATGTTGGACCTGATCGGCGTGACCAATTTTCACCCTACGTCACGCGACTGTCAAGCTGGCTCAATTCCGCAAGTCGGTTGCAAAAGACAAACTTCTCCCGGGTAGCCTACAGTATAATACACTTGGAGTGTCGATCAGGTCATCATATATATCTGTTCACTGGATTACAGGGCTTGACATTAACTTTTTGTCATATTGTCACATTTGGCACTTGTCATATATTTACGTTTCACTTGTCAATGCACTAAAGTCACTTCGATACCTTTATATAGCCTGACCAAGTGATCGGGCAAAACTAGCCTGGCTAAAGGAGGTCGCTTCCTCAGACAAATGATGAATGCAACAGGCTTGGTTAAAGAAATCCGAGAAGCTGGCTATCTTCAGCAGGCTCGTTTCTACGATATGTAGTCTGCCCTGACGTTTCTGGTGTATAATGGAGTGAAGTACAACATTGTGTACATTACCAGTGAGTGAGGCTATGGTCAAAAACTGTGTAACGGGGACACAGTCTCACTCGGATTGCCAGTTTAAACAAATAACAAAAATAATCGGACTAGCTGGCTAACAACAGAATTCCAATCTCTCTTGAAAGCTGCCCTGCTCGACTTTTTAGATGTAGAATTGAATGTAAAACTGTAAAATTATGAATTTAGTGACATGAGTCATGACGTGAAGACATGGCTGCCGCTCGACTATACGGTCTGTACTGTACCGGGCGACATTCTCACTAAAATGTCAAGACTTTCGTGACCCAAATCAAAATGTTAATGCGACAGATCAATGGGGAATCGCTTTTTCTCTTATAGGCTGTCCTCCTCGACTTTTTTGGTCTTATTAAACTATTTGTATGATCCGTGTGGTCCTTTTGCCGTTTTAAATGCTATCCTTTCCCAGTTTTCTGCAGCCACATAGTGTGCGCATCCCGAAATGTTTACAAACAAAAAATTGGTCTATTAATTCAGCAACAGTCTAATGACAGGGGAAAACACACGTTTTCATCACTTCAATTGACACATTTGTAAATACATTTAGGAATGCACCAAAATACTGCTTTCTGCTGTTGAGACATAATTTTTTTCCCCGGGGGCGCATGCCCCCGGACCCCCCTAGCAAGGCGAGATACTAGCCTAAATATACTTGTAGCCCCCCCTGGAAATAAATGCACCAGCCGCCATTGGTCTGGAAGGGCTGGTATTGGGGACAAACTATATAAGACCAGGGGCCAGTTGCATGAACTTAGTTTAAGACTAGTCTTAGCCTTAGACTGTCTTAAATTGTCAGGTTAGTCTAGTTTAACTAAGCCTATCTTTTGCATAAATGGTAAGACTGACTTAATTTGAGGTAAAAAAGTTAGCCACCTCTCCCCCTGGCTAAACCTTGCGGTAAGGGCTGAGTTGCTATGCCAACGATCTGTTAGTAGGCTATGTCATTAGTTTAGCATCATTTATTACTAAAGGAGTTAAGTGTGTTATTTGTAACTGCAGAAAATGTTCACTGGGTTCTGCTTTTCCGCAGCGTAAAATGTTTTATTAAACGAGTGAGTAGATGACAACATAACTCACTTTATTGACGCTAGCACCAGCCATCTGATTTTGATTTGTTGATAAATGGAAGTAGCGTTGGGGTTAAATAAAGAAGCTTAAACACTCATAGACTATTTGTTAATAAGACCATTTTTTCAATATTGTATTCCTCCAATAGATATACATTTTCACCATGTTTAAATGTATCAATCTTTCGCCGTTAAGTGTCGCTGTTTTGTCCGCCGTCAGTCTTACGTTAGTCACTGGAGCCAGTTGCATAAAAATGGACCTAGTCTTAGACTTAAATGCAACTTAAAGTCCGACTTGCCATAGACACTTCAATTTACCTGTTGCATAAAGCTTTATTATCAGTGACTAACGTAAGATTGACTTAGATAGCCTGTTGCGCTTTGCATTACGGGTAAAATAAGACACTGCGAAAAAAGAAAAGATGGCGGACCGAACGGCGAAATATTGATAAATTTAAAGCTGATGAAAACCTATAAAGTATCTGTTGGAGGAATACAATATTGAAAAAGTAGTCTTATTAACAAATAATCTATGCGTTTTTAAGCTTCTTATTATAACCCCAACTCTACTTCCATTTAGCTATCAACAACTCCAACGCAGATGGGTGGTGCTAGCGTAGATAAAGTGAGTTATGTTGTCATCTACTCACTCGTTTAATAAAACATTTTATTCCGCGGAAAAGCAGAACCCGGTCAACATTTTCTGCAGTTACAAATAACACTCTTAATTCCTTTCGTAATAAATTATGCAAAAATAATGACGTAGCCTATTAACAGATCGTTGGCATAGCAACTCAGCCCTTACCGCAATGTTTAGCCAGGGGGAGAGGTGGCTAACTTTTTTACCTCAAATTAAGTCAGTCTTACTATTTATGCAACAGACAGGCTTAATTAGGCTAGTCTTACCTGACAATTTAAGACAGTCTAACAGTGCGTGTCCACTGCAGCGACGCGATGCGAGCGACAACATGTTTTCCATTAATTTTCTAAGGAGCCAGGCGAATTGCTTGCGTGGTGCATTGTGGGTAGCGACGCGACAGAGTTGAGATTTTCTCAACTTTATGCAAATGAGGAGCGATTTTCGCTAGCTATGGCCAATCGGAGTGTTTTCTTGTTTCTCGTAACGTAGCAACCATGGTAAACATTTCTAGGTTTCAAGGTGGAGGAGAAACTAATCGTTTGTGTGGCCGCTTACCCAGTCCTGTAAGATACATAGCTGTATTCGTACAGAGATGTTAATATAAAAAAAAGATGCATGGCGCAAGGTTTGCCGAAGTTGTGGGTGTTTGAACTTTCAAATTCAGTTTGTCACATTACGTGACTTCGTTCTGTGGTACCTAGCTAGCTAGCCCGGCTGGAACTCCCCATCTTATCGACAGATCAGCAGAGACTGAGGAATATTGTAAAAGTTTTTTACACATGTCAACGTGTATGTCTATTAAACAGTTATGAATTTTGTATACAAGTTGTATTTTGATCGATGTTGCAACTACGTAAACCCAAGTCTGCACACTTGTCCATGACAACTACAACAGTGACTTTAGAGAACTACATTCTACATTAATCTGTTTGAAACGCCCCCGAGTGTGGTGAACTGTGGGAAGGTGAGCGATGGCCAGCGATTCGCGTCGCTGCAGTGGACACGCACTGTAAGGCTTAGACTAGTCTTAAACTAAGTTTATGCAACTGGCCCCTGATCGTAAAGCTTTATGCAACAGGTAAATTGAAGTGTCTATGGCAAGTTGGACTTAAAGTTGCATTTCAGTCTAAGACTAGGTCTATTTGTATGCAACTGGCTGAGCTGGTCGAACCAATGAAATTGCCAGGGCGGGCTTTATACGATGATGGACAGATGATCAACAGTAACGCAGTAACGTAATCAACAACGTCACGAAAGAGCGCTTGGGTTGAATTCGTTTTCAACAAACAACATATTACGTTGCTCTGATTGGTGGTAGGTCTATCCAATTGAGCGAAGACGCGTTTGTTTTACGAGTTCGGTTGAAACGCCCCATAGTCACAGCCCAACGGAGAGTTATCAGACTCATATTCTGACTAAAATTATGAGTATGACAAAGTCAGGCTAGGTACTCTGTTGAAGTTAAAAACTTTTGGATCTGCCCAGAGCCACTCTGGATCTGCCATAACCAATCATTAGCGTTCGCCTTAGCTAACTCCTTCACCACTAGTTACTAACAGAGCTAGCTGGAAAATCAAACTTTTCCCGAACCCCGTGGGGAGGAGAGCCACAATATCATGGCCACCAACACAACTCTGCAAAGATTGTTCTTGCTCCGGCTTTAACTTTTGGATATTCGCAGCAACTTGCCATTATGGACCGAATGGCTTTGCTCGCATCTTTCTTTGCCGCCATTACTGAACTCCAACTCAAACTAGCGCACGACATCAACATCATCGTTCTCAGCCACTCCCTCTGTTCGCTGATTGGACCTACAAAAAGTTGACGAAATCCCATACCAGAGAATGTCTGAGAACCATACACATAATAAAGAATAGACACCGCATCGAACGCTACTGCCTACTGGCACTGACTAGACGTGGGGCCGCCATCTTGGAAAGGTCCGATCCGCTCCACTCAGTGTAATCTTTTGGTTGGGGCAATGAGATGTCAGCGCATTTAATTACTCTCATCTTCTGAATAAACATACCGGTACGTTTATTTTATTTACCCGAAAAATCCACCAGGTACATTCTTATTTTGTATGTTTATTTTTTGGGGGGAAAATCGAGACATAATTTTTGAAAATTCCATGCATTTTTTTCGGAAGGGAAGATAAATTTGAACTCTTTGACGTGAAAACGTTAGCTACCTTAGCTAGCTAGCTACTGGCAAGCAGCTTACATTAGCCAACGACATTAGCTACCAACTGGTTGTCAGTGCAAGCTAGTAAATGTTAGCCAGAGCCTCATTATGGCTCTGATGTTAGCTATAGCTACTGTACACTCACATAACAGTTCCCATTCAGCACACCAGCATGACAGTCACAACCTATAGACAACGACCCTCTCATCGTCAAATAGAAATCCCAGGGCATTGACTTTTTAATGTTTTGCAAACTCAAGTACAGTAGATACTTTGAAGGTGTAACTAGTACTGGTTTAAGTTCAGGATTGTATGCCGCACAAGACGCGGAATATGAGGTGCTGCGACCTGCAATTGTGCTGCGCGGCAGTCGTGTCTACTATAAGTTTGTTGAGGTTGCTGAGGAAGAATTCGAGTGGCACTGTGTAGATCTGAATAGTCAAGAGATATGGTTTCAATACAATTTATTTAGACTATACAATTACATATGATTTAAACAAAGCTTTGCTGATCAGTCTCAACGAAGGAGGTGCCGTCCACACAGATCGTTCGCAAGAGTGATGGCGAACCATAACACATGCACTGCCTTATATAAACTTAAGATCAAATGGCATTCCATAAGGTCAATCAATCAATGAAGCAAACTCTGTGATTGGCTAACTCAACTTAGTGACAGCTTGAAACAATACCAAGTGTCCAGTGTGTCCCAAAGTTCTTTGATGTCACAGCTCTCTGCAGAGCAGTAGATAATAAAGCCACAGGGGTTGACCAGTCAAATGGTCAACTGTCCTTTGTGTGACCATCTTCAAACAATACTTTTAATTAACACAAACAATGAAACAGGACACAGTCCTTCTAGCCAAAGTTCAGAGCAACTGTCTCATTGACCCCTTACAGTAACCAGAGGACAGAAGGCCATATAAAATGCTTCACCCATCCCCCAGGGCAAGCTGCCCACAGAGCTATCAGCACCTCACATTCCTTTGAACTCAACTTAATTATCTTCCCTTCCTGTCTCTTACCAATGAACATAGAAGATTATAGATTTCATACACATACATCTATGCATATGTCCAACATTTCCACTACAAGGTACAGTGTACCAATAGTCATGGCATGTTTGTTATTTGACAGATTTGTAACTATGTATTTCCAAGCTACAGGCATTGAAGTATTTTCCTAGCAATGCTTTATTTGGTAGTGGTTGTCATGTTGACTGTAAGCTGTTTAAGGAAAAGTGATAGTACTAGTACATGTATGTTTGAAACTAAACAGCCCCTTTTTTAACTTTGTAATAACTAAGTATGTCCAGTGGTTTTCATGTTATGTTGCAGTCATGTTGACTGTAAGTTTTTGAGGAAAAGTACTACCATATATTTGTAACAGCCTCTTTTTTGAAAATTTCTAATAACGATTATGTATTTCCAAACTACAAGTGTTTAAGTTTTTTCCTAGCAATGGTATATTTGCTGTCCATTTCTAAAAGATGCATTTGGATCGCATATGGACACAGTTTGCGTGCTGATTTGGCAATTTTCCGGGGGGTACTTTTATTCCGGGGGGTACTTTTATTAGATTTTGAGGATTTGTCCGGGGGGTACTTTTACTCCGGGGGGTACTTTTATTCGGAACATAAGAGTAATCATACTGCACTGAATACCAAACTGATTTTCACACGTTTTTTTGGGGCTGCAAAGGTCATACATGTAGCTATGATACAGGCCACATGTTTCGGCGTATTTTAATATTCATAGTGGGCTTTTCCTTTCAACCCTTTCCTGCCGGACCGTTCAAATATGGGCATTAAAATGCCCATGGTTCCCGCCTTAATATCTTTGCCGTCCAATCACCGATTTTATTTCTGAAAACTGCCAGATACTCATGATAACTTAAGCTCAAAGTACATATCATTGGTTAAGGGGTTACTGGGAGGGGAAAATAAATGTATCGTTAGCAACGGCAGCCATTGTTTTCCGAGGCGGAGCCAGAGCAAAGACCATGGGAAACCCGGCCATTATGAGTAAAGACAAGTTTCTTAATATGTGTTTTCAATATCGTCGGTTAAAAGTCTACACTTTTTACTTACGAAGAATTTGATTGTGGGAGTGACGTGAGTTATTTGAGCAAAGAATTACGTGTCCGGCTTGGCCGTTTTTGATAGGCAGCAATGACAGAGTAGTAGCACTGTTTAGCCTCGATTTTAGCAGATGTCTGTGAAATTAGGAAAAACAACATGAACTAGCTAGATTATGTAAACTATAGGCTAAATGTATGTGCCTTGTTTGGCCAATTCGGTCGATTGTGGAAGACAGTCGAACGATTTTTAGTTATCGAGAGGAGTATCCAGCCATAGCACTAGCTACTTTTGCGGGAGGGAAATTCCGGTTTCCCCTATGTTTCCACTAGTCATTAGAATGGTCATAACTTTTAATCAAAATATGATATTTCTAATCTGTCTTCTGTTCTACATTGCCCACAGATTTGTGGATATTCCACCTACTGAAAAGTATGTCTACATCTTGTAATTAAATTGGTTAAAAATTAAGTTGTCTGATGAGGTATGGTGGATGGAGAAGTTTTTGTAAAAAATGGCTGCCTGAAATCACCTTGATAAAATATGATTTGCCATATTTTTTCACATCATAAAAATCCCCTAGTTCTCCTCTTCAATATGGTATAAACAGTTAAGGTGTATGATATAATATGAATATCATATTTTAACAGCAAATGGAATGTTCTATTCTGATATAGGCTATGATATATAAAGTGACGTTGAGATCAAAACTGGCGACATTTCCAGTTTGACTATCAATATGATTGAAAAACCTAATGTGTCTTCAAAAACAAAACGGGGACAGAGATAGTTTTTTTTTCTGTATTCAGCCAGGGACAGGCAACCAAAAACGGGGACTGTCCCATGAAACTTGGGACATAGGTCCCTACCTATGATGGGTATTTGCAAATCACACAATATGAAAGAGAAGCAGAAAACAGATAGTGGCAGTTAAGTCAGATATTTTAATAAGTTGAAGAAACAATATTATTATTATATTATTATGACATTATATTAGAGTCTACTTGAAGCTTTTTATATTTGTTTTTGTCTGGCACACATGTAACAGATGTGTTCAGGGCATGAACAGGCACAACTCAGTGGGTTTTGTCATTTATTTCTCCTGCAAAAGACAATAGAACAACAAATAGCTTTTTTCTTTTGCGGCACAGCTTCCCTCGGCATGACAAAATTTACTAGTAACCATACACATTCTTAAAATACATACAAAGTACATAACATAATGTATTGAATGCACACTACTAGCCAAGATCATTTAGCAAATGTTTCAACACAAAAAACTATATCCAGAAGGGATAACAGTGCCATATAGAGGGCAAATTAGAAAAGTGTGCAGAGGTGAGCGATTACACAGCAATATCTAGATTTATAGACCAATTATCACCCTACGTCACACAACTGTCAAGCAGGCTCTAGTGCTTATGTCGGTTGCAAAAGACGAACTTCTCCCTGGTCTATTACACTTGGAGTGTCGATCAGGTCATCATATATCTCTGGCCACTGGATTGCAGGGCTTGATATTAACTTTTTGAGGCTCTTGGCCTTTGGACAAATACATTTACGTTTCACTTGTCTATGCACAAAAGTCACTTGACCCCGATACCCTTAAATAGCCTGACCAAGTGATGGGGCAAAACTAGCCTTGCTAACGGAGGTCGATTTCTCAGGCAAATGACGAATTAAACAGGCTCGGTTAAAGGAATCCGAGATGCTGGCTATCTTCATCAGGCTCGTATGTACTTTAGGCAGTCCTCCCTGACGTTTCTGTTGTAGAATGGAGTGAAATACAACATTGTGCACACTGCCAGTGAGCAAGTCTGACTGAGGCTAACGTCAAAACAGTGTAACGGGGATGCAGTCTCACTCAGATTGTCAGTTTAAACAAATCAGAAAAACAATCGGACCAGCTGGCTAAAAGCAGAATTCCCATATCTCTTGAAAGCTGCCCTGCTTGACTTTTTAAATGTAAAATTGACTAAAACTGTAAAATTATGAACTTTGTGACATGATGTGAAGACATGGTTGCCGCTCGACTATGCGGTCTGTACCGGGCGACATTCTCACTCAAATTTCAAGACCTTCGTGACCCAAATCAAAATTCTGATGCGACAGATTAATGGGTAATCGCTTTCTCTTTTAAAGGCTGTCCTCCTCGACCTTTTTGGTCTTTTTAAATCTAACTATTTGTATTATCCGTGTGGTCCTTTTGCCATTCAAAATGCTATCCTTTCCCGGTTTTCTGCAGCCACATTGCGCGCGCATCCCGAATATTTACAAACAAATAATTGGTCTATATGCCCATCTTATTCTCAGGGGGTCTACTGTAGTTTTGCACCCAATGATTATGGGTGCAACTTCCGTTGAGTAGCGGAAGTTGCGGTTTGCTAAACCAGAGAATGTCTAATATAGAGAGAACTACCACTCTCGGGAAACTTCCAGGTTCTGAACTGGTTGAAGATCCATGTGAGGGCGCTAACGAGCGAGTGCAAAATTAATGCATTAATTAATGTCTATGGAGCGGTACCCCTCAAAATCCAGTAATTTGAATTCTGAATTCGAAAGGGGAGGCAAAAAAAAATACACACTGCTGGCTGTTAGATTTTTCTAAAGACGCCTTTCTGTTCTAAAAAAACATTGAAAATTTCATTGACGTCATACACATCGTACGACCAGAGCTACTGCTTTACGGCAAGCTCTGGTCACTTACTTTTTTCTCTCAGGGCATCGAGAACACAGCTGACAGGTTAGGCTTTCCCTGTCAATACACATGCTAGAAAGAGTTTTGGCTTGCTAATGTTGTTGCTAATGTTGCTAATGCTCTGACATTCTGATTCCGATTCGGATGCCACCAAGCGGGAGCTCTGATCGTATCAGTCCTTCACTAACCAATCAGCATTCATAAGCAGAATGCTAACGTGTTATGGGCAACAATTCTCACCCTGTAAGAAATCAAGTACTCGTTCATTCAACTTTCGACCTATAATCCATGTTGAACATGCAAAAACTACAATCAAATTGGAGATTTCTCAACGACAATCAGGCGAAAGAGACAAATGTAGCCGTTTAGCTCCATAGACTCCCATTCAACATGCACTCGCTCGCGATCACCCCCAGTGGAACTCTTGTGGAACTGCGACCAAATTCGGTACAATGGGGCTTAATAGGGAGTGGCAAGGCTCTCCTTAAACAGGCTCTGCCCATACCCAGAGGCCATAGAACGTTTTCTATACCTAGCCTGGCTCTGCCCTCCTACGTACTTCCGCTCAATTTGGATTTTGCTACTGTACTTTGTCTGGCCATTTGGTACGTAAGTCAGATTTTGCAGGTTGATTTTCTACTGGCGAATCAGCGAACAGAGGGAGTGGCTGAGAATGATGACATTGATGTCGTGAGCTAGTTTGTGTTGTAGTTCCGTAATGGCGGTGGAGAAAGATGCGAGTGAAGCCATTCGGTCCGTAGTGGCAACACTGGCGAATATCTATAAATTAAAGCCGGAGCAAGAACAAGGTTTGCTGAGTTTTGTTGGTGGCCATGATGTTGTGGCCCTCCTCCCCACAGGTTTTCGGGAACAGTTTCATTTTCCAGCTACGGCAGCTAGTTCTGTTACAGTAGTGGTGAAGGAATTGGCTAAGGCGAACGCTAGCGATTGGTTATGGCAGATCAGAGTGGCTCTGGGCAGATCCAATAGTTTTAAACTTCAACAGAGTACCCCTCCTACAAGGAAGTCAACGCTTGTCAATGGAGCGAGGCCAGACTCTCTGCACAAATGAAATGTACGAGAGTCTGGTTAGGACCAGGCTAGCCTAGCCTGATGTTGTCATACTCATAATTCTAGTCAGAATATGAGTCTGATAACTCTCCGTTGGGCTGTGAGTATGGGGTGTGTTTCAACCGAACTCGTAAAACAAATGCCTCTTCGCTCAATTGGATACACCTACAACCAATCAGAGCAACGTAATATGTTGTTTGTTGAAAACGAATTCAACCCAAGCGCTCTTTGGTGACGTTGTTGATTACGTTACTGTTGATCATCTGTCCATCATCGTTTAAAGCCCGCCCTGACAATTTCATTGGTCTGAACAGCTACTGTTCGGACATAGTTGTTCCCCAAACGTGCCCCCCCCAGACCCAACTTCCTGACCAATTTGTTTTGTGGGCGAGGATGAATTGGGCTGGCAGCCAGGCTAAGGCTAGCCCATACCTAGTACAGAAACAAAATTAAAATTTATATTTTAGATTCCTATATGTTTAATGTTTGCACTTTCCTGCCAAAGCAAATTCCTTGTCTGTGCAAACTTTCATTGCGAATATACTAGTGCTGTCAAACGATTAAAATATTTAATCGCGATTAATCGCATTAATGTCATAGTTAACTCGCGATTAATCAATTAATCACACATTTTTATCTATTCTAAATGTCCCTTGATTTCTTTTTGTCCCTTTCTTTTTTCAATTTTAAAGCTCTTATCAACATGGAAAAGTGGTTCGGATTGTTTCGTGCAAATATTTTTTTTTTTTAAAACAACATTGCAATCGCCTGGCTTTGACGAGGGGGCGGAGAATTCGCATGAATCGCATCAGCTGTGTGCTTGGCCATCAAGTGGTATTTCAGACTGGACGTGCTGCGATGATAACTCAGTTTACAACGACAAAACACACAGATCACTTTGGTCTTGTCAATGGAACCATTTGGCAACTTTTTAAAAGTAAACTTTCCATTCAGAATCTTATTGGCATCCATTTCGGCGTCTCGCGCTCGCCATCCACTCAAAACGTAACGTTATCCTACTACCAGAGAATGTCTAATATCCGTAAACGGGCTCTGCTACTACTCTTTAGCCGGCTCGCAAGCCAAACAAGTGTGTGTGTGGCGTGCCTGTTGTTTTATTTCCGGTCTAGCTAGATCCGGTGTGGTGTTGTAGTCTTTCTAACGTCGGTAATTGTTGCAACAGCATGTGAAAAAACTACAAAGTTTGCTAGGCCAAAAAGAGCGTTAATCGCGCAATAAAAAAATTGACGCCGTTAATTTGGGTTTGCGTTAACGCCGTTAATAACGCGTTAAACTAACAGCACTAGAATATACCCATTCTGATTCTGATTTATCAGAAAAACAGCGACTCATGCTTTTATGAGGGTACTCGTTTCATTTGCTTACACATTTAGCTCGGTATCAAGTTACTTACTGTCTGAAAAAAAACGCGTATGCTTGGCTGCTGGTCCAGTTTTCTCCACTTTTTAGGTAACCTCAAATCCTCCATTACTCGACCTCCTCTCCAACAAGTTAACTAACGTTACTTTCTTTGCACTCAACTGACTGACAAAAAAGTGTTAGGTAACCATGAAAACGCAGAACGACGCAAGGTGGATTCAAACTAAATCACACAAGTGTACAATTAGGAGGGGGGATTCACACACTTATGTTTTTCTTAACAAACGGAAATAAATGTAAAATAAATAAGACCGATCCATTGACACGGTTCATAAAAGAAAACATATATTTTACATATTTTCTGCTGTATATTGGCATGGCCACAGGAACTATGGGTAATGAGGGTGCTGCAGCACCCCCTGACAGCACGAGAATTTTAAATGATATGACTTTCACCACTGTGGCACAGCTCCGCAGTAGCGGACTGGCCATCGGGAGCACCGGGAGAAGAATACTGATGGAAAACCAGTTTAGAGGGGGGCTTAAAAATTAAGAAACAAAGAAATCACCTCCACTAGGTTTTACCTTTTGAAAAACGGCTGTTTATTTTACATAAAGCTCAACTATTTCGCGCTCAAATAAAGGCCCAAATTGTTTGCTTGCTCGCTGTGTGCGCTCGCATTAACAAAAGAATTCCCAAACTTGCATCACATCGAACATAGAGTATGCTTGCATCAGCAGGGCAGCTGTGGTGGCGTATATGGGGGCCAGTTCTGGTGGGCCGGTCTGGATCAAAGTCCAGGGCCCATTTTTACTCCCAGAACGTCCCTGCCGCCTCGCAACATTAAGCCCCAGATACAGAATACAGATAGTGCAAAAGATACAATAGTGCAAATTGCAATGTGCAGGGTGTCATTGTGCAGATTGTGATTTAAAGTCAGTGTGAGTCCTTGGCCTTGTTCAAGAGGCCAACAGCGGATGGGAAGAAACTGTTCTTGTGGCGTATTGTATTTTATGTTCTTGTTATCAGTATTGTATTTTATGCAAAATTGTTAGATTTAATCCTCTAACCACAGCTACGTCAATTAGACATTCTAATATATTTTGTACTTTCTAAAATGCAATTTAACCAATTCAACTTACTTACAACTCCAAAAACAGTAATTATCTGTTTGTTGTTTAAATATTACTAGCGTACCTAACACTGTTTTTACATTCACTTTGCCCTGCTAAGGTGCCTGCGGAGACGGGGGGGTCCTTATAAGACCAAACCTGAAACAGAGCTATGGCGGTGGAGGCTAAGGAATGTGGAAGGAAGGCAGACCTGGCACTATGTGGAGGACGACATTCCTGACAGACAACAGAACATGCTGGAAGCCCATTCTCTGGGTTTAGTAACGGTACAAATATATCCTATGCACAACCGCTAGAATTGGGCATGAGCATCTTAGCTAAACCATTAATAGTTTTTGTCATAATTTCATTTTAGCCTGCATCCACAGACTAAATTGAATGAATAGGCTAATTTCGGGAATTGCATTGTGCACAGGATGAATTTTTCTTATCTTTTCGGAAGATGCGATTTGCAGCAACAACTTAACACATAACATGAACCATAATCGGGCCAGGTACAATCGGGCCAGGTACAGTACAAAAATACTGGGTGATAAAACACATATCTAGGATAAGTCAAGAAAGTAGGATCCTGGAATTTGATCGAGTGAAAATATAGTTTTCTTGTTCTTTTCTTCACAGCGCCGAAAGAACCGGCGTTCAGTGCTTCTAATGTTAAACACAAAAGCAATCACACCTCTCTTAAGGCATGAAATAGTCTAAAATCTTTGAAGCTGAATATCTGGGCTAGAGTTTTCCAGGTTTACCAACATTCAGTTACATGTATCTTCTATCAACTATTTTTAGATTTCAATGTATGACGCATCATTTGAAACCTTACAATCTGCACTTTCCAGTGTTGGGGGTAACGCGTTACTTTGTTACTTTGTAATGCGTTACTGTAATCAGATTACATTTGTCTGTAACGCAGACATGCAATCTGCATATCGGGAGGAGAAAAAAACAACAAATCAAACCTCCCTTTACAGTACCTGTGTTTGCGTAACACTCGTCACTTGACTTAGCCCCAGAGTTCAACAGGCGAAGCAAGAATGACAGAGCTGCTTAGGACGTCTTTTGAGGGATGGAGGTATGCACAGGGGCGCCGTATAGAGGGGAAAAGTTTGGACAATTCTAAAGGCCCCTGACTGACAGGGGTCCAAAAAAGGTCAAACCTAATATGATTTTACATTATATTATATATCATTTAACCATCATCATTGAGTATTGTAATCGTAGAATTCAAGTGGCACTGTGTAGATCTGAATAGTCAAGATGGCGGTTTCAATACAATTTATTTAGTTTGTACAAACATAATTTTAACAGAGCACTCTGGACCCATCATAGCGAGAGACATGCAGATGTAACCTACAGGTCGTTCGAGAGAGGAGTGAAGAACTATCACACATGTACTGCCTTATATGAACTTAGAACAAAGGATCTCTAGATGTTCAATCAATCAATACAACAGTCTCTATGATTGGCCAGCACTACTCAGTGACAGTTTGACATACCAAGTGTCCCATAGTTCAGGAGATGGTTAATGATACACAAACAGGATGTCTGACTTGGCCATCTCCTTGGCCAAAAGGTTAGGTCAGCTCGCTCAACTGATAACCATCTCCCCAACCCCCAGACCCAACTAAGACCCTCTGGCTCTTAGTTAGGTATCATAAAACAACACCATAAATACCTTAAGACAATCTGAGTGTCCCTTCTACAGAGTAAACCACACCACAGAGCCTCAGTTCCTCACATTCGACTGTCTATAACAAAATAACTTACTTTTTACCGCGTAAAGAAACATAGATATTGTAACTGTCAAAAAATGCCATTACAGTATATATATATATTAGGGCTGTCAAGCGAATAAAATATTTAATCGCGATTAATTGCATTATTTCACGTGATTAATCACGATTAATCGCAAAATTATTAAATCTACTTAATCTGTTAAAATGTTACCCCAATAAAATATTTTTGTTGTTGAAATAACATTAAAAGGGTGTACTTAACTTCAAATAGGCCTAACTGAATGATAATGTCCATATAACAAGTTCAGATGGAACACAATTTAAATTGTGAGGGAGTTTTATTCACTCACTAACTATAGACCAATTATTTGTTTGTAAACATTCGGGATGCGCCCGCAATGTGGTTGAAGAAAACCGGGAAAGGATAGCATTTTAAATGGCAAAAGGACAACACGGATTATACAAATAGTTTGATTTAAAAAGACCAAAAAGTTTGAGGAGGACAGCCTTTAAGAGAGAAAGCGATTACCCATTGATCTGTATCATCAGAATTTTGATTTGGGTCACGAAAGTCTTGAAACTTGAGTGAGAATGTCGTCCGGTACAGACCGCATAGTCGAGCGGCAACCATGTCTTCACGTCATGTCACACAGTTCATCATTTTACAGTTTTACAGCCAATTCTACATCTAAAAGTCGAGCAGGGCGGCTTTCAACAGCTATGGGAATCCTGCTTTTAGCCAGCTGGTCCGATAATTTTTCAAATTTGTTTAAACTGGCAATCTGAGTGAGATTGCATCCCCGTTACACTGTTTTGACGTTAACCTCAGTCAGACTCGCTCACTGGCAGTGTGCACAATGTTGTATTTCACTCCATTCTACAACAGAAACGTCAGGGAGGACTGCCTAATGTAGATACGAGCCTGATGAAGATAGCCAGCATCTCGGATTTCTTTAACCAAGCCTGTTTCATTTGTCATTTGCCTAAGAAAGCGAACTCCGTTAACCAGGCTAGTTTTACCCGATCACTTGGTCAGGCTTTTTAAGGTTATCGGGGTCAAGTGAATTTTGTGCATTGACAAGTGAAACGTAGCCTAAATGTATTTGTCCAAAGGCCTCAAAAAGTTCATATCAAGCCCTGCAATCCAATGGCCAGAGATATATTATGACCTGATCGACACTGCAAGTGTAATAGACCAGGGAGAGGTTCGTCTTTTGCAACTGTCATGCGCAGTTGAGCCTGCTTGACAGTTGTGTGACGTAGGGTGATAATTGGTCTATACTGCTGTATAATAAGCATCCACAAAATTAGACTTGTTAAGGAATATAATATACATTTAAGACATGTTGTCTCATAGCCTACTACGATATCCTGCTCGATAATATTCAAATTTTACTCAAACATACTTCAGATACTTAAACTACCACAGATTGACCTTAATACTGAACAACACAGTTTCTATTTGGTCGAAACCAGTCAGCTGCTCACTTCTTTAGCGAGTGTTGTCCGCCATATATTACCGGAGCGAACGCTGCTGCTGCTACCGCTAACGCTGCTAACGCTGCTGCTAGCTGTGTGCTTTGCTTGCATGTGATGGTTTAGGCTGGAAGTACTCCGGTGATAACTAAACTCAATCAGACAATCAGTACACACAGCCTTACTTTTGTCAACCGAGCTGTCTCGCTACTTACTGAAATGGAACTTCCCATTTAAAAAAACCCTCTCCATCATTCTGTTACCGTCGGCAGTCGAAGTCATGTGACGACAGGTGATTTCCAGGGTCAAAAAGAAACCTGCGTTAACGACACCATTTTTTGTTGTTGCGTTAAAGTGAGATTGCGTTAACGCCTTCAAATATAATAATACAATTAATGATCTCTTTGTTTTTACTTGTGTTTGGCAATAAAAGTTTAATATCCCCATTGAACAAAAAGTAAACATCCATATTGACCGACCACCCCCCTGTATCGGCATTAAATGGTTTGTTCCTGCCTTAGCGCACTTCAAGTAAACACTGACTGTGTTTACTTGAAGACAGTAGACACGCTAGTTGCCAGAAATAGTGATCACAATGTCGCCTAGTAAACATTAGGGGTGTAACAATATGTTGTGGAACAATATCAGAATCAGAAAGGGATTTATTCGCCATGAAAGTTTGCACAGACAAGGAATTTGCTTTGGCAGGAAGGTGCATACAATAAACATATAGGAATCTTAAATTTAGATATATGGTCTAACTATACTAAGGATACTTAAACTAGCAATACTAAGTGGAATACAATTCAAATAAAATATACAATAAAATAAAATATAAGTTGCCATAAAATAAAATATAAGTTGCCAATTTACAGTATAAAATACAATATAAAATACAAATATTACACAAATTGTGAAGTAGTGCAAATGCAATTGTTTTAAGACATGAAGTCATTAAAGTCAGTGTGAACTCTTGGCCTTGTTGAGGAAGCCAACAGCGGAAGGGAAGAAACTGTTTGTGTGGCGTGAGGTTTTGGTCCTGATGGACCGCAGCCTTCTGCCGGAGGGGAGTGACTGAAACAGGAAGTGTCCAGGGTGGGAGGAGTCGGCCACAATCTTCTTCGCTCGCCTCAGGGTCCTCGAGGTGTGCAGGTCCTCGAGGGAAGGCAGATTGCAGCCAATCACCTTCTCCGCAGAGCGGATGATACGCTGCAGCCTGCTCTTGTCCTGGGCAGTGGCAGCAGCGTACCAGATGGTGATGGAGGAGGTGAGGATGGACTCAATGATGGCTGTGTAGAAGTGCACCATCATCGACTTTGGCAGGTTGAATTTCTTCAGCTGCCGCAGGAAGTACATCCTGTGTTGTGCTTTCTTGGTGAGGGAGCTGATGTTCAGTTCCCACTTGAGGTCCTGGGAGAGGATACTGCCCAGGAAGCGGAAGGACTCCACAGTGTTGACTGGGGAGTCACACAGGGTGATGGGGGTGAGTGGGGCTGTGTTCTTCCTGAAGTCCACAACCATCTCCACTGTCTTGAGAGCATTGAGCTCTAGATTGTTCTGGCTGCACCAGGTCACCAGGTTGTCCGCTTCCCACCTATAATCAGACTCGTCTCCACCAGAGATGAGCCCAATGAGGGTTGTGTCGTCCGCAAACTTCAGGAGTTTGACGGACGGATGACTGGAGGTGCAGCTGTTGGTGTACAGGGAGAAGAGCAGAGGAGAAAGGACGCAGCCCTGGATGATCCAGTGCTGATGGACCGGGAATCAGAGACTTGTGTTCCCAGCTTAACGCACTGCTTCCTGTCAGACAGGAAGTCTGTGATCCACCTGCAGGTGGAGTCAGGCACGTTCAGCTGGGAGAGCTTGTCCTGAAGCAGAGCGGGGATGATGGTATTAAAGGCAGAGCTGAAGTCCACAAACAGGATCCTGGCGCAGGACGCTGGGGAGTCCAGGTGCTGTAGGGTGAAGTGGAGGGCCATATTAACTGCATCGTCCACAGACCTGCAGGGCTCTACAGTGCGACCATTTCACTCGCATTTGCGCCTAAAAATATGTATGTGCGAACTTGAAAAATAATTTACGAGCACAGTGCGCGAGTGATGGGCTGTTTTCAATAAACGGAACCACTGCGCGATGAAGTGAAGCACCATTGATTTCACATGGAAAGCAAGCGACGGAGTCGCGACTCCACGATGTGATCATAGCATAATGACGCGCGAGCGACGATTCACAACTAGTGGGCCAGAGCCATTTAAAAAGAAAGTTAAAGCGGTAACACTCGCCGACACATGATCACTTGGTTCAATTATCGCGCAAAAAACCCCACTGCTGGCAACCTGTTTGGTTTTCAACGGGACAGACAGTAGCAGCATCTCGATTTACTGACATTTCCGGTATATTAACACATAATATCAATTGGTTACTGGTGTGTTGTGTTATGTATAGTGTCTGATACTTTATTAACATTTATGTATTACATTAACTTATAACACTACGCAGGCAGCAGTATTGTCAAGCAGAGCTAGAAATGGCTATGCTAGCTACCATACTGTAGCTCACACCAGCTCAATTTAAGACAAGGAAGGAGTTTGGTAAATAGAACAGAATATACAAGGCAACCAATTGCATTCAACAAAACATTTTATTATGCAATATGTCCAGTGAGAGGGTCGTTTGTTTTAAGTGAGTGGACCTGAAATTCCTGCTGAGCGTCGACACCTAGCTGGACGATAGGGGACCCCTTAATCTGCAATTCATTGTTGATAGCTCTAATCAGATGTGCATTTAGAATCTAACAAGCTATATCTTACAATACACTTGAAGTAAAGCTTGCTATATAAAATTTGGGCGACCAGACGTCCTCTTTTACCCGGACATGTCCTCTTTTCGAGACCTAAAAAATGCGTCCGGTAAGGATTCCAAATTTGTCCGGGATTTTGCCTCGTCGGAAATATGTGTTTTATGGGTCTTTCACAAACTATTACACCAGTCATGTTCAGTGTAACAAAGCAAGTTAGCTGGTAAATTGATCAAATTACTGCATTATTTTAAAACTATTTAAAAAATCAGCCAACTTGATTAACTTGATAACACTGAACATGAATGGGGTTGAATGTTTGGGACTAGGTCGCAAATGACTAGCCTGGCTCTGCCCTCCTACGTACTTCCGCTCTATTTGGATTTTGCTTCTGTACTAGGTCTGGGATGTCGGTTCTGAAGTCGGTTTCCAGAAACAATTTTTTTGTAGGTCCAATCAGCGAACAGAGGGAGTGGCTGAGAACGATGACGTTAATGTCGTGCACTGGTTTGAGTAGTTCAGTAATGGCGGCGAAGAAAGTTGCAAGCGAAACTATTCTGCGGTTGTGGCAACGCTGCCGAATATAGGTTAGAGCAAGAACATTCCTTGCTGAGTTTTGTTGGTGGCCATGATGTTGTGGCCCTCCTCCCCACGGGGTTCGGGAAAAGTTTGATTTTCCAGCTACGGCAGCTAGCTCCGTTACAGTAGTGTTAAAGGAGTTGGCTAAGGCGAACGCTTGCGATTGGTTATGGCAAATCAGAGTGGCTCTGGGTGGATCGAATAGTTTTAAACTTCAACAGAGGACCCGTCTTCAAGGAAGTTAACGTTTGTCAATCGAGAGATCCCAGACCCTCTGTACAAATGCAATGTACGAGGGTCTGGCTAGGACCAGGCTAGCAAATTACACGCTTTACTTCTGCCTTCTTCGATTAGACCACAATGGAAAACTATGGAAATGTCCCAACTCTCTTTTTATATGGCTCTGGGTCTACCTAGCTTTGACTACCAAGCCATTTAATCCGTGGCATGCTTATATAGTCTATAACAGTGTTTCCCAAACTTTTTTTCTGGGGACCCATATTTTAAAAGTCACAAGCCTTCGCGACCCAAGCCAATAGAGATTATTCGTAAATCACAAAACAAAAGGTGGATTTGACCATTATTGAACAATAATGAGGATATTTTACTGTTATTTTATTGTTATTTCAGAACTTGTAGGCCTACTGCCATTGTTAATAAGCTATCTCAGACTGAGTGATCATTTCTCTCTGAACAATTGAACCAGCAATGTTTAAAGAAGGTATCCAATAAGCCTAATATGCCTAATTGGACATTAAATGTAGGCTATAATAAAAACATATAGCCCATTTCTTCTTATTTTCAACATTCAATTGAACCAGCAATATTGGAACAAAATATGAAATAATTACAAAAAGATTACAAATTATACAAAACATGTTGTACCATTTCAACATTGTTAATGGCATAGGTGGGCCTGTCTGCGTTTTTGTAGTGCGTTTCAGTCCGTGGTGCAGGAGGGGAGCACAACAAGCATATCAGGCGCAGCATTCAGTCTGTTTCTGTGCTTGTCTTCATTTTTGTGAGCACAGAAAATCCCAATTCGCACATGTACGTGGTAGTGAAAGGAATAAGCATAGAATACTGGCCCTACTGAGGACAGGATATTCTGACGAAATGCTTATCCAGAATGATGACAAGGTCACAGATCCATAGCGTCAGTGCGATCGCAGCTGAGCTGCAACAACTCGGTTTCTTCTGCAGGACTAAGCGTCAACTCAAGCAAAGCCTGAGGACTCAAATTCGAAAGGATTTTGCATCCACCTTTTATCATTCAGAATGGCATACCTCTCTGTTGGAAAATAGCGATCAAAGTTCTCAACAAGCGCAACGAGATGAGTTTGATTAAGCGCAGACGGCTGCTGGTCTTTCAAATACGGGAAGTTCATTTTCGGCCTAAATCATATATATTTTACATTATTTTTCTAGTTCACTGGCTAGTTTACCCTTACGACACTAGCCTAGCCTACTGTATGTATGTAGCATGTATGAATGAAGGAATGAATGAAGGAACGATCAACCAAACAATATTAAACTAGAAGAAAATGTGGGAATTAGGTTTTAACTGAAACAAGGCATGTGGTGTATAATTGTATGAAATGTTTGATGAAAACTTGCTAGCAACTTCGCCAAGCAAATACCAAGAAATAGGTAGCAGCAGCTCTTTCGACGACACTTACAGAATCCGCGATGGGACTGAGCTTGAATAGCTTCGGTGACTTTTTATAGAACAAAATTACTGTAAATCAAAAGGAGATGTCTTTCGACAGACCCTCTAATCATCACGCGGAAGCCCTGCGTCCAGGCCAGCCCACTCCTCCATTCACCCCCACCTGAGCGTCCAGGGCGGGACATAATCGCAGCATTAATCCAATGACCGTATAGTTTCGAAGCACTGAAAAAAAACTGTTCTAAGCAGCCCCATTGGATTCCATAGAAGCTGAGCTTCAACAGGGAAATGCACTGTGGCGCTACGGGAATGTATGAGAAGGAAATCAGTCAGTCGACCTGCTAATATATGTAAATATGAAAATATTAACTATAACTATATACATGTTTCTTAAACTATTTGTTCTAGTTCTATCAGAGTGAAAGTTGCTAGTGGTCTGGCATTAACTGTTAAATCAGTGGCGTTGTTAGACATAAAACTGTACTGGGGCACAGGCCCTTATTCATATCCCTTCTTCCAAGCTTGTTGCGCACAATGCACTATTAGGCTATAGAAACTTCCCTCGCTTAACCCACTATATAACAGTTCAGGGACGCAAGTTTGATATCAGCTTTGGCAGGGACATCTATAGTTAAGGCAAGCTTTGTGTTTTCGGTTTGTTAAAACTCAAACTTTTGATTTTACTGGGGCACAGCAGATTATACTGGGCACATGCCCCTGTAAAAAGGTTTAAACGACACCCCTGTGTTAAGTTATGTTTAATAAACAAATACAATAAAAACTGTGCTCCTAAAATTATTTGTGTGCTCCAAAAAAATAATAATTTAGGAGCACATGTACTCCTTGTTGAAAGCATTAGCGTAGAGCCCTGACCTGTTGGCTCTGTAGGCAAACTGCAGGGGGTCCAGTAGAGGGTCTGTGATGGATTTTAGGTGTGCCAGCACCAGGCGCTCAAAAGACTTCATTACCACAGAGGTCAAGGCGACGGGTCTGTAGTCATTATGTCCAGTTGGCCTGGGCTTTTTAGGCACAGGGATGATGGTGGAGGACTTGAGACAGGCTGGCACATGGCATGTCTCCAGGGAGGTGTTGAAGATGTAGGTAAACACCGGAGACAGCTGGTCAGCGCAGTTCTTGAGGGTGGCTGGAAAGTCCGGTCCAGCTGCTTTGCGGGGGTTCTGTCTCTTGAACAGTTTGTTCACTGCTCTTTCCTGAATGGAGAGGGTCGTCACTGTAGACGGGGGGAGGGGGGGGCCTCACCGGTGGAAAGGGGTTGTTCAGGACTGTCCAATTGTCTTTCAAATCTACAGTAGAACTTATTCAGGTCGTTGGCCAGTCGGGAGTCGTTAGTGGAGTGGGGGGCTCTGGGCTTGAAGTTGGTGATCTGCCTGATACCTCTCCAGACAGAAGCAGAGTCGTTAGCAGAGAATTTATGTTCTAGTCTCTGCGAGTACAGTCGTTTAACATCTCTCACCGCTTTGCTAAACCTGTTCTTCGTCTCCTTGAATCTGTCCCTGTCCCCAATCCTAAACGCGGCCTCTTTGTCCAGCCTCAGCCAATAATATATTGCAATACAAAATGTTTACAATATGTATTGTAGAGTTATGGCAAGAATTTTACAATATGACGTCCGTTGGAACCTATTGGTTGAGCTACCAGTGCGCGACCTACTCTGCTTCTGTGTCGTGTGCATTCATTGCATTCACAGAAATCGCTTGAACTGAGTTAACTAAATTGTATGTACAAAAAAGAAAATTATTGAAGATGTTTAATGTTTTGGAAATAATTTAATCTGTTAATTGAATTTCAGTTTCATAAAAAATGTTGTTCAACATATAGTGACACATATTGTATCGTACACCCAGTATCGTGATAGGTATTGTATTGTGAGCTGAGTGTATTGTTACACCCCTAGTAAACATAAATCTGGTTTTCCAAAAATGTCAGAGAAAAAAGAGAGAGAGGAAAGACAAAGGAGAGGTTTTCAATCTGTAATCCAGTTTTTCACAAAAAAAGGTGGGTAGCCAGTAGTCTGTGGTATTAACCTGTTGGCTTAATGTCCATAGTGAAATAAGATAGCTAAAGACTAGTATTAGCCTACATTTCATCAACATTTAATCAGTACAGGGAAACGTTTAGCAAGGTATTTATATGTATATAATCATTGTCCCGACTCCCTGCCCCTTTTAGCAGACTTAACAACAGATAAGTCATCAGCATCCCAATCTCCCCATAACTGTATCCCTCCCTGTCCCAGGTGAGCATTATTGTGTTAACGACATGCCAGTTAGCATCATTCCAGGGAGTCTGTGGGGATTTCTGTCTCTGTCGCTCTTTTTACCATAACAATTTTTTTTTTAAATTAATGACAGAAATTCAAACGAATTATTTTCACACATAATGATCATTATGAAATAATACAAAATAAACTACTGTCTGTACTGGATGGTGGACTGTTGGAAACAGTGAGTAGCTTACTTCAGCCTGCATGTAAGTTACAGACAATATTTAAAAAATCCAGTTTGATACATTCATTTAGATTGAATTATGGCCGTTAAATGACATCTATAGATACAGTTTACTTTATTATTACCATCATGAAGGGCAATTTATTTGAGAAGCTTGCACACACATACACCAAAAAATCTATTGGATCTAATGTATGTAATCAAGTGGTGGTGATACACATGGTACGTAATTTGGGTCAATGTTCTGTAGTGTTAGTGTAATTTATTGGTATATGGCATATTTTTATATAAACTGTATATATCACAGTACATATGTATGTATCACATGCATTGTGTACATCCTACAGAGCCAGGGCTCTCTCAGGTAGAGCTAGAAGAAGGAAAAAGTGTGAAAGCACAGGAAGAAGGGAAAGAAAGTTACAGTGATGATTAGGATGAAAGATGCATGGTGGAAGAAGACAGAACTCATAAAAAGGAAGTTGACCCAGGTTTGTGGCCAGCAGATTTGACTGACAGGGACAGGGAGGCTTTTGTGATGGCACTGGCCTTCAGAGATAATGACAGTGTTTCCCACACAGACTAATTTGTGGCAGTGCGCCACAGAATCAACACCGGCCACATTGCGTTTCGTTATATATTTTTTTACGCTATCTAAAACACGCAGCGTATTCGTTCTGCTGCATTTCCTTTCCCTGCTCTCCTCCATCTCTCTGTCACTCACGTGTCTCTCACATACTCACACACAGAGTCACATATGGGGGGTGACAAGTGCCCTCGCACACCAGAACAACATAAAACCGTCGCTACGCCTGACAATCACAGACGCCGCTACGCCAAGCATCTGTAATCACGGACGCCGCTACGCCAAGCGTCTGACAATCACGGACGCCGCTACGCCAAGCGTCTGCAATCACGGACGCCACTACGACAAGCGTCTGACATGATGTAGATAGCTAGGAAGATAAGCAGCTAGCTCACCATTATGCCATGCCGGTATTATCATCTAGTGAGACCGGAAGTGACCATGTAAGGCGATCCTTCTATTAAAGTCAAGTTTTATCTGTTGTAAATTTTGTCAATTAAAAGTTGTAACTAACCAAGAAGTTTCACCTATTTGTTTTGACTTTGTAACTATAGTTTTAAAAGCTTTCAGCAAACCAGGGGATCAGATGGCTGAGCGGTTAGGGAGTCGGACTATCAATCAGAAGGTTGTTGGTTCGATTCCCGGCTGTGCCAAATGATGATGTGTCCTCACTTCACCCTGCTTGCCTCGGGGGGATGTCCCCGTGCTTACTGTAAGTCGCTTTGGATAAGAGCGTCTGCTGAATGACTAAATGTAAATGTAAACTGTGCAACTGGCTGGCTAGGCAGGCTAGCACTAGCTGTCATTGTTTTTTGCCTTTCCTCACAGCCCAGTCCCCAATCGAAGTTGTCAGTTTGCCTGTGTTATCGATATGTTGAGTAAGAATATGATAATAGGAGAAAAGTACAAATCTGTATCGATATCCTTGTCAATTACACTAAATTGTTAGTTTACTTGCTGTGCCAACTAGCACTAAATCCCATATTTGTATGTCACTTTGTATAAAAGTGTCTGCTAATCTCAATGAAAACAGTATCTAAGAGTCTTATGACTTTAAACAATATGACCATTCTATGAATGTACATCTATACCTCCTGGGGACCCAGACCTGATCAAGATTCATCTAATACGGCACACAATACCCAAACCCAAA
Source organism: Hypomesus transpacificus (assembly GCF_021917145.1). Taxonomy (NCBI): domain Eukaryota; kingdom Metazoa; phylum Chordata; class Actinopteri; order Osmeriformes; family Osmeridae; genus Hypomesus; species Hypomesus transpacificus. Next base: position 14,528,735 of record NC_061082.1, on the reverse strand, counting down.
TATTCGAATTCATGTAATTCTTCAATATTGAATCAAACCACTATTACTGACTTGTTTCAGTTTTTTGTATTCAAATAATGATGCCTACACATTTAAGTAATTGAAGGCCTATAAATGCTATTTTTGTATGTTCTAAAAGTAACAACAAATAAATCAACAATAACAATTTTTAATAACAATAATAGTCTGATTTTTAGGGCTGTCCCCAACTAAGATTCTCTTTGGTCGACCAAAACTCGACTAAAACGTCTGAAAATCGACTAATCGAACTTTGAAACGCAAAAAAAACAACAACAAAAAACGTACACAATTTTTGCGATCTGACTCAATGGCTGCTGGACATTGCAGATTCAGCTGCTAAAAGCCTACTAATAATAAGACTTGTATCACCAGTCCTGTTGTAACCGAATGCCGATGGTATTTAGTATCTCTTACAATGTAGGCTACAACAAATTAAAAATATTGTTTGTTTAACGTGGAAATCATCAGAGCGCGCTTATCACTGCCTGAAAACTTGCAGCATGCGAACTTACGTAGAAGCTGAGTGGGGAACGTTGCAACAGAGAAATATTTTGTCTTGGCCGGAGAAGATAATGGCATTCGATTTGGATGTGATTCTTATAATAGGCATATTCCTTTTTCAACCCAGTGCGTTAGAGTGAAGTAGGGCTAGACCAACTTACGTTTTTTAGGTGGTAGGCTACATCTTTTTCGACGTCGAACTATGAAAAATAAACCATTGTTGGCAGAGTTTGCATTCAACGTTTTGCGAGTCACCCGGTACTTTGTAAATGTAAATGTACTTTAATGAAATCCCGCCATACCACAGATGTCTTTGCCATTTTGACTAATAACACCGACAAAGTAGGCTATGGCAGAGTTTGTAGTTCTGCAGCCAATTGTGCTCGTGCCGTGTGCAAAATACCAAACCAAAACAAAGCGCAGATTAACGAAAGGGAAAACAGTAACACCTTTTCTTTTAAATCCTATATTTTTTGAGTTGGTTCATTTGTCTTAAATAATATAATCTACAATTTCTGTTGAACATTTCGTTAATTCAGCAATGATGACACAAGCGGGAATCAGATCTCACACTGCCATATGGCAGCTCGACTAAAACAATCTTAGTCGACCAAGAGCATATCGACCAGAAAATGGACTAATCGACCAAGTGGGGACAGCCCTACTGATTTTAACCTTTTTATATTTAGCTAAGACGTCTTTAACCTCTCCCTCAGCCTGTCTGTACTCCCTACTTGCTTCAAGAGGACCACCATCGTCCTTGTGCCCAAAAACACCAAGGTCACCTGCATGAACGACTATCACTCGATAGCACTGACCTCTGTCATCACGAAGTGCTCGAGTGGCTAGTCAAAACATTAATTTGGTCATCGCTTCTTCACACCCTGGACCCTATGCAGTTTGCATACTGGTAAGCAGGTCTACAGACGATGCCATCACCCTAACTATGCACACCGCTCTCTCCCACCTGGACATAGGAATACGTATGTGAGGATGCTGTTCATTGACTACAGCTCAGCCTTCAATACCATCATCCCCTCCAGACTTGTCTCCAAGTTTGTGGACCTGGGACTAAGCACCTCCCTATGCAAGTGGATCTTCAACTTCCTGACAGGGAGGCCACAGGTGGTGAGAATATCATCCACACTAATCACCAACACAGGCACCCCCCAGGGCTGTGTGCTCAGCCCTCTCCTGCTCTCCTTGCATCGACAGTTCCAACCTCCTCGTTAAGTTTGCTACCGACTCAACCATTGTGGGCCTCATCTCAGTGACGAGTCATCATGGTGCCAGGACAATAACCTCTCAATGTCAGCAAGACGAAGGAGATTATTGTAAGCTATAGGAGGCGGCAGGAGGAGCAGCATGCTGCTTCAGGTCAGCTGCAAGCAGGTCAGCTGCTTCAGGTTCCTCTGGGTGAACATCAGCAATGATCTCACCTGGTCTGCTCACACGGTAGTTAAAGCTGCCCGGAAACACCTGTTCTTCCTGAGGAGACTGAAGAAGTTTGCCATGGACTCAGTCATCCTCACTAACTTTTACAGATGCACAATAGAGAGCATACTGACTGGTTGCATCACAGGGTGTGTTACATACGCCTCCCGAAAGATGGAACGCAACACCCCACTGCGCACAAGAACCCTCGGACCAGATGACTGAGATATGGAGTCGTAGTGCAAAGTGAGGGAAGCAAGGCCAACTCGTCTTCAAACAGTTTGTTAACTGCCAAACAAACGTACAGGGGAAAAGGGAGCTTTGCTGACTGCTGTCTGTATTGTCTGTACTGGTTTGTGTGCTACTGTGTTGAACATTGTTCATTGTGTTCTGTGTCTTCTCGGCTTTTGCTTTTGTTCCCAAGGGGAAAGCCACGTGCTTTAGGCAAGAGGCCCTGGGGTTTACATATACCAGTAGGTAACTCTCTGTTACGTACACTAGGTAAGACCTGGGCCGACCAACCCCTGTACTTTTGGGTTGAGCGCCAGAACTACGGTGCTAGTTAGGGTAAGTGCTGTGAGAAGGTAGGGATAGAGACTTTTGTTTTGCTTTCTTTGTTTTGGTCGTGACCAGCCCCTTTTCCCCTGTACGTTTGTTTGGCAGTTAATTAACTGTTTGAAGACAAGAGTTGGCCTTGCTTCCCTCACTTGGCACCACGACTCCATATCTCAGTCATCCGGTCCGAGGGTTCTTGTACGCAGTGGGGTGTTGCGTTCCCTCTTTCGTGAGGCGTACGTAACAGTGTGGTATGAGAGCTGCACAGACAGGGACCGCAAGGCCCTACATAGTGTGGTCAGGTCTGCTGAGTTAATCATTGGCAGGAAGCTCCCAGCCCTACAGGACACATATGATGCCTCAGGAAAGCTTGCAGGATTCTATGAGACTGTTACCACCACTCATCCTTCAGTCTTTTTACCCCGTTGCCTTCTGGCTGGCAATACCGAAGCATTCGGTCTTGCACATGTAGACTGGAGAACACTTTCTTTCCAAGGGCCATCAGGCATCTGAATGGACACTGATACACTCTCGCCACTTCCTCACTAGCCACTTTACACACTGTTACTTTCGGCTACTGGTTGCATTACATCAGCAATATTGCACTAATTGTTACCCCACTTGTCTTTAGGTTAGTATAGGTTTATACGGTTAGTATAGGTTAAAATGTGTATTATTACAGTATACTGTATTGTATATTATTTTCTATATTTAGGAGTTGTTATTTTATTTTCTTATCATAGATGTCGCAGTGCAAGGGAAGATCACAAAGCTCCAAGCCAGACAGCATTGCAATTGTGACCACCAACTTCATACTAATAGTTAACTAGCTAACCAACATTGTATTTGATAGTAGCTTGCACGGGCATCCTACTTTACTTTACTTACGTATTAGATGTTACATGTTGTCGTAAATTCCCATCGGAGATTCAACCAAGCAGACTTTAATTTTGGAAAACCAGACGCTGATTGAGCCAAACCAGGCGTTAATTTCGCGTGGTTTGCTAAACACGTCTCAAAAAGCATGCGTTTATTTAGACGCGTGCTTTGAACGTGTCACATGGCACGGTTCAATTTGAGGCGAAAAAGACGCCGACTTACGTGTGGTTAACACACGGGGGCGTCTTAATAGTTGCCCACTAGGCCTTCCATACTTATCACCCCCCAATGTCACAACGTCAGCACACGTTAGCAACGACGCTATGCGATATCAGCGAGCCTTCAGCATTAGTACTGTTGCTAAGTCTCGGAAAGTTGAGGTTACTTTTCGCTAGGTACCTACGAACATGTCTTAATCTGCTAGACAAGTGGGTTCCCCATCGTTCTTTTGGTGAGCTCTCTCACGAGCCCTACTTACCCGGCGTCATGGAGCCGACCAGCTAAATAGTTATTTAGCACTAGCGTTGCTACCTTCATATATGCTGAAATTGTTTACAATATTTTCAGGCTTCAACCAGTGCTGCTCAAGCATAAAGACAGGGTCAGGGAGAGAAAGTGATAGATTTGTTGGGCATTGATGACAGTAGGAGCGGACGACAGCATCCAACATAGCTAATAAATATAAATTTAATAAAAATAAATACAAATCTGTGTAACGATTGTTATTTGGCAAGTGCATCTCAGGTGATGTTATGGAGTAATCCAACACTGGCACTTTCACAATCTGTAAAACAGAGAAATGACCTCGGCCGACAACGTCCCCTTTTTATCAGACTGTGTCACAAATGAAATAAAATAAGACCTGGATTTGTAACATCTTTGTAGCCAAAGAACCTAGTCATCTTGGGCACCCCAGCGTATTGTTCACAGTGACAGTCATAAACACAAAGTTTTGATCCCTAAATGAGTTGTTGTCCTCTTCACACCTAATCCTAACTTCTAGGTATCAGATGGCTGAGAGGTTAGGGAGTCGGACTATTAATCAGAAGGTTGTGGGTTCGATTCCCGGCTTCACCCTACTTACCTCTGCTAAATGTAATGTCAATGAAATGTGTATTTTCTTCCCCTTCTACAGAGCCAATTCGTCTCTGACTCTCCCTCAGCAAAAACTGTAGTGGGAGCAGCCCTGAAGGGCATGGAGTTTTACAGCCACCTACAGGCAGAGGATGGCCACTGGGCCGGAGACTATGGAGGACCTCTCTTCCTACTCCCAGGTATTGACAGGTTTGCCATTCCTTTGCCGTCAACAAGTAGCATATACTTGTTGACGTATACTTGTTAAATTTGAATAGAGTTTCACTTGCAGGGTTTCCCGCAGCACTTTTCAGCTAAGGCGATAAGCAATAAACGCCTGCCGCCTTAACTACGTCGTCGTCGTCCCAAAAACCCACCCTACCACCTTAACTAACACATTTTTTGTGGGAAACCCTGACTTGTAATGGAGAACATGTCTGCCAAAGGCCACCAATTTACCCTTTACACTACTCCTCAGGTCTCTTGATTGCCTGCCACGTGGCTCAAATTCCCTTGCCAGAAGCTTGGAAGAAAGAGATGGTGAGATATCTACGTTCTGTTCAGCTACCTGACGGAGGCTGGGGCCTGTGAGTGTACAGTGTACTTCTACTCTATTATAGGGTCCTGTCCTAATTTTGAACTGTGTGCATTTGTGATCAAGGTTAAGCTCAATAGGCATGTTATTTGAAAGTTTGCTGGTGATAGAATCTAACCATTTCCAACCATATATCCATTTCTTTGTATATTTGTCAGACACATTGAAGACAAGTCTACAGTGTTTGGCACTGCACTAAACTACACCGCCCTCAGAATCCTTGGACTAGGACCAGATGATCCTGACATGGTACGGGCCAGGAATGAACTGCACAGCAAGGGTGAGGTCCAAATATTGATGATTTGTTGTATTTCCAAGATCATGTGAGCTTATTGGGTTGAATAGATTATGTATTCCTGTAAAGAGGCGGCAACACAGCATTCAAAAACATTTATGTAAATTATTTTTTAACAAACATGCATTCAAGCCGTGTTAAAGTTAAAAGAAAACGTGCCTTTAGTTTCTATGCTGTCTTTTGAATAGGTGGTGCTGTGGGAATTCCCTCCTGGGGTAAATTTTGGTTGGCCATTCTGAATGTGTACAGTTGGGAAGGACTGAATACACTCCTACCAGAAATGTGGTATGCTTGCCCTAGTGGAATGAATTTCACAGATTACCTTAATTTTTTATTAGTAGTGTCCTGATTTACTTGACCAAATCCATAAACCATACATTTATACAAACCCATTTCCAAAAACGTTGGGATGTTTTCTAAAATGCTGCTAAAAGATCTGTGATTTGTCAAGTCTCTTGAATTAACTGACAAAAGTACAAAGAAAATATATTAATTGTTTTCACTGACCAACTTAATTGTATTCTGTAAATATAAACAAATTCAGAATTTGATGCCTGCAAAACACACACAAAAAATTGCAAAATGAGACTGAAAAGTTTATAGAATATTCATCCATCCATCCATCGTCAACCGCTTATTAGATGGTTGCGGCTGGAGAAGGAGGAAGCTTTTAGGAGTGGGGACAGAGACAGATTCAAGGAGTTGAAGTACAGGTTTAGCAAGGCGGTCAGAGAGGCTAAACGACTGTACTCAGAGAGACTAAAACTGGGAGTCAGGTGGCTGAGCGGTTAGAGCATCGGGCTAGTAATCTGAAGGTTGCCAGTTTGATTCCCGGCCGGTGCACATGACGTTGTGTCCTTGGGCAAGGCACCTCACCCTACTTGCCTCGGGTAGAATGTCCCTGTACTTACTGTAAGTCGCTCTGGATAAGAGCGTCTGCTAAATGACTAAATGTAAATGTAAACAACAATTCTCTGCTAACGACTCTGCCTCTGTCTGGAGAGGGCTCAGGCAGATCACCAACTACAAGCCCAGAGCCCCCCACACCACTAACGACTCCCGCCTGGCCAATGACCTGAACGAGTTCTACTGCAGATTTGAAAGACAATGGGACTGTCCTGAACTACCCTTTCCCACCCAAGTGGACTCCCCCCCACCCCCCCTCTTGAACAGACTTGAACAGACTGTTCAAGAGGCAGAACCCCCGCAAAGTAGCTGGGCCGGACTCTGTCTCTCCTGCCACCCTCAAGCAGTGCGCTGACCAGCTGTCTCCGATGTTCACCAACATCTTCAACACCTCCCTGGGGACATGCCACGTGCCAGCCTGTTTCAAGTCCTCCACCATCGTCCCTGTGCCCAAAAAGCCAAGGCCAACAGGACATGATGACTACAGACCCGTCGCCCTGACCTCTGTGGTAATGAAGTCTTTCGAGCTCCTGGTGCTGGCACACCTCAAAGCCATCACAGACCCTCTCCTGGACCACCTGCAGTTTGCCTACAGAGCCAACAGGTCTGTGGACGACGCAGTTAACATGGCCCTCCACTTCACCCTACTGCACCTGGACTCCCCAGCATCCTATGCCAGGATCCTGTTTGTGGACTTAAGCTCTGCCTTCAACACCATCATCCCCGCCCTGCTTTAGGACAAGCGCTCTCAGCTGATTGTGCCCAACTCCACCTGCAGGTGGATCACAGACTTCCTGTCTGACAGTGGAGATGGTTGTGGACTTTAGAAATAATACAGCCCCACTCACCCCCATCAGCCTGTGTTACTCCCCAGTCAACACTGTGGAGTCCTTCCGCTTCCTGGGTACTATCAGGACCTCAAGTGAGAACTGAGCGTCAGCTCCCTCACCAAGAAAGCACAACAGTAGATGTACTTCCTGCGACAACTGAAGAACACAATCTTCCTCGCTCGCCTGAGGGTCCTGGAGGTGTGCAGGTCCTCGAGGGTAGACAGATGGCAGCCGATCACCTTCTCAGCAGAGCCGATGATACGCTGCAGTCTGCTCTTGTCTTTGGCAGTGGCAGCAGCGTACCAGATGGCGATGGAAGAGGTGAGGATGGATGTGATGGCTGTGTAGAAGTGCACCATCATTGTCTTTGGCAGGTCGAATTTCTTCAGCTGCCGTAGGAAGTACATCCTCTGTTGTGCCTTCTTGGTGAGGGAGCTGATGTTCAGTTCCCACTTGAGGTCCTGGGAGAGGATGGTGCCCAGGAAGCGGAAGGACTCCACAGTGTTGACTGGGGAGTCACACAGGGTGATGGAGGTGAGTGGGGCTGTATTCTTCCTGAAGTCCACAACCATCTCCACTGTCTTAAGAGCATTGAGCTCTAAGTTGTTCTGGCTGCACCAGGTCACCAGGTTGTCAACTTCCCACCTATAATCAGACTCGTCCCTGTCAGAGATGAGCCCAATGAGGGTGGTGTCGTCCGCAAACTTCAGGAGTTTGACAGACGGATGACTGGAGGTGCAGCTGTTGGTGTACAGGGAGAAGAGCAGAGGGGAAAGGACGCAGCCCTGAGGAGATCCGGTGCTGATGGACCGGGAGTCAGAGATTTGTGTTCCCAGCTCTTATCCAGAGCGATTTACAGTAAGTACAGGGACATTCCTCCGAGGCAAGTAGTGTGAAATGCCTTGCCCAAGGACACATCATCATTTGGCGCAGCCGGGAATCGAACTGGCAACCTTTTCTAGCCCAATTCTCTAACCACTCAGCCACCTGACTCCCTCCAAGACTTGAGACAGGCTAGCACATGGCATGTCTCTAGGGAGGTGTTAAAAATGTTGGTAAACACCGAAGACAGGCTCCGGTGTTTGGTATGCACGCTACAGTCGAGTGTGTGCAGACATCTCTTAGGGGTAAGAGAAATGAAGAAAGATACCTTGCACTGTATGAGAAAGCAACAACGTTGATTGACTCCAATTAATCCATTGAGACAAACTCAAGACGATTTGCTGGGAAAACAGTGGATCACTATAGGGCAGAATTTTCTGAAGTGTTGGATGGTGTGGAGGTTCAGTTTGGTAGCAGTGGCAAGTTCTTTTAGACTGCAAGTGAAGCTCAAAAAATGTAAGTCAAATATTTGGTGGCCAAACCGCGAAGAGGCGAAGCCACCTAGAGGGTTTCTACTTATTATTGTTATTATTATTATTATTATTACACATCTTCTTCTGCCTTGGGAGTCTATGGCAGCCCCTAAAACCACATTGTCAAAAGTTGTGAAATTTGGCACACTCTTTGGGACCAGTCCCCTCATCAATTTCACCAAGTTTCATGTCTCCCATTCCAACCATTTAGAGCCACCAATGGGTCAAAGTTGAAGGTGTGTTTACACATGTTACTTTTGAATCATATGCCCCATTGTCCAAAATGAGGTATCGTTGGATTCCCTGGATCAAGACGAGTTCAACGCACTCTGACATCATACCCAGTTCTATAGATTCTCCGCCATTTTGAATGTAAAGGAAAAGCGTTTTTTCGCTACTCCTCCATTCTTGTTGAATCTTCTTCAAAATTGCCACAGATGATCTTCAGACCAAGCCTCACAAAAATCATCCCCTGGAGCTTTGATTTTCGCAACCGTTTGTTAGTTACAGCCACATTGAATTGATGTGGCCGCTATTTTGAATATAACGTTTTTTTGCTGCTTCTCCTATAAGGTTTGTCCAATCTTCACGAAATTTGGCACAGATCATCTTCAGACCAAGCCACACAAAAGACATCACATGTTTTTTTGATTATCTAAACCATTTGACTGGAACAGCCAAACAAAGTCGTCAACCAAGCCACCATAAAAGAAGTGAGGTCATATCTCAGCACCTCTTTACTGCATTGACAACAAATTTGGTATAGGGACTAGGGACCCTGTTCTAAAGAAGTCCAAAGTAGGTCATGCCATTTCACCTCTAGGTGGCGCTACAACAAGCAAAAATTTGGCACCATTTTCAGATCAAGCCTCACAAACGTTTTCACATGGTTTTTGATTTTCAAAACTGTTTTTCCGGTAAAGCTGATCAAAGTCTGCGATGAAACCGCCAAAACAGGAAGTGAGCTATTTTAAATTATAACTAAAAGGAAGGTGATACACACAGTGGTAATATATTTTCGTGTTTTAAATTCTAAATTTGTTTATATTAACAAAATACAATTCTATTGATCAGTGAAAACAGTAAATTTTTTCTTTGTACTTTTGTCAGTTAAATAAAGGTACAAGAGAATTGGCATGTCACAGATCTTTTGTTTATTGCATTTGACAAAATATCCCAACTTTTCTGGAAATGGAGTATTTACAATGCTGAACAACTAAAGTAGTCTCTTGTTGTTTCATACATTCATTTTACTTCAGGCTAATTCCAGCCCATTGATTTTTGTGTGTGTTTTTAACACTTTTTTTTAACACTTCAGGTTGTTTCCTAGCTGGATGCCGGCGCACCCAGCCACTCTGTGGTGCCACTGTCGTCAAGTGTATCTGCCCATGAGCTATTGCTACGCTGTCAGGCTGACAGCTAAAGAGGATCCCCTGGTGCTAAGCCTCCAACAGGTGCAGTACTTGCAAGGCTCGACATTAAGGCTTGTCCACTTGTCCGTGACAAGTGGATTTTTTGTAGGGCAAGTGGAAGAGAACTTTACTTGTCCCATTGGACAAGTTAAAACTCAAACAAAATAAAATGCTATGTTACTTCACGTTATGTTCCAATCATTATGTGTATTTTACCGATTTTATTTGACCGAATTCTGCATGAGCAAAACACAAAATAAGTGGCATAACATAACATAGAACATAACATTTCATAATAAATTAAGTAAATCAAGCAACGCTGTAAGACCCAGTGAAATGTTATACAGCTAGCAAACTAACGTTAGCTAGCATCGCTACAACATTGGCTAACTCTACTTCGGTAGGCTGTCCTCAGCATTTGCAAGCTATCTAAACTTATACTGTATATGAAATAAGAGAAATAGCCCAGAGACAAGGTTTCACAGGTGTTCGCGTGTCTATGTTGCTTCACTCCGTGGGCCTTGTACTTCTCAGCGTGAGAAGTACAAGGTTTGGCGTGAGAGCGTGTGAGCAGGGGCGATTCTAGGATCAGACCTCTAGGGGTGTTCAGCCCCCAATTAGAATGTGACATGAATACAGTGCCTTGCAAAAGTGCTAAACCCCCTTGCTAATATAAATCCCTAATTTCACTTGATAACAATTAATATATTTATGTATTATTATGCAAAATATTGAATGAATGAAAAAACTAAAGATGTCCCTTTCTTCATGAACTACCAGCATCAAATGATAATAAAGAATAATATATATATATATATATATATTTTTAGGGGTGCTTGAGCATCCCTAAAAAGGGTCTAAAATCGTCACTGGTGTATAGCCTACTTTACATATGTACATTTAACCAATACAAATGCTGCTAACGCTTGCTAGGTACATCACTGCCGACGCTAGCTAACTAGAAACATCAACAACATTTTTTTTAAATAAAATTATAAATCTTTACCCGTCAAGTAACTTTTGTGTATGGACAAGTGAAACGTTAATGTACTTGTCCAAAGGACAAGTGCCTCAAAAAGTTAATGTCCAGCCCTGTACTTGTACTAGTGCACATAGAAGCAACATGATTACTCTTTTGGGTATGTAGCATAGACCATTAAGTATGGAGTCAGTTGGCTGAGCGGTAGGGAATCGGGCTAGTAATCTGAAGGTCGCCAGTTTGATTCCTGGCTGAGCCAAATGACGTTGTGTCCTTGGGCAAGGCACTTCACCCCACTTGCCTCGGGGGAATGTCACTGTACTTACTGTGAGTCGCTCTGGATAAGAGCGTCTGCTAAATGACTAAAAGTAAATGTAAATGTAAGTACACCAAGCAGTGTGGGGGCATTTGGTTTCCACAAGGGAGCATTTTGTATATAGCGCTCTTATAGAAACATATAGCTAAAAAGATGGCCACTGCTCAGTGGTGCATTGAAGCTTGCAAAACGGAGTAACAGAACTTCTGGCTCATCCGGTCTTGCGCAGTAGAGTAGCTCTCCTGGCTCCAAGGCTCATGCACGCTCATAACCACCTGTACACATCAAACTTAGCAACACTAAGAACCAGTCGTGAACATGCAAGCTCTAGGAAATCAAAAGCATAGCTGGAGGAGAATAAAACTAATAACAAATGTATTGCATCAAGGTTGTCATTAATATAGCCTTTTGAATTCTAATGTCTTATCTAAATTATATAAGCTAAATAACCCAGTTTGGAATATTTTTTTATTGTATTCAATATATCAAAAAATTACAAGAATGAGCCTGGTGCCAAAATGAATACCACCAAGGTCAATCTGGGTCTTTGCTTCAAGCTGAGGAGCTGGGTTGGGAGCATGGTATGTTGTCATAAGTCCTAAAATCTTCCTGAATTTGAATTTGAGAGAGGTCAGGCTACTGAAATAAAAGATGCAATCAAGATAATGTCAACCATTGGCAGTTTTCAGGATCACAGATATTTATTAGCATTGTACGATGCAGTTGATGTTGACGATGTTTGTGACACACAAACAGAGATTTCTGGTATTATCGATGATTGTGATGACATGCAATGACGATGACAAGCGTCACACAAAAACATTTGACCAGCTGTCGAACCCAGGGGCGGTCCTAGCACATTTGGCGCTCTAGGCGGGTTTCACTCGTGGCGCCCCCCCCCCCCCGAAAACGGAATTGCAACTTTCAAACGCTATTTTGTCCTGCAAGACTGCATTTCTTTCAAATAAACACAACAACGATCACAACGATGAATAAACATTAAATAAAAAACAAAATCCCTGAGAAAATATCAAGCCTGTGCTGAACTACGCTTTGGCCACGCCCTCCTGCAATAACAAGGAACGTCAGAAGTCACTGGCTAGCTAGTGTTAGCTAACTATCTAGCAAGATTACATACAATCCATTCGCTAAACTTGACAATACAACACTTGGATTTTTACCATTCCTCACTTGTTGTAGGCATTAAGGACATTAAGGAAGACAAACACGGCAATTATTGGGTGTGCTATGCAACAAGTAAGATATTTGTAGTGTTGTTGCACTGGCTATTGGCTTTATATGTGCACCCCTATTTTAATCGTTTTTTTTTGTATAACGTGGAATAAATGGACATATAATTTTTGATATAGGCTACCCGCCTCTTTAAAGAACTAGGTTATGTGACAGGGAGTAGGAACACGTTCAATGATAAGGTACATCTTTTCTTCTTAACTCCACTAAAGTGCCCGGGGTAATTCACGCATTCATGAACGTTTTCTTATCTGGAATTCATTATAGGATAAGACCAGAATTTAAGGATTTACCTTTCGCCTTTGCACATTTCTCTTATTCTTCCCTTCTTTCTTCTTAAATTTCGCCCCCGATAGCTTTTGCCTCTTCATTATTTAGTTCTTCAAAGTTCTTGAACACACACACTAACCAAACGCCTCACTGTGCTAGCATGTTCTGATAACACCATGGATGTACGTACCCCTTCCTTTTTTAAGGGGTACGTATACCTGGCTCATTTTACGCTAATGTTAGATTTATTTTTTGAATGTCAAAATACTGGTTGGAGATATAGAAGGGGCGCATTTTTTGCGCCCCCCTCTGAGTGGCGCCCTAGGCGACCGCCTATACCGCATGTAGGAAAGACCGCCCCTGGCCGAAACGATTGCTTCAGTGCGCCAGCCGATCGTGGCTCTTTGCAGCGCTTCGCAGGAAGTGTGTTCCAAGCGTAACGTTATTTCAGGCATGCCACCACAAGCTAACTCTAACTAGCTACTTTTCGATACAAAAAGGGAAATGTAAATCTGAATCTGAAATCTAAATGGTTTGCAATTTGCATTTATCTTTTCTAATATGGTACTGTATATTGCCATTGCTGTATCTATTGCTATCCCTATCACTTTACCACCAGCTCACCACTCTCATGGTACAGTAGCTACAGTGGTTGAGAATTCAAGATGAAATTTGGAAAGTATTATTGGAGAAACGTAATGTCAATGTTGTATCCTGGTTGTTGATTGGAAAGGGAGGACATCCTTCCTTGGAGCATCATTTGACGTGTTTTGGCCAATAACAGATTAACATGCATTAATTATTGCATTAAATTGATATGAGATCCCGCGGAGGAAGCAGAAGCCCCTCCTACTCTGCCCCCTTCCTTCACACAACCCTTTCCCCTCTGCCTACAGGTTAAAGCATTTTAATCAGAATTTCCTTTATGGATTTTTTCCAAAGAGAGAAATGAGTTGAAAAATTATACTAAGATTTGGCAATGGTTTATTTCATTAACTTTTGCATGTTTTAATTTTTTCAACAAAATAAAATCGAAAATAATTGAGGAGTAACCTCCCCTGCCTCTATGGACCAACCTCCACTGGTATCCACAGTGCCAGCTCCAAGTAAATAAAAGTGCATACTTCTTTCTGTATAGATCAGTGAACTTTGTTGGGATAATTCATTCACCCACACTACACAAGTTCATTCTAACATCAGCAAGATGGCATATAACCCTCTATCTCTAATAAATGGCTTGCTCACCTCAAATAAACTGCATGTTCACTTCTAATAAACAACATGTTGACCTTGTAAAATCTAAAATCTACAAAATGTACACTCAATTTTAGGTATATTTACTGAAGGCATATTTACCTACCTGTAATATAGAATAGAAGATGTGGCAGTAAAGCCAGTTTAACCTGGAATACATGGCTCTCTTCCAATCAGTGTTCTCGTTAACTTTAGTACCCATCATGCAACATGTAACCTTTTTAGCATATTTATTTTTCGTAAATGCAAAGCACTTATCCAAACAATGTCATCTGTGGCCCCGCACGTCCTTGGGTCTTGAGATAAACACCTTCAAAATTACAACCTTGCACAGTCCCGGTTCTCGAGCTAATTGTTCCACTAAAAACTCAGACAGACACACAAACAGAGATTCCTTGTGTTATAGTGTAAATATTAGCCAACTAGGATCACAAATCTGAAAAATAATTTTGCATGTTCACTAATAACTTCTCCCTCTATTCTACAGGAACTCTATGTTCAAGACTATGCCACAATCAACTGGATTGCTCAGAGGAACAATGTAGCAACTTGTGACATGTACACACCATACAGTACACTACTCACAGTGGCTTACAGTAAGTAATCAGCACTGTCACTGATGTAGAGATGGAACTCCATGGAACATCCACCATAACAATTTACATTACAAAATCTCAGTCTGAACCTTATACTTTTTGATTCTCACTAGTGGTCATGAATGTATATGAGGCCCATCACAGCACTGTACTGCGAGGCAGAGCAGTCAAAGAACTGTACGACCATATCCAGGCAGACGACCGCTTCACCAATTTTATCAGTATCGGCCCGGTAAGAGCGAACTAAGGTTGAAGCTATGTTCCACCAGTGGAAATGTTGTCAAATATATTGTCATAGACACAGATTAAGTTTATAGATGTATAAATAACGTGTATGGATTACTACCATTAAAGATGCTTCTAGGCAAGGACAACAGTGTCAACTGTACAGCATATTAGTGGCATTATTAGGGGTAACATACCAGGCCTTCAGTTGGTTTTTACCCAGACCCAAATCTTTATTAAGGAATTTTGAAATGGCTTATACAAGCCTGTACTTTAAATTCCAAATGAAAGCATAGGAAAAATAGAAAAGATCACAGTATATTTGACAGGTTCACTCTGAAACATCTTTGGGTCATTAAGGGCAATGCATGCTTCATGCTGGTAAATAGTTAGTTGGGAGTGATTGCGATGCCATTGTAAGGGTGGGTGTCAACCAATGTTCCCTCTAATGTTTTCCCGCACTGAGCAAATATAAATCTGTCTGAGACCAAACCTCAGTACTGTGACCAATTTATGACCTGTGCTGATCAGCAGGCTATATAGAACGGCCTTAGCCATTTAGAAAAAACGTGGATGGGTGATATAAGGTGTGTTCGACTTCATGCAACACCGGCGGCGCCAACAGTCAGCTGCAGCCGGCTGCCTTGAAGCTGAGAATGCCATTAGCTGCTTCAAGTCAGCCGGGCTGCAGGCGGTTGCAGGCGACGCCAGTCTTGTATGAAGTCGAACGCACTTATGGACACACGGGCGTAACCACGAATTCTTTGGGGGGTCGTGTCCCCCCCAATATTGAGAAAATACCAATCTGTCCCCCCCATTACACAGCTGAAAATATGTCAAATATATGTTCTCTTTTTATGAACCCCGTCAATGGATCGGTCTCTTGTTATGTCTTATTTATTTTCAATTGATTTCCTTTGTTAAGATAAATGAATCTCCCCTCCTTATTGTACACTTCTGTGATTTCGTTTGAATACACCGTGCGTCGTTCTGCGCTGTCATGGTTTCCTAACACTTTTTCGTCAGTCAGTTGAGCGCAAAGAAAGTAACGTTAATTAAGTTGTTGGAGAGGGGGTAGAGTAATGGAGGATTTGAGGCTACCTAAAAAGCGGAGAAAACTGGACCAGCAGCAAGGCATTGGCGTTTTTTTTCAGACAGTAAGTAACTTGATACCTAGCTCAATGTGTAAGCAAATGAAACGAGTAGCCTCATAAAAGCATGAGTTGCTGTTTTCTGATAAAATGACGTGGTCACAATGCAGGCAGTCACTGTCTCTGAGAAATGTCACTACATTTACATTTAGTCATTTAGCAGACGCTCTTATCCAGAGCGACTTACAGTAAGTACAGGGACATTCTCCCCGAGTCAAGTAGTAAAGTGCCTTGCCCAAGGACACAACGTCATGTGCACCGGCCGGGAATCAAACTGGCAACCTTCAGATTACTAGCCCGATGCTCTACCCGCTCAGCCACCTGACTCCTATTATTGGGAATAGACTCCTGTCCACTATTCCTTTAGATGTGAATTCAAATGGTCAATGTAGTCCTCGAAACTATGTTCTAAATGTGCTAATTTTGATATTTAAATTGTAGGCAATGCACGTAACAAACAAGCCAAAAAATATGGGGAAGGGTATTCATTTGGACCCCCCCAATGTCTAAACCATGGTTATGCCCTTGTATGGACAACATTAATATCCGTTTGAACGATTCCATCAAGCCATTTGTGTTTAAATGTAAAAATACCCTTTTTTGGGGGGGCCTGTAAAGGTAACGAATAGTCAAAGCTTGAGCTGAGCCCGAAATAGACGTTGGATAGAATGTTCAAATGTATTAAGTAATATAAAAAATATTAAGTGGGCTTCGCCGCATTTGGCCAATCAACTGAACATTACTTGTTTTTCTAAAATAATAATTTAAAAAATACAGATTTTATTTTGTGCGCGGTCTGAAAAATCGAGTGCGCTTCAACTGTTGTGCTGGCCGCGCATGCGCGCAGCTTAAGGCCGATATATGCTTCTGCGTTTTTTGAAAAATGCCACATGGGAACGCCCTTGTCTCCGTGGAACGCCCTCTACGAGCTCTCCGTCAGCCCTCGGAGAGCCTCGGAGAGCTTGACGTGCACCTCCTGAATTATCCGTCGTAATTTCGGAGAGCTACGGAGAGCTACGGAGAGCTACGGAGACCCCCTTGGCTGTGATTAGTCAGTATTAAAAGAACCGCTTGCGTCGGGGGCGAGGTTGCCGTGATAAACAGGACGAACAGAATCCTTTGACCGCTATTGCTGTACGTTTTTACAATTCATATTTCAGCTAAACAGTACATGTAAATCAGCATCTGAATTAAAATGTGACGAGAAATGGGCAGTGTAGTTGCTGAAAATGTGTGTATTTTATTGATGAAACGGTTAATTTGTAAATTTGCTCCGACTTCTCGGTAACCTAGGTAAATAAACACTCGACGACGTCTTACAAAAGAACGTTGCGCCACCTACTCTTCTGGCGGTGAATGGTTTTCAGCACCCACAGCCTATAGAACCATAAACGCAATCTATCCGTCCGTATCTGTGCGTATCCGTGCTTCCGCCCATCCGTAAACGGAGACGCAGAAGCATATTTCGGCCTTTAGAGGGAACATTGGTGTCAACCTTCCCCCACCTCTAATATGCTAAAGTCTGGAGTTTCTGGAGGGACTCTCTACTTGATGGCTCTCACATCACATTTTGTGAAGATTTGGTCTGTTTGGTTAGTCTTGTGTATAAAGGGAATTGTAATGCATTGTCCTGTGGATTCTTCATCCCCTGAGACCTTTCTCCTCAGTTCTGTCTTGTCCTTTCTCCTTGCTCAGCTCTTGCTGTCTCTGATTTACAATAATCATGGTAGCGTAGGTAAGAGTTAACTTTCATTTTGTAACATGTTTGCCTTGTAATTAATTTCATTCATTTGAAATGTTGTGAAATGTATATTTCATTTAACCTTACTTTGACCATTCTTGCTCTGATTTAACCTATAGATTCAGAATTACAGAATCCGTAATTCTGTTTGTATTGTCATTATTTGATTCAAGCTAATCCACTGTTCAGTTTCCCATCTTCCTTTAAAACAAAGGGAAATTAGTTTTGCTTGTTTGGACAATATTTTGACCTTGTTGTCTCCCCCTTAGATCTCCAAGGTTATCAACATGCTTGTGCGCTGGCATGTGGACGGACCATTTTCCTCTGCCTTCCAAGAGCATGTGGCCAGAATTCCAGACTACCTCTGGTCAGTCATTCAAAAAGTAATTCCCACATTATATTATGAATGGGACTGCAGATGAGGTATGCTAATCAGAAATACATAATGGTAGTTACAACCCCACAGTGTGAGACAAAACTGATACACCCAACATCTGGTCAATCTAGTCTCTGTTACCTTGTGAATGAACAACACTGTTACCTTATGGCCACCACATACGACACGCGATTTGCAGGCAACCAACACAGGTCAGCTGACAAAATACTATCGCTACCATTATAGTGAATGGGACAGCAAGCCAGGCAAGTTGCTGTTGCCTGGCAAAATATCGCTTCACTTCTATTTTTGAGGCAATGCCACACACGTCATAAATAATTACAGGGAACTGGCAGGGATATATATATATATATATATATCGAAATAGACCTACCTAGGCAGAAACTATTTGCCGCCTATATAGACCTATTCAAAATGTATTTGACTACAACCCCCCCCTCCACCTGCGTGAGGTGGCCTTTAGATGTGTGCTGGATAGTGTGCAGGCAAGCTCAGAGATAACGGTAACACTTTACAATAAGGGTGCATTCATTAGTGTTCATTAATGCATTAACTAATGCATGAATCATCATCAGTTAATACATAACTCAGAAAGTACTTAATGATGCACTGACCATGAACACATCATTTGGTAATAGGGAGTCACATATGATTTACTATTAATTAAATCTGGAATCATGTATCAATTCCTATTGACATTAACACATTAACTGATAGGTGAGTTAACTACTTTAGTTGATCGTGCAAACTAATACTGTTAGTTAACTGTGTGAACTAAACCCCTGAGTTAACAGGGTCAACAAATGGTAATACCTTAATTCATGTGTTAATTACCACAATGGCGGCATCCATGGATTGAGATGGTACATCATTTGTTTATAGTAATGTGCCTCCTCAATTAAAGTCATAACATGAGATACATTCACTAATCATTAACTAATTATTCACTCAACAAATACTTACTGTTTTTTCAGAGAGATAACTTTTAAATAAACTCTTATGAGTTGGAATTACAGTCAAAATTACTTTTAGACGAATGGATGACTACCATGCCGTTTTATTTCACTCAAACAACACATGCAAGGCCACCTTTCTAAGAAGTCCACTCGAAGTATCGATCAGATCTTCCGTAGAAAATGCCTTGCTGCAACAGATCCTGGATTCTGGACCGATTCATGACGGTGAACTTCGAATGTTAACTTTCCACTGTCCCCTAAACTCAGCATAATGCTTCAACTTGAAAAGGGTGAAAGCTAACAGAGAATAATTTGGCATTTGAATGGTAACGGCAAACTACGTGGATCTGACTGACCACCTCATTCATACAAACTTAACAATGCGTTTTTTACCCATTGTAGTTAGACCTAGACTAGCTAGCTAATCAGCCAGCTAACTCTAACCTATCTATTTAGAGATGCTGAGGTGATTATCGACATGATCAAAAACAGTATATTCTAAAATGAATGTGGCTAGTATTTCGCCAAGCAAAAAACAAGAAATAGGTTGCAGCAGTTAAAAAAATCTGCGATGGGACTGAACTGAAGTTGAATAGCTTTGGCGACGTTTTATTGTTGCATCCCTGGGCGGGACATCATCGCAGCATTTATCCAATGAGTGTATAGTTTCGAAGCACTGAAAACTCAACCTGCTACTATACGCAGTGTTCTAACGCATTTAAAACGTTAACACAATAGTAAATATGTTACCATACATTTTTTGATATTTTAGGGGAAGCTGAGCTTCCTTTGCAGTCTTAAAGAAATTGCCACTGGTGGAAAGTTAACATTTGAAGTTAGAAGTTCACCGTCATGAATCGGTCCAGAATCCCGGATTTTCTACGGAAGATCTGATCGATACTTCGAGTGGACTTCTTCGTCTTAGAAAGGGAGATGGGTATGGCTGCAGCCTGCAGCCTCCCGTTTCATGCCCTCCCGTTTCATGCCCTCCCGTCTCATGCCCTCCCGTCTCATGCCCAAGCTGTCCAACGGTAAATTCAGAGGGTCAAAAATACTAAATCGCAAATTATTTTTGTTAAAGTTAAGTTTGTGAGCTTGTTTGTTGCTATTATTTTTTTTTAATCAATATATTATTTGCTGATTTCTGGACGTTATTGTTCTGTCCCTGATGTTAACGTATATTTGATGAAACCTGCGATGACCTTCATTTAAAACTGCATCAGCGTTTTATGTTGACGTTTGTTAGCGAATATTACTAACGTCACCTAGAGCAATATATGGTTGCAGACTTTGATGGTTTCTTTTTGTGATTTTCCTTAAGGTACACATCAGTGTCTTTAAAAAAAAGAACACACCGCAGGTGACAAAATGTACGGTGTACTGTACCGACCATTATTGTCCCCCAACCGTTATGGTTGTGCCTAACCTTAACCTCGACCTCTGCTACGACTCCTGGCCTTAAACTTATCCTAACCTCAACTGTCGTTGTGACGCTTAAACTCAACCGGGCCTCCCAGGCTGCAGCCGTAGAATAGCGGACCAGACAAGCTTTTATTTTGAAAAGTAGAGGCATGAGACGGGAGGGCATGAGACGGGAGGGCATGAGACGGGAGGGCATGAGACGGGAGGGCATGAGACGGGAGGGCATGAGACAGGAGGCTGCAGCCATACACTCTTGGAGAAAGGTGGCTTTGCATGTGTTGTTCGGGGGAAATAAAACGTTTTGGAAACGGCATGGGAGTCATCCATTCGTCAAAAAGTAATTTGGACTGTAATGCAGGATTCCAACTCATAATAAAGTTTATATAAATGTTGTCTCTCTGAAAAAACTAAGTATTTGTTGAGTGAATAATTAATGATTAGTGAATGTATCTCATGTTATGACTTTACTTGAGGAGGCACATTACTATTAACAAATGATCCGTGAACAAAAATGATCAAAAGTACCGTCTCAATCCATGGATTCCGCCATTGTGGTAATTAACATATGAATTAAGGTATTACCATTAGTTTACCGTTTACTCAGGGGTTTAGTTCACACAGTTAACTAACAGTATTAGTTTGCACGATTAATTAAAGTAGTTAACTCATCTAACAGTTAATGTGTTAATGTCAATAGGAATTGATGCATGATTCCAGATTTAATTAATAGTAAATCATATGTGACTCCCTATTACCAAATGATGTGTTCATGGTCAGTGAGGTCATTAAGTACTTTCTGAGTTATGTATTAACTGATGATGATTCATGCATTAGTTAATGCATTAATGAACGCTAATTAATGCACCCTTATTGTAAAGTGTTACCGAGATAACGGTAACAAGGTGAATAGCCTGAACTACATCCAATTGTGGGTATGTATTTTCCAGATTCATCAAGCCATGTATGTGGTCATAAGCCTCGAAAGCAAATTTATTTACACATGGGAGGTGTTACGTGGACCTGTGGTCAATCAAAATCAGTCTCTACTCCATTAAACTCTTTAAACAATGTACATGTTTACAAACGGAACTTAAACAAATTCTGCTGAATTTTACTGTTCGGAACTCACAAACTAACAAATGGCCTTCAATTGTTTAGGTTGGGTTTGGATGGTATGAAAATGCAGGTATGCAATTATTAAATCATAGTAAATTTTTTATTGATTTTGTTTATTTGACGTGCAAACACTTTGCCACATTCCTCCAGTATACTCACCCTTTTTGTATGCCTCACCCTTATTTGCATGATGTTGTAAAGGGAACCAATGGATCACAGCTATGGGACACAACTTTTGCAGTACAGGCCTTCTTAGAGGTGATGTATTGATATCAACTTGACCTCTTTAAGACAAAAATCAAAAATAGACTCTCTACCATTGAATTTACTTTATACATTTACAATGGTAATTGATAGTGTATTTGTTTTTTAAATTACGTTTTTAATATAGCCTAGCGCAAACTATTTTAGGCATATTTTTGGTTGTTGAATGTGTTTTCTTTTAGGCAGGAGCCCAGAACAACCCCAAGCTTTCAAAATGCCTTAGACAGGCCTACCAGTTCCTCATGGTCACCCAGGTGAGAATCCACAGTAGGCTATATTGCGAAGGCAAATTTTGCCCTCATTCATTTTAGGCCCCCGAACGAGAGGAGCAAAGCCAATTCTATGCTAATTGCACGTACATTTCGCCACTGTGTCATTGAGCTACAAGCAATTGTTTGCTATATCATGGAGCTTCGCCCCATAGGGGAGCTCTGCTCTTTATGGTTTACCCCTTTGCGTACACGCAGCCAGTCAACTGAAGCTTAACTGTATCTATCACATGTGCCCTATATAAAAGGGTGCTAGCCTGCTGCTAATTTTCAACTCAAAATCAAAGTAAAAACACTGAATATAATGAAGCTGCAAAATTTTCCTGATAGGACCACCCTCCAGTCCTTTGCTTGCATGAAAATAAGGAGGACTATTCATTTGTCCCACAAGGCCCTAAAGGCCCACAACCGGTGCTGTCAAATAGATGGCAGTGGAGATGGGCACAATTATTGTTTCGTCTGCCTCGGCCAGTGTCATGCCAAAGACGGCTTGGCAAATTCCCGGGAATGTCAACACTGCTCTTGCCTCTCACTTGGGAAAATTGCGATGATAGTTCAAGTTCTTCCGGGGAGGTGTCCCTTGCGGCGGTTGTCTCCATGCTGATCTCCAATGATGATGCTCCCAAGGACGTTATGGAGGCAGAGATGAGGCCACGGGACAGAGACTCCCAATGGAGGCTTTGTCTCTTCCATTGATGTTGCCCGACCTATCATCAGAGTGCGCTGGGGCTAGTACCTCAGAATAGGAAAGCAGGCTCCCTGCTGCTGCTACCTCTGCCTCCCCAATCTGAGTGAGGAGAGATCTCAACAGATGGTGATACTATGTGCTTTAAAGTGTCAAACCAAAAGGACAGTTGCTGCCCTCCTTTTTTCAATTTCAAGCATAGTATGACACTTAAGTTGGCCACGACCACATCTTTAAATTTAAAAGCGTTCATATGACACAAAAGTTGTCAGCGTCTGTTCACGCCCAAGGACAATTTGAAGAAGATCCAAAGTCATAGTGCTGTGGTGCTAGAGGGATCGTGAGACGAATCTGCATGATTTCAGTCAGGTCGCAATTAGAATAGTGGTTTGGGTACTTCTTCTGCAGAATTGTTCAGGTTCAGAATCGTTCAAAATCGTTCAGGCCAATCACTAATCTCGTTGAACCAGGAGGAGCTTGGCAAGATCTTTTGGAATGCCAATCCTGATGGCATTTACCACACCATCGTTGGTAACGCTGGCCTCAGAGATCGATTGTCATCTTAGACTTCTATACAGTTCAGAGTTAAGGCCGATATATGCTTCTGCGTTTTCCGAAAAACGGACATTGGGAACGCCCTTGTCTCCGTGGAACGCCCTCTACGAGCTCTCCGTCAGCCCTCGGAGAGCCTCAGAGAGCTTGACGTGCACCTCCTGAATTTACTAACTATCCGTCGTAATTTCGGAGAGCTACGGAGACCCCCTTGGCTGTGATAGGTCACTATTAAGAACCGCTTGCGTCAGGGGCGGGGGCGGGGTTGCCGTGAAAAACAGGACGAACCGAATCCTTTGACAGAAGCCATTGCTGTAAGTTTTTACAATTCATATTTCAGCTAAACAGTACATGTAAATCAGCATCTGAATTAAAATTTGACGAGAAATGGGCAGTATAGTTGCTGAAAATTTGCACATTTTATTGATGAAACAGCTAATTTGTAAATTTGCTACAACTTCTCGGTAACTTAGGTAAATAAACACTCGACTACGTCTCACAAACGGAAACGGAGACGCAGAAGCATATTTCGGCCTTTAGGAGGTGTCCTGTCTCTGAAGTTGATTGGGGAAAGCTGGGTTATCAACTCCCCGATCCTTCATTCACACCGACCAAAGGTGTGAACCTACCAAAGGTGTGAACTGGTCTCTGGCTGGTTCATAAGTGTTCGAATATTGTTTAGCTTAATAATGCTAGCATTGTGTCCAGCTTTGATACCAGATATCTTGCAGGAAGAAGTAGAAGTTACTAGACTCAAGATTACAGTAAACACATTCGTTTTTTTGATTGCTTAGGTCAAAACTGAAGTCAATTTTTCAAAACTCTTCACACAGTCTGCATTAACAACATGCAGGTGGGCCAAACTCCTCCAAAACTAACTCAAACCACCAAAACACTTTATACATGTCTCAACATAAGCTTGTTACACCACAACACTGGCAACAATTCTCACTCAGAAGCAAGGGCGAGATAGTCAATCAAACATCCGGGGGGACAGCTGTGGGACATTCTGTGTTGGGCTTATTACCCCATCTTACCCATATACATTCACTCACAATGTCAGCTAAGAGCTGTTAATGTCCGCCTGGTGTCCTGTACCTTAAAACATATTAAATAAACTACTACTCTGTTAATAATGTCTAACATCTCCAGAAACATATTTTTTTTTCTTTCCAAAGAAATAACGGACGTCAGCTGCTGAAGTCTCGTTCATTTTTGGCCACTATACTGCAAAATACAACAGCAACATAATTCCATACGGATGAAAATGATGAAGGGAGAAACAGGAGTCTAAAATAACTTGCTAGATAGCCCAATTCAGAGAACAGGAACGTAGCCCAAAACGCTGTCAAAGCTTTGGTACGTTTGACTAACCTGTCACTGCATGACTGATATCCCAGTTTGCTGTAAAGCCAAGCTACATGCTAGCCTGTATACTGTAGGTTGCTGTCGGCTAGCTTGTCAAAAGTCCCATACAAGCTGTATAGTATTGCAATCGAAATTTGCACTAATTCTACAATTCTCTAGTGTAAATCACCTAGTCCTTATCTCAGAGATTATGTTAGCCAAATACTGGATATTTACCATACATAAATACTTGCCAAATGTCTGTCTGATGTTGCGCTGCTAACTCACTCATTGACGTATGAGCTATAGAGAAAACATGACATGTATTTCAGGAAAAATAGGTTTCGTTAATGTATAGTGTAAGGCAAGTTGAATGGATTTGGGAAATTACCTGGCCGGGATTTGATATTTTCAGAGCTGGAAAGAAAGACGTAGGCTAGCAGTCATCGATATTGCCTGCATAATCATACAGTATGAACAAATATTGGGGGGGACAAATTGTCCTTCTTTAAATATTGGGGGGGAAGTGTCCCCCTGTCCCCCCATATAATTACGCCCTTGCTCAGAAGCATACATTGTCACTCATAACACACTGACTTAAAAACACTAATAACAGGGAGCATTACAAAACGTATGAACTTTTATCTTTGAAGTTTGAATCATTTGTTCACATGAATCAGGATTTAATCATTTAACAGAAATAACACCTTTTAACTTTGACTACAAAATTATGTACAAGTATGAATAAAAAATGCAGCAATTTGCTTCAGTATCCTTTGTTTTCCATATCTTTACTATATATGTAGCAATTGACCTACTACTTAAAAAAAAAACGTATTTTAAATTTGTGCAAACGGTTTTAAATTTGCGGAACGTGTTTCAAATTTGCGGAATGTGTTTCACATTTGTGGAACCTGTTTAACATTTACGGAACCCGTTTTACATTTGTGGAACGCGATTTACAATTGCAAAACTTTGGGCGTGATCTTGAGCCTAGAGTCAAATCCGTGCAAAAAGTCACGTGTCAAATCCCTGCCAAAAGTCACATGATCTAAAGGCCGCAATGTGCTACTCCAACTCCGTTTACGAATGGGCGGACGGATACAGATGGATACGGACGTATATGGACGGATACGGTGCTGAAAACAATTCACTGCCAGAAGAGTAGGTGGCGCAACGTTTTTTTGTCAAAGAGAAACCGTCTTTGTGTGGAAGTCGTCGTCGAGTGTTTATTTACCTAGGTTATCGAGAAGTAGGAGCAAATTTATAAATTAGCCGTTTCATCAATTAAATACGCATATTTCCAGCAATTACACTGCCCATTTCTCGCCACATTTTAAGTCAGATGCTGATTTACATGTACTGTTTAGCTGAAGTATGAATTGTAAAAACGTACAGCAATGGTGGTCAAAGGATTCTGTTCGTCCTGTTTATCACGGCAACCCTGACCCTGACGCAAGCAGTTCTTAATACTGACCAATCACAGCCAAGGGGGTATCCGTAACTATCCAAAATCACAACGGATAGTTAGAAAATTCAGAAGGTGCACGTCAAGCTGGGAGAGGGTGTTCCACGTAGACGGGGGTGTTCCCATGTGTCCGTATTTAGGAAAACGGAGAACCCTAAATTGGCCTAAAGTTCAGCTTTTTATGGCCCTATTTACAAATCTTTATGTTGTTAATTTTACTCAATCCCTCTGAAAATGTCTAGCAAATATTTAGTTAGAAAAAGGTAGTGGACAGTGAATTACATTTGTGGATCTTGATTTACATTTGTGGAACACCTTTTACATTTGTGGATCGTCATACATGCATTCGCAATACTTCTGATCTCGTTTTGAGCCCATATGAAGACTGAGAGGGACCTCTTAGAACACAGAGGTCATTCAAACTATACAAAGCGCACACACACAATCTACTGCGAAGGGATAATTTCTCAGTGGTGTGAAGGACAAAACAATGACCCAGTCTCGCCAGGTTGAAACATTTTAATGCTGCTGACAACCACTGATATGAAGGGACTGGCCGTTGGTACCGTAAAAGTATATGTAGTCTCAGCTTGTCACAAAGGTTTTGCTAGGATGACTCTCTTCAGCCATCCATTAGTTAAACGTTTCCTGACTGGTACGTACAGGCTCAGACCCCTCAGAGCATGTCAGTGCCCAGTTGGAAACTGTCCACATTGCTGGAGGCTCTATGTAAACTATGTTGAGCTTATTAACAGCTTACCCATGTGTTTTGTTTCTCTCAAAACAAGCTTACTCCTTCCTCTAACTAAGGTTAAGCGATTGAGAAACTCACGAAGGGGGGAAGGGGGGACAATCTCAGCTCACAGTTCTGGCCCCTGCACATCCAACCGATCATCTTGGCTGACCAGACCACGCCCTTTCCCTGCATATGTACCCAAGGTCATCAGTTGGATGTTCAGGGCCCAGAGCTGCAAGCTGAGATAGTTTTTGCCCCCTTGACCTAGGGAGTCAGGTGGCTGAGCGGTAGGGAATCGGGCTAGCAATCTGAAAGTCGCCAGTTCGATTCCCGGCTGCGCCGAAAATTACGTTGTGTCTTTGGCACTTCACCCTACTTGCCTCGGGGGGAATTTCCCTGTACTTACTGTAAGTCGCTCTGGATAAAAGCGTCTGCTAAATGACTAAATGTAAAATGTTGTCTCGTTGCTTCTTTAGACCAGTTTATTAACAAACAAACAGACGCGTTTCGGCCTAAGCCATCATCAGTGTGTAGCGTGAACACCAGAACGGATGCTTTTTATCATAGAGGGGTTAAGGGTCAAGGGTTACAAGTGAATCACATGACATCAACAGGTGCGCAGATTCACAACATATTCGCACACAAGGCACAGTACTTCAGACTATACTAAATACGTTGAAAAATCAAGTAGGCTAAACAAAAATGCAAACCGAATGATTGAGGTAATGCAACAGCCACTTCAGCCACCTCTCCTGTAGTATCCTAATTCAACAATAAGCAATATGCTCCACATTACTCATGTGCATAACCCAGTGACTATATACACTTCTTTACACAGAGAGATTATAAAAAACTGTTCAAAACTAGCTCTTCATTCAAACCATTACTGTTTGAAACATAAAATTCCAGTAGGCCTCCCGCTGAAGGAGATAGTGCTCTCTGTCACCACCCCGTTTAAGAGCCTTCACTGCCTCTATGCCTTGAAATTTCAAGGTGCAGACGTCGTGCCCAGATTCATTCAAATGTCTTGCTACAGATGATTTAATGTCGTGATTATGTATATTACTTTTGCGTTGATTTATTCTTACTCTCAATTCGCTTTTTGTTTTTCCAACATAACAAAATCCGCATGGGCATTTAAATAGGTACACGACAAACGTCGTGCGGCAAGTGATTCTCCCCCTCGCGGGGAATGATTTGCCAGTCCGCGGGTGTAGGAAGGAATTACCCTTGATCATTACATTACAATTAACGCAACCCCTGCAGGGGAAATTGCCAGGATCAAGATTTGTAAACCAATTGGTTGGCGCAGTATTCGAGTCTGCTCTCACCAGCGTATCTCAAGTTTGGAAATCTTCTATAGGCAAAAAGTAGAGGATTTTTGAACGATTGACCGATCTGTGAGTCGCTAGATAGAATATGCCAATGTTTTTTGACTATAGACTTGACCTCGGACGACAGGGGTGAAAAAGTCGTAGACAAGACAATTTGGTTTTCTGAAGTAGTTTCTTTCTTTTTGAAAAGTTCTCGCTCTATGATGCGTACCTTATTCAATCCAGATTGATCTTATCATAGCCTTTAGGAATGAAACGGTCGTACAAAATGTTGGCCTGACCTTCGAATTCTACTTCAGTGCTGCAAATTCTCCTCATACGTAAAAATTTACTATATGGGAGGCGTATATTACTATTTTTCATAGAGGGAGGGTGGTAGCTTTTTGAGTGTAAAAAGTTATTTCTGTCTGTGGGTTTCCGAAACACTGACGTCTGTAAGACCTGCCCCTTAGATCTAGAGACCTGAACATCGAGAAATGATATAAAGGACATGTCAAATTCCAACGTAAATCGTATGGAGTCAAGTCTAGAGTTCAGGAATTCATGAAATTGGTTAAGTTGTTCCACTGTACCGCTAAAGATAAAGGAAACATCATCAATATATTGGAACCAACATTTTAGACAGTAGTTAAAGACATTTTCAGAGGAATAAACAAAGTTCATCTAAAACTTGCCCATGAACAGGTTTGCGTAGTTAGGGGCAAATGGAGAACCCATTGTTGTACCCTTCACCTGGTGGTAGAAGTTATTTTAAAATTTGAAATAGTTCATGGTCAGCACACAGTGTGCCAAGTCCCATAGGAATGTCGCTGGACGCTCATCAACATCACAAGATTTTAAATAATGTTTAAAATCATGGCAGACAAGCCTAGGTCGTGGGCGATGTTGGTATACAGACACGTTACATCCATAGTGCATAACAGGTAATTGTCAGATACATGGACATTCATCAATTTGCTCAGAAAATCTGAGGTGTCTCTTAAGTATGAAGGCAACGTTCAGACGATTGGCTTTATATACCAGTCTACATATTGAGAGATGGCTTCAGTTAGAGATTGACAGCCGGCCACAATTGGACGCCCGGGAATGGTGCCTGCTTATTTCTTATGTATTTTGGGCAAAGTATAAAAGATAGGTTGTACGGAATGTGCTTGTAGTACAAAGTCAAATACATTTTTTGTTAATAGTTAATAATTATCTGACCTTCCACTATTCAGAATTTGTTTGATCATATTGAAGAAACAGTTAGTTGGATCACACGAAAGGGAGGCATAGAACTCCTGGTTTCCAAGTAGATTGAGAATTTCTTTGCGATATGTCGCCTTGTCTTGTATTACTAGCGCGCATCCCTTGTCAGCAGGCTTTATCACAATGGACTCATCCTCATTAAGAGCACGTAAAGCTTCGCGCTCTTTGAAAGAAAGGTTTGGATAGAAATGTAGATATCTTGTAAATTGATTAGTGCTGATCATCCTGATCAACCAGACGGCAGAAGGTCTGGACCGAGGGATTAAACATCGGGGGCATAAAAGTACTTTTCGGCCGAAAGTGTCTCTTAGCCGAATCATCCCTAGAAACTAGGGGGCACGGGGCTTATTGTAAAGAAAGACCTCAATTTAATAGATCAAAAAAACTTGAAAAGTTACATGTAAAGAGTGTCTAACTTTAACACCGCTACAGAGAATAATATGATGATCAATGGGAGATGTATCAGAATATGTGGTTCTTTGAAAAGATGGCACTGTTTGCACTACAGAATGAAACACTCAGAACACGTTGGCTATATTTCAGAGGTAATAGAATTGTTGTTGTTATTATTTTTATATTTTGTTTCTCTATTACCTCTGTTTTATTTTTTCCTTCTCAGGAAAAAAAACACACGTTAACAAAACAAACAACAATTGCAATTGACTTAATGACAATAACACAAAGAATAGTAATTCCCCAAATCAATGTGAAAGTGTCAATTAATTGTTTTTCCTGATTCCCTCAAGTTCTATCTATTTATTCTTATTATCTTGGGGTTTATTTCTGCTTTTAAAATATCTATGGGATTATCACTATATTATATTGATTTGATTGTGGGACTCTTATTTTGGAAAATGGGATTGACTTTTTGGATATTATTTTACTCTTAATTAAATGAGGGGATTATTGATTTGATTGAAAGTACAAGTATAAAAAACAACAAATATATCAATACACAAGTCAAGTAGTAGAACAACCAATTCCAAAAAAAATCCCTCACTCCAACCTCATCTTTAAATAACAGCATAAGTACAAACCACAGTGCTGCAGCGTGGACTCACGCGCACTCACAAAGATTTTTGTACAAGTCTTTCAAAACAACAAACCAACACAAAAGTGATCAGTCCAAGTATCTGGCTCCAGGGTAGTCAAAAAATACAAATCAAATAGAATCAGGTCTTGTCCTACCAGTCGTAGCAAGGCTCTTTCTGCTTGATCTCTCAGAGGCAGCCAGCAAATTGTTGGCTACAGTAGCTAGCAACCCGTAGATGACTCGGTAAGGCCTTCCAGTTCACAACACTCTAACACTGGTACTCAAAGAACCGATCGGGTGTAGCAGACGAAATCCAAGTCAGTTCGCTGGATTTTCCCCAGGGAATGTAGAAGAATTTAGGAGGGGAAAAAAAGGACACAGCTGAGGCAGCTAACAGTTCTCCAACCGTACTGTAGCAGAACTTCTTCGGCTAGCCAACCGTAAAAAAACAAACCAAGACAGGAAAACAAAACTTTCGCTTTAAGCAAAATAACAAATATTCTCTCAATCAATACTCATTCACAAAACAATAACATTTATTACTAGCTAACTAAATCATTATCTTCGTCTCTTTCTTTCTTCTCAGTAAAATCCTATTTGTTTTTCTTTCTTTCTACAGTAGTCTCTCGTCTCCCTCTAGTTCGGTTAGCGTCCCTTTCTCCGCGCGAGAGCACGCGAAACCCCAAACTTTCCCGCCTGCACCCCAAAAGATGCACATTCACCCACAGCAAGTTATCCCAACATAAAAACATGAAACAAATATGTACATGGATCCACAGCATCAACCTGGGACCAAACCACACCAGCATCACTTTTCTTAATCAACAAAGAAATAATAGCTCTTGTATATTACTTTTGTGAATATAATAGTTAATTATTTGTTACTCTTTATAAATAATGTAATTTTACATTTAATACATTTGTGCCCTGTAACCCTGGGTTACATAAATCTTTGTCATGAAGGGATCAGTGTGCCTCGATGGAACAAAAGAAAGACCCTTTGAAAGAACGTCAGTCTGTTCTGCACTAAGCGGTCTTTTGGATAGGTTTACCACGTTGGATACCTCTGTGCCCGCCCCCTTCGTCCTGCGTAGTCGGTGTTTCTTTCCACCCCTCCGCGTCAGTCTCTTCTTCTGTTTTGAGGCCGGTGTCCCCCCCTGAGATAAACGATTTGCGGTACCTGTGGATGCACTTTCATTTGCAGATTTGTCAGTTGAGAGGCCGCTGGAGAAGCAATCAGTTTGGCGTGTTGTGCTCATTCTGCGGGCAGGTGCAGGGTTGGAGAGCCACTGGTAGACATGGTCATTTTTGTAATCCATGGTGTCTCGGCGGCATTCTTGTCAGGAGTATACCTGGCCTCACTCGATCTGCCAAAACCACTTAGTGTAGAGCTCCACTATGGGGCAGAGCTCCATGATGTAGAATAATGGTAATGGAGATAACTCCAGTTCTATGAATGGAGCAGAGCTCCATAGGGTTGCTAGCCCAGCTCGCCTTATTTCAACCTGGCTGTTTTCAATAGTTTTGGGAGAATGAGCAGCGGGCTGGCACCCTCTTATACAGGGTACCTGCGATGGATACATGTAAGCTTGTAGTCCTAGTTGACTTTGTCCTAGTTGATCACAAGGAGTAGAGCTATGGGGCTCCGCTACACTCATAGAACTGGAGTTATCTCCATAACCATCAGGATCTATGTTCATGTGTCTCCACCCCTACATAGCTATCTATAGTAAGATGAGTATTGCTTTGATTGTATAATTGCCGCATCACATTCCCTGTTCCAATATTTCAGAAAAACACACAGCACACATTTGTAGCACTGTTTAGTAAGTAATATGCATTTGCATTTGTAGATGAGCAATATCAGAGCAAACAAAACTAGCTAGCCTAACACAGCTAGCACAAGAAGGAAGTATGTGTTAGGCGCACCTCCACACCCATTATTCTCATGAAGCCACTAGCGGGGAGCGAAGCAGGCAAATTTAAGTGAAAAAACAACACTGTAGTGGATCCTGGCCTTAACGACAGGAATCAACTGGCTGTGAAGTGCCACGAAAACCCATGAAGCGACTTGAAGCGTAGCCATATTCCTTTCGGCACCCACTTCCACCAATTGGACCTTGTCCACAGGCTGTGAAGCATTGCGAAGCTCTGCCCTTGGCTTGCTTTCTGCAGAGATTGTTTTGTCAACTGGTTGATTTTTTTACGCAACCCGCTTGCAAATTTGATAGACTGTGGGACACTTTCCAAAATAATAATTTATACGCAGTTTACCAGTAATCAGTACCCTGACTGCCAGCCCAAATTAGCCCCGCCCACAACTAAAATATTTTGGTCGGGAAGTTGGGTCTGGAGAACCTCGGTTGGGGAAAAACTACGTCCGAACAGGAGCTGTTCGGACCAATCAAATTGTCAGGGCGGGCTTTATACGATGATGGACAGTTGATCAACAGTAACGTAATCAACCACGTCACCAAAGTAGACAAGTTGTTGTTCCAGCATGTTTCTCATCAATGAACCACATTTGTAACGCATTAATTGTACATACATCTTAAAATTCTATTACAAAGTTCAGACACCAAACCCCTGGATTGCAAACAGGCTGAGAATGCTGGAAGATGGATGACACAAAGTTAGTCTGTTAGTCATTGAGAAGTAGCTTAGGCCTACAGGGAGTTGTAGCACCCCCTGCATGTACGTAATAGCAAAAATACAAATGTTGGGAAGCTGTTGCAACGGCTGTTGTAGGAACAAGCAGCCTTGTCTAAGTATAGCCTATGCCATGTTTATGAAGGCTACTGTGTCAGCTTTAAATCTGATGACAAAAGTGCAGAGGAGCAAAAAACGCTATGGTGACAGGCACTGAGAAATGTGCTTCTAGTGGAAACTGCCTCATGCCCAATTTAAGCAGTGGGGTGCTTCTCGGTGCTTTGCAGTCAGTGGATTCCAGCCATTAGTGGTACCACGGTGCCTTTGTGGTTCCTTTTCCGCACCCTCTATGTTCTCTAAAAGCTTCATTGACTAATTACCTGTTATGATCGTCAATACATTTATTTTACTTGTTGACACATTCTAAAACAGCATACACACAGAAACACATAATGGCTATGGAATGTTTTTGCATGAAACTGATGAAACTGACAGTTTTCTAATGTCTTCAGATACCTGACAACCCTCCCCAATATCAGAAGTACTACAGACAGATGAACAAGGTCAAGATTCATTGTTAATAATCATTTGAAGTGTATGTGGTTTAATAATTCAGCATCTGCAGATGTAAAAAAAAAAAAAAAGGGGTTGTGTTTATGCGTGAGTCACTCAATGATTATGTTTCAATGTAGGCTACATCCTATATGTTTGTCCTTGGTCGATGTGTGTTTTAGGGAGGGTTCCCTTTTAGTACACGTGACTGTGGCTGGATTGTAGCTGACTGTACGGCAGAAGGGCTGAAGTCAATGATGCTGCTTCAGGAGCTCTGTCCTTCTATCACAAGTCAGGATGCCACCTCAGAGCGCCTCTATGATGCTGTGAATGTGGTGAGTGACACTGAGCCCACAACTCTGTGACAATGAAGGCCAAACACTTCTAGAGTGTTGATTTCACTGAAAATTTCACTCTGAATAAGTTGAATAACAGAATGAGCATACTTTGTGAGATGTCGTTAATTTTCACACCCTGGACTTCATGTACCTTGTGGGGAGTCTGGTTCTAGTAGGAACAAACTGACACCATGCAAACAAGAAACACAAAATAATCAAATTAGGGACTGCACATCACTGTCCCTGGAAATGGAACGCATTTGGGTCCCCTATGCTATCTAAAGTAAATCATTATCTGTTGTAGTTGCTGAGTATGAGAAACACTGACGGTGGCTTTGCCACCTATGAGACTAAAAGAGGAGGAAGACTACTGGAACTCTTGAATCCTTCAGAAGTATTTGGTGAGTTTACATTATCTTACCTTAAGTAGACATGGCAGTAGGCAATATTTTGAGCCAGACTAACTATAGTAGAAGATTCAAGCTTGAAACTCAAGATTCAAGATTGAGGTCAGATGGCTGAGCGGTTAGGGAATCTGGCTATTAATCAGAAGGTTGTTGGTTCAATTCCTGGCCGTGCCAAATGATGTTGTGTCCTTGGGCAAGGCACTTCACCCTACTTGCCTCAGGGAGAATGTCCCTGTACTTACTGTAAGTCGCTCTGGATAAGAGCGTCTGCTAAATGACTAAATGTAAATGTAATGTGAAACTAGGAAATTATTCTGCACAGTCTTCATTGCATGTGGTGTCCTTACCATGTCATGTATTCAAGAATTACAAGTATTAACAAGAAAGATTTGAAAGATGCAATTAGAGTTTTTTACATTATAGCAGTATTCAGCAGGCAACAGACATGTTTCTTAGTTGCATTGTGGTAGGTAAGTTTAGTGTTTCGCAACATTGAAACAATATTTGGATGAGTCAGTCATATCATACATCTGAGACATTTTCAAATTGCTATGTAGCGGCGTGTGGTCATTTTTGGGGGGATTAGATTAGATTCAACTTTATTGTTATTGAACAGCACAGCACAGTACAATGAATGAAAGAGTAGTGCAAAGGGCAGTTTTTCAATGTATGAGCCTATTTCAGAATAGATATACTTGATTGATTCAACTTTATTGTTATTGAACAGCACAGCACAGTACAACGAATGAAAGAGTAGTGCAAAGGGCAGTTTGTCAATGTATGAGCCTATTTCAGAATAGATATACTTGATATGTAATCAAGTATTGAGGTATCGGGGCATCACCTTGACATTTGGTTTAGGAACCAAGGAAACCTTATGGGTAATGTATGTAATAATCAGTATTCTGAAGGAATTAATTTGTTGTAAGAGTAGAGCATATCAGATAACATGAGGGAATAAATTACGTAGTTTAAAACATTATACACAATGATCTATTGAAGTAAATGGACATATAATGAACACTACTGGATATGTAATTGTTTTAGTATTAAAGTTGGATAGCAAATTTAACAATTGGAACAATGGAAAGGTGAAAGCAGGAAGAGGGGGAAAGAATCCCGGCTTGTCTAAACTGGAAGGGTCTAGTGGTAAACTAACAACAGTTTGTTTTATGTGTAGTTTAATCAAACACACGATATAAATCACTTCATGCCAATTTAAGTAAGAAATATAGCTAGTCGGATATACTTTTGCCGGTGTTTTGAAGTTGTGGGTCAAAGCGGAGTCTATACCTTGCATATACTTCATAATGTATCTACACCACATTAATACATTGTTTTGTTAGTAGATTACAATGGAGTCATGATACCAAAATGTTTACTTTGATACCAATACCAAGTTTAGTATCACAATACTCGATACCAAAACGATACTTGAAACTGAAATTATACTGATTCGATACTCGATACTTAATAGATCCTAAACAGACAGTCTACTAGGGTTGATCACATTTTCAAATTAACAGCCAAAACGACAATGATTTTATCCACAGGCCATTTCCACTTAAATGTTACTCCGGCAACCTAACTTTTTTTGCCAGGGGCATTATGTTAACTACAGGCAATGGTATGTTCGCTAAATTTACAATGGGAGTGTGTCCTTTTTAATCGTCCGTTCTGTCTGAGCCACGTTACATGTAGCTAGCTCGTAGTCTACTTGCTATTTAGCTAGTGACTGTTTTAAAAAGCACAAAATGATACCCCAAAATAACTGTAGCTTAATATATATGTCGTTTTGGAACTTTGGAATGTTTTCTAATATGCTTGCTTGTCATGCTATTTACAATACAGTAGGGTAGGGCATAGGTACCGAGGCCCTGAAGTGCAAATAACAACAGCAAATCATAAAACACAACGGCAAATAGGAATCATTTCAACAAAATCATAAAACACAACGGCAAATAGGAAAACACGACAGCAAATAGGAAAACACTTCGACAAATCATAAAGCACAACAGCAAATAGAAAAACAAAAACGGCAAATAGGAAAACACAACAGCAAATATGAAAACACTTCAACAAATCATAAACCACAACGGCATTAACTTCTACCGAAAAAGGTAGGGCCTATCAAGTAGAGGACGGACCCTCCTGATTGGGCAGACGGACTGTCTGTCTTTTAACAGGAAGGAGAGGTGAGAAACACGGAAAATCTCCTAACATGAGTAATCGCGAAGATACTTTTGCTATTTTTATTAATTATTTTGATGCAGGGCATTAGGGCTGTCCCCGACTAAGATTTTCTTTGGTCGACCAAAACTTGACTAAAACGTGATTCTTATAATAGGCATATTCCTTTTTCAACCCAGCACGTTAGCATGAGTGAAGTAGGCTAGACCAACTTATGTTTTTCAGGTGGTAGGCTACATCATTTTCGACGTCGAACTATAAAAAATATACCGTTGTTGGCAGAGTTTGCATTCAAAATGTTTCGAGTCACCTGGTACTTTGTAAATGTAAATGTACTTTAATGAAATGCCACCATACCACAGATGTCTTTGCCATTTTGACTAATAACACAACAAAGTAGGCTATGGAAGAGTTTGTAGTTCTGCAGCCAAATGTGCTTGTGCCGTGTGCAAAATACCAAAACAAAACAAAGCGCAGATTAACGAAAGGGAAAACAGTAACACCTTTTCTTTAAAATTATATATTTTTTGAGTTGGTTTATTTGTCTTAAATCATATAATCTACAATTTCTGTTGAACATTTCGTTAATTCAGCAATGATGACACAAGCGGGAATCGGATCTCACACTGCCATATGGCAGCTCCACTAAAACAATCTTAGTCGACCAAGAGCATATCGACCAGAAAATCGACTAGTGGACCAAGTGGGGACAGCCCTACAGGGCATGCATACATACAACGTGATAGTTGATATATTGTCAACCAATCACAACATCAGGATGAGGAAACGTACTTTGAAGTCACGTTTGAGAGAAGCAGGGTTGTACTGAAGCAAAGACTATTTACAACTGGATGAGGTGAGACGTGATTCCCTGCATCAAAATCATTCTTAAAATAGCTAAAGTATCTTCGGGAGCACTCATGTTTTCAAAATAGGCGCTTTTCCGTGTTTTTCACTTCGGATGCGGTCTAGCAAGGTAGTGAGAAAGTACTCATTTCCTGTTAAAAGACAGACAGTCCGTCTGTCTAATCAGGAGGTGTCAGTCCGTCCTCTGCTAGATAGGCCATACCTTTTCCGGTAGAAGTTAATGCAGTTGTGTTTCATAATTTGTTGAAGTGTTTTCATATTTGCTGTTATTTTCCTATTTGCCGTTGTGTTTTAGGATTTGCTGTTGTGTTTTTCTATTTGCTGTTGGGATTTGCACTTCAGAGACACCGTATATTAGCCTGGTCCTAACCAGACCCTCGTACATTTCAGTTGTACAGAGGGTCTGGGATTGCTCCATTGACAAGCGTTAACTTCCTTGAAGGCGGGTACTCTGTTGAAGTTTAAAACTATTGGATCTGCCATAACCAATTGCTAGCATTCGCCTTTGCCAACTCCTTCACCTCTACTGTAATGGAGCTAGCTGCTGTACCTGGAAAATCAAACTTTTACCGAACCCATCTTTCTCCGCCGCCATTACTGAACTACAACTCAAACTAGCGCACAACATCAACGTCATCGTTCACAGCCACTCGCTCTGTTCGCTCATTGGACCTACAAAAAGTTGATTTGAGAAAACCGACTTATATGCCAAATTCCCAGACCTAGTACAGAAGCAAAATGAAAATTGAGCGGCAGTACGTATGAGGGCAGAGCCAGGCCAACTGTACATAGGCTACGTATTTCACCATCCTACCAGCTGGCTAGCCAGCTAGCTTATTCGCTAACCTGTAGTTTTTTGTACTCTACGTGTAGGTCTTGATGTCTGTCACTGAGGTGCTTGGCGAGGTTAGAAGTATTTCCTCCCTTGCGCTACACTGTTTTATAGCAACTTTTACAAATAGGCTTTGCAATGTTAGTTGGTTTGCCATCAGCGTCGGTTCTGTAGGCAAAGTAGTCCCACAGTAGACTTCAGAAGCCCATTTGACCTAAGTACCAAACATTGGGAAATTCTAATACCGAACTGTTTTTAACAAAAAATATTGAAATTTACCGAAATGTTGGTATACCGTGCAACACTAGATTACAATAAATTGGTAACCAAGGTTGACTGACTTATAATAACGTGAAAGCAAGTTAGATTAAATCATCAATGAAGTCAACACAGCAAACAAAAGAAGAATAGCACACATTAGCACACAACAATCATCCTATCATCTTTGTAGTGTTCATGAACAGTGTAGTCCTTGAGAGAAGTTTATACATCCATTGAAGGTCAGTTCTGGATAAATCAGTTTTGGAAACCTGAGTTTCTCTGGAGTAAGCATACCTGCAAACTTTTCGGCGAAAATCTGCGTTTTGAATGCGAAAATGTCAACCAAGTGAATCGTGTAGATCCGAAGAGTTTATATTTTTTTAATTGTGATTGGCCAAATGAATCGCGCAACGTATCACCAAAGATGTGAGAGGCGGTTAGAACCGAAACTGTACTGTACTGTAGCTAGTGGTATGTGCCAATGGAGCGAGTGGTGTGTGACAGTGGCTAGTGGTACGTACCAGTGGAGGAGTGGTACGTGACAGTGGCTAGTGGTATGTGCCAGTGGAGCGAGTGGTACGTGACAGTGGCTAGTGGTACATGCCAGTGCCTCCGCTGGTACATGACAGTAGCTACTCTTTTCACCCAAATAAAAGTACCCCCCGGACTAAAAGTACGCAAACTATGTCCATATGCTATCAAGATGTGTTCCTACTAATGCAATTGCGCATCTTTTACTGTCACTTGCAATCAGGAATCGAAATGGAAAAACTTCAACACTTGTAGTTTGGAAATACATAATCATTGTTAGAAAAAAAAAAAGGCTGTTTGGTTACAAATATAGTACAAGCACTTTTCCTCAAAAAACTTACAGTTGACATGACTCCAACATAACATGAAAACCACTAGCAAACAAAGCATTGCTAGGAATATACCTCAACACTTGTCATTTGCAAATACATAATCATTATCAGAATGTAAAAAAGAGGCTGTCTGGTTACAAATATAGTACTGGTACTTTTCCTCAAAAACGTAGTCGATATGACTGAAACATAACATAGAAAAAAAAAAGGCTGGTTAGAAATATATGGTAGTACTTCTCCTCAAAAACTTACAGTCAACATGACTGCAACATAACATGAAAACCACTAGCAAACAAAGCATTGCTAGGATATACCTCAACACTTGTCATTTGGAAATACATAATCATTATCACAATGTAAAAAAAGAGGCTGTCTGGTTACAAATATAGTACTGGTACTTTTCCTCAAAAACTTAGTCGATATGACTGAAACATAACATCGAAAATCTCAAAAAAGAGGCTGTCTGGTTAGAAATATATGATAGTACTTCTCCTCAAAAACTTACAGTCAACATGACTGCAACATAACATGAAAACCACTAGCAAACAAAGCTTTGCTAGGAAAATACTTCAACACTTGTAATTTGGAAATACATAATTTTTACAAAGCAAAAAAAGAGGCTATCTAGTTACAAACATACATGTACTAGTACTATCACTTTTCCTAAAACAGCTTACAGTCAACATGACAACCACTACCAAATAAAGCATTGCTAGGAAAATACTTCAATGCCTGTAGCTTGGAAATACATAGTTATAAAGCTGTCAAATAACAAACCTCAACAAACTTATAGCCGACACGACTGCCGTGCTGTGATATTTCTAATGACATCATCTCGCATCACGTCATATTCCGCATCTTGTGCGGCATACATTTAGGGAGTCAGGTGGCTGAACGGTGAGGGAATCGGGCTGGTAATCTGCAGGTCGCCAGTTCGATTCCCGGCCGAGGCAAATGACGTTGTGTCCTTGGGCAAGGCACTTCACCCCACTTGTCTCAGGTGAATGTCCCTGTACTTGCTGTGGATAAGATCGTCTGCTAAATGACTAAAAGTAAATGTAAGTACACCAAGCAGTGTGGGGACATTTGGTTTCCACAAGGGGGCATTTTGTATATAGCGCTCTTATAGAAACATATTCCACCCTACTTGCCTCGGTGGAGGAATGTCCCTGTACTTACTGTAAGTCGCTCTGGATAAGAGCGTCTGATAAAATGACTACATGTAAATGTAAATTTAGGCATATACATTACATAAAAGGTGTAAAATAAATTGACTTGATATTTCCTTGCTTCAGGCATCATGACGTCAAACAGAAAATCCAGTCTGTCAAGGTCACCATCTAACTCTAAAGTAGCCTTTATTTTGTCAAGTAGTTTGATACTCTGGGGATGGACATTAAATGTTAAGAACATTTTATAAAAAAATATGTTTCTTGATAAAGCACAAAATGAGTTTTCCTATTAATCTGTGAAGATTATTTAATGTAATGTCCGGATCATAAAGTCTTCTTGACATATGTACATTATTTGTATTTGAATTTATTTAGTTTATTTTTACAGAGACAGTGCACATTAATCAACGTTATAAGTAAAAGTGCCGGTTTTAGCCAGCCGGCTAATTTTCAACCGCAGTCCCTGGGGAAAGTTATTAAAAACGGTTACAATACAGACAATCATTGAACAATGAACACATGCAGGGCAACATAGGACAAGCAAGACATAGCATACAGATAGAGCAACATATAACAATAAGCAACAAGATAAAATCCATAAAAGCAACAAAGTGTTTCCACACCTTACAAGCCACAAACAACATGGAAAGCGACAATACACAGCTAGGGCTATTTGACAACATAGACTACTTTGGCAAACGCATGCAGTATATATTTTTGTTCAAACGTGTAATGGTCAGAGCAGAATCCAATGACTAATAAATTAATCCAAGGCACTTGTGGAATATTTTCTTAATAACCAAATGCATTAAACTTCCATTTTCTTCATTGGAAAGGAAACGCTTTGGCCTTAAAAGCCGCTTGAGTTTCAATAAGGTTCTGGGATTTTTCCACAGATACATCCGGCTTGACTTCTGTTCACAAGACACAAGTGCTTGATGTATTTTCTGTGAGGACAATTTTTTGCAGACCATCAGACACACAAGCCAATACAATAGTGTGTGGTTATTATTATTATTATTGATTACTATTGTTTAGTGAACCAAATTTACCTTGATCTCATCGTCACCAATGAGACCCTGCTCTCCATCTTGCTGCAAAACACTCAGTCCTACCCGTCAAAGCTCAAAGGCAAAGGTCTCTTGCAACCACACGGGTAAGGATCTCTGATGGCTTGCTCAGCGACACCAGCACAATCTGTGTGCAGCCATCCTTTGCAGTCTTCACACTATTTACATAAATTTATACTACTTTTCTATGTTAAATTATTTGAGATTTATGTTTAATATACAATTAATAGACACTTAAATTCAGTTACTCTGAGTAAAATAAGTTTTTACTAAGTCAATACGTGTGTACAAGTCTGCTTTACATTACCGTCACACCAACACATAATGTCGAAATTGACTACTTTGTATGGTAAGCTTGTAGTGAGACGTCAAAAGTATGGTTTAGAGTCTGTTAGCACAAACAGTTTAACTTATATTTCGAAAATAAAGTTTATATCCTGTTCTCCCATTTAAAAATGTTACGCGACAGTCAACAAAAATGCTGCAAGACACCCAATGCAACTGTTACGAGACACTTGCGTACCACTATCAACAGAACAGTTACTGTCATGTGCCAGTGGAGGCGCTCTCACATTCCACTAGCTACTGTCATGTACCAGCGGAGGCACTGGTATGTACCACTAGCTACTGTCACATACCACTAGCTCCACTGGCATGTACCACTAGGTGCCAGTAGAGGCGCTGTCACGTACCACTAGCTACTGTCATGTACCACTATCTCCACTGGCACATACCACTAGCTACTGTCACGTGCCAGTGGAGGCATTGACATGTACCACTTGCTTCACTGGCACATACCACTAGCTACAGTACAGTACAGTTTCGGTTCTAACCGCTACTGAAAATATGTTTTACTAGGTGCGTTCGACTTCATGCAGCGCCTGCGTTCGCCTTGAAGCTGAGAATGCCATTTGCTGCTTCAAGTCAGCCATGCATGAAGACAAACACACCTAGTAGAACATCTTTGGTGATACGTTCTGGAGTCATTTGGCCAATCACAATCAAGAAGACGGCAGTGTCTTCTTTAAAAAGCCCCTGGCTGCAGCTTTCCCTGGCTGCAGCTTTCCCGCGGGTGAATTCAACTTTTCACACTACCACTACCAGGCAGAGGCTGTTTATGGAGAATGTTGTTGTTGACATGTTTAACGTTATAATGGAAAGCAAGCTTGTCGGCTTGTCAGCTAACGTCAGATCAGCGAATTGTGTTGTTAGCCTAGTTTAATGTAAAGGATTTTGGCAAGGCTATCTCCTCCACTGCATTAGTATTGTTATCTGATTTTTTATGTATATCTTGTCGTAAGATATGAGCGAAATGAAAACAAACACGTAATGAAACAAGACCCATTGGTGTCTGGTTTAACGTTAATGAGTGATCAAAAGAGTATATAAGTATATAAGAGAATTTTAATTTGTTTTCTATTCCCCACCCGACCAGTTTTAAGGTTGTTTTGTGTTCAGGTGTTAATAAATGTTTTTTTTTTGTTGTTTTTTGGGGGGGGGGGCTGTATAAAATGTGTCACCTTTTTCAGCCCAGTCAGTGTGCAGGTATGAGTAGGGAAAGGCTGAGGAAGGTTGGCCAGTGGGCTGCCCACCCCCTTCCCCCCTGGGGAGAGGGAGACAGAGGGTCTTCTATCAACCCTCTGAAGCTCCTCCAGAGAGGCATTCTATGAGGCATCATATAATGCAAAGTTTGGGTTCTTGTGCTGATGTGGTCTGCGGTCCCATGTCTTACTGAGGTGATCACATTATCATAGTGTTGAAGGTTTGACTTGTGTTACAAGTTGTGTTACAACTACCTAAAATTGCAGTGTAGCACCCTTTGATTACAACCTCTGCAGCACCAGGCATGGAACAGGGAAGGCAATAAGAGGAGGTTAACTAAATACTGAGGATGGCTTCATTCATCTCTCCGTCTTTTATGTACTCAAAATGGCAATGTTCAAATGATCTTTTTCCCCGTTTCAGGTGACATTATGATAGACTACACCTATGTGGAATGCACCTCTGCAGTCATGCAGTCTCTGAAACACTTCCAGACGGCATACCCAAGCCATCGTGTTGAAGAAATCCGGTAATCTTAACCAGTCAGGAGAATTCTCTGAAAAGGGTGCAGTCATTTGTGCAATTAGTCACAATAAAGTAATACTATTGTATCTACACATCCAGTGTTTGACATCCTTTTT
This sequence comes from Hypomesus transpacificus, assembly GCF_021917145.1. Lineage (NCBI taxonomy): Eukaryota > Metazoa > Chordata > Actinopteri > Osmeriformes > Osmeridae > Hypomesus > Hypomesus transpacificus. Next base: position 14,484,884 of record NC_061082.1, on the reverse strand, counting down.
ACAATCCGCCTAATTGCAGCAATACAAATCATAGGCACGTAATATAACGACAACCACAGGGCTTTTCTTTTGTACCTATACAAAGCTAATGTCATACTTGGTTGTAACCTTTTCACACAGGTCCACACTGAGAAAAGGACTTGAGTATTGCAGAAAGGTGCAACGGCCTGATGGATCATGGGAAGGGTAAGTCTCAGTGATCTTGGTATTCATAGTTCACAAAGACAATGCTTTATGCTGTTAAGAAAATTGTCTCTCAACACTAGAAGCGCCAAGCCGATTTTAGCTACTAGAAGTGCAGTTAGGGGTTAAATTACCCCTGAATCGTCAGACAGGGACATTATTACTGACACGTAATGGTCGGTGGATGGCACTTCTTGCACGGAGCAAAGGCAAGATTGAAAAATGAACCTGCCTTTGTCAATCTGTCATTTATTTTCGTGTTGTTAGTTGATGATTATTTAATTAGAGCGTTTGTTGTCTAAACCTTCAATGATTCAGCAAAATCAATGTATTTATTCCCAGGTGTTTTGCATCTACCCCCCCCCCCCCGGTTAATGTAATAATCTAATAGCTAATGTAATATTGCACATATTTTCGTCCTATTTCCCCTAAAGCAATAGTTAGGTTGCTTAAAGACACATTACACTCATAAAGTATGTTCTAAATGGCATTAATGCTGCCAATTAATAATTGACATAACTTATTGTAAATGGTCAGTAGCCTAGCCTATCGATTAAGGTAGGCCACTCTGAAGCATGTACACTGCTTGCTTCATTTGATTTTGTTGGGCTAAGTATTCTGTAGCAAATACTAGAAATAAACTCACTTTTTATCAATTAAAACTACTTCAGCATAATAATGCACCTAAAATACAAACCTGAGAAAGGGCAGCAATCGCTATCGAATCAACAAACATGTGCAATTTAGCTAGCAGGGGAAGAATACAAACAACAAAAATCACCAGTTAACTTGATTTAAATTTGCAAGAACTATAGACTATACCAGGGGTCGGCAACAGGCGGCCCGCGGGCCAATTGTGGCCCGCCAGCGATTTTATTTGGCCCGTCAAAATATTTCCAATGATATATTTTTTATAACGTTTTTTTCCCCGTCGACTTTTATTTTGAAACCGGAAACTGGGTATGGTGTCATTAGATGTTGTCGACTTCATGCAGCGCCGGCGTCGCCTGCAGCCCGGTTGAATTGAAGTAACCAATGGCATTCTCAGCTTCAAGGCAGCCGGCTGTCGGCGCTGCCGTCGCTGCATGAAGTCGAATACACTTATTGACTTTTCTGAAGTATTTTTTCGCCATGTCATCGCTACCATATGATCGCTACACCTCACGGCTGACAGATCGCCTGAGGTGAAAGCACAGTTATGGTTAGTAATCATGGGCAGCGCTCTCTATGGCAGCGCTAGGAAGGGGCTAGCAGGTGCTTCAGCACCCCCAAGAAAGACCAAAGCACCCCGATAGCACCCCCCACGACATTGCTTATTAATTTATAGTTTCAGGCCCGGAATGGCCATCGGGAGAATAGGGAGAATTCACGGTGGGCCGCTTTGCCCGCTTATAAATTGGGCCAGAAGATCGCCTGCTTTCTCTTTGTTTTTTTCACACACCGAATAACAGGATATGCCTTAAGTTTGTTAAGTTACTGTGTGACTGAAAAGTAAGCTAATAGGCTACATTATGTTTTAATCTAATTAAGCGCATGATCAGACCGTGCATTAAAAAGTGCAGTTCAGTTGTCGCGCATGTTTCTCAAACACAAACCATAATTTATTGTTGTGGAGGGAGTTAGCTAGATTAAGCTGAAGCGAAAAAAATAAAATGGAAGGGATAAGATCCCAGGAGGAACTGAAAAAGCCAGGTAAAAAATTAAATTTTTGCTCGCATTAATGTGAAGTTCCGATTTCACCTCACATTAAAACCTTGACTAGGTCCTAGTAATCCTATTCTCACTTGATGACAGTATTTATGTGCACCAACGATGACGACCCACCACGTTGGGATGACAGTGACGACCATGTTGATACAGTTCGTTAACAGACCACCAATGGGCTCATGCACATGGTTTATTATCGTTAGCTATTTGTAGTAGACCTACCCATTCTCCATATAGGCCTAGTTGTTGCGAGTGCACGTATCGCAAGGGCACCTATAGCAGCGTCTAAATAGGCAGTAACCCAGACTCTGGCCCGCCGTCTAGTGGCGAGGAAAAATACTGGCCCGTGGCCCAAGTTACTTGCCGACCCCTGGACTATACAATAACAGGCTTAAATGAACTGACAACATAAGTTATACGACTTACAGTTCTCAAGGACACACACACGCTATCTCAACTGCGGTGTGAAGCACGTGTCCATGCAATTCTCCGACATGCACTCTAACAAACACTGCTGATAGACGGCCTAACATTTTGTACAGCCGTCCGTCCGTCATCTGCCGCTTGTCCGGGGATCGGGTCGCGGGGGCAGCGACCTAAGCAGTGAGGCCCAGACTTCCCTCCCCCCGGCCACTTCCACCAACTCTTCCTGGGGGACCTCGAGGCGTTCCCAGGCCAGCCGAGAGACATAGTCCCTCCAGCGTGTCCTGGGTCTTCCCCGGGGCCTCTTCCCAGTGGGACGTGCCCGGAACACCTCACCAGGGAGGCGTCCAGGAGGCATCCTAATCAGATGCCCGAGCCACCTCAGCTGGCTCCTCTCGACGCGGAGGAGCAGCGTTTCTACTCTGAGCCCCTCCCGGATGACTGAGCTTCTCACCCTATCTCTAAGGGAGAGCCCGGACACCCTGCGGAGAAAGCTCATTTCGGCCCCTTGTATTCACGATCTCGTTCTTTCGGTCACTACCCATAGTTCGTGACCATAGGTGAGGGTAGGAACGTAGATCGACTGGTAAATAGAGAGCCTCGCCTTTCGACTCAGCTCCTTCTTCACCACGACGGACCGATGCAGAGCCCGCATCACTGCGGACGCCGCACCGATCCGCCTGTCGACCTCGCGCTCCATTCTTCCCTCACTCGTGAACAAGACCCCGAGATACTTGAACTCCTCCGCTTCGTTCAGGATCTCCTCCCCGACCCGGAGATGGCACTCCACCCTTTTCCGGTCGATTACCATGGCCTCAGATTTGGAGGTGCTGATTCGCACCCCAGCCGCTTCACATTCGGTTGCGAACCGCTCCATTGAGAGCTGAAGTTCACGGCCCGATGAAGCCAACAGGACCACATCATCCGCAATAAGCAGCGACCCGATCCTGAGGTCACCAAACCGGACCCCCTCAACACCCCGGCTGCGCCTAGAAATCCTGTTCATGTAGGTAATGAACAGAATCGGTGACATACGGCAGCCCTGGCGGAGTCCAACCCTCACCGGAAACAAGTTCGACTTACTACCGGCAATGCGGACCAAACTCTGGCACCGGTCGTACAGGGACCGGACAGCCCCGATCAGGGAATCCGGTACCCCGTACTCTCGGAGCACCCCCCACATGAGCCCCCGAGGGACACGGTCGAACGTCTTTTCCAAATCCACAAAACATGTGTAGACTGGTTGGGCGAACTCCCATGTACCCTCCAGGACTCCGCGGAGGGTATAAAGCTGGTCCACTGTTCCGCGGCCAGGACAAAAACCACATTGCTCCTCCTGAATCCGAGGTTCGACAATCCGACGGACCCTCCTCTCCAGGACCCCTGAATAGACTTTCCCAGGGAGGCTGAGGAGTGTGATCCCCCTAAAGTTGGAGCACACCCTCCGGTCCCCCTTTTTAAAGAGGGGAACCACCACCCCGGTCTGCCAGTCCAGAGGCACTGTCCCCGATGTCCACGCGATGTTGCAGAGTCATGTCAACCAAGACAGCCTACAACATCCAGAGCCTTAAGGAACTCCGGGCGGACCTCATCCACCCCAGGGGCCCTGCCACCGCGGAGCTTTTCAACCACCTCGGCGACCTCAGCCCCAGAGATAGAAGGGCCCCCCCCGATGTCCCCAGACTCTGCCTCCACGTCGGAAAGCGTGTTGGTGGAATTAAGGAGGTCTTTGAAGTATTCCTTCCACCGATCCAGGACGTCCCCCGTCGAGGTCAGCAGCGCACCATCCCCACCGTATACAGTGTTGACAGAGCACTGCTTCCCCCTCCTAAGCCGCCGGATGGTGGTCCTGAACCTTTTTGAAGCCGTTCGGAAGTCGTTCTCCATGGCCTCGCCGAACTCCTCCCATGCCCGGGTTTTTGCCTCCGCGACCGCCAAAGCCGCGTTCCGCTTGGCCTGCCGGTACACATCAGCTGCCTCTGGAGTCCTACCAGCCAATAAAGTCCGATAGGCCTCCTTCTTCAGCTTGACGGCATCCCTCACCTCCGGAGTCCACCACCGGGTCCGAGGGTTACCACCGCGACATGCACCGACCGGCTTGCGGCCGCAGCTCCGGTCAGCCGCTTCAACAATGGAGGCCCGGAACATGGCCCATTCGGACTCAATGTCCCCGGCCCCCCCCCGAGACATGATCGAAGCTCTCCCGGAGGTGGGAGTTGAAGCTCCTTCTGACAGAGGGTTCCGCCAGACGTTCCCAGCAGACCCTCACATTACGTTTGGGCCTGCCAGGCCTGACCGGCGTCCTCCCCCACCATCGAAGCCAACTCACCACCAGGTGGTGATCAGTTGACAGCTCCGCCCCTCTCCTCACCCGAGTGTCCAAGACATGCGGCCCCAAGTCCGATGACACGACTACAAAGTCGATCATCGAACTGAGACCTCGGGTGTCCTGGTGCCAGGTGCACATATGGACACCCTTATGCTTGAACATGGTGTTCGTTATGGACAAACCGTGTCTAGCACAGAAGTCCAACAACAAAACACCACTCGGGTTCAGATCGGGGGGGCCGTTCCTCCCAATCACGCCCCTCCAGGTCTCACTGTCATTGCCCACATGAGCATTGAAGTCCCCCAGGAGGACGAGGGAATCCCCTTTCCAGCACCCCCCCCCAGAGACTCCAAAAAGGGTGGGTACTTTGAGCTGCCGTTTGGTGCATAAGCACAAACGACAGTGAGGACCCGTCCCCCCACCCGAAGGCGGAGGGAGGCTACCCTCTCGTCCACCGGGGTGAACCCCAATGTACAGGCGCCGAACCGAGGGGAAACCAGTATTCCCACCCCAGCCCGACGCCTCTCACCAAGGTTAACTCCAGGGTGGAAGAGAGTCCAGCCCCTCTCAAGGAGACTGGTTCCGGAGCCTATGCTGTGCGTCGAGGCGAGGCCGACTATATCTAGCCGGAAACTCTCTACCTCGCGCACCAGCTCAGGCTCCTTTCCCGCCAGCGAGGTAACGTTCCACGTCTCTAAAGCTAGCTTCTGCAGCCGAGGATCGGACCGCCAAGGCCCCCGCCTTCAGCCGCCGCCCGTCTCACACTGCACCCGACCCCCATGACCCCTCACGCGGATGGTGAGCCCACTGGAAGAGGGTCCCACGTTGTCTCTTCGGGCTGTCCCCTGTGTCCCGACCGGGCCCCATGGGAAAAGGCCCGGCCACCAGGCGCTCGCCATCGAGCCCCGGGCCTGGCTCCAGGGGGGGGCCCCAGTGACCCGCTTCTGGGCAGGGGCAACTGAGAACCATTGTTGTGTTTCTTCATGGTTGGTTTTTTGAGCCACGCTTTGTCTGGTCTTTCACCTGGAACCTGTTTGCCATGGGTGACCCTACCAGGGGCATGAAGCCCCCGACAACATAGCTTCCAGGATCACTAGGACACGCAAACCCCTCCACCGCGGTAAGGTGGTGACTCAAGGAGGGGGCACAGCCTTTTGTACAGCCTGATTTCTGATACCGTGGCGGCATAAATTTAGCCACGGAGGAAACACTGCACTATATATTATCATTCCAGGTTAAGAATACCAATGGAGGCTGCGTTGGAAATCGAAAATCAAACTTTTTTCAGCATTTTGAGTGAAAATTTCATTTGCATTTGTACAGGTGTATTCGTGCGCGTCGGGCTGGCCCTCGCAGCGATAGTGGCCACTCTGTCCATTCGCGCACCTCACAGTTGCGTATTGATCAGACAAGAAGACATGCTTTTCAACTAGGCCTACTATTGATCAACGAGGGTTCGGCTGTAGCCTACTTGAAACATACTATTGAGAACATATTCGCTGACATGCATTGCACTTTTTTTTGCCTTTGGCGCTCGGGATTTCTCATTGGCGCTTGGAAAAACGGCTTTGGCGCGCGCCAAAATGTTCTCCATGCAGGAAAAACCCTGCCTATAGGCTTACTTGGTGTCAGCCTATATGTTGATGCTTAGCCTATTCAATTTAATAACTTTCTGAATGACAAGGCAGGCTGTGTAGCCAATGTGTGTTTTGGTTTTATGTAGGCTATTACTGTAACACTGGGACTCCAGTTTCAAGCGTGGATGGTAGGTTATGCAAGGGCAGTAGCGCATTTAAAACAAAAGTTGCATTTGATAAATCAAGTAGCCGGCCTATCTACTACAGTACACCTAGCCTGACAGATACTTTAGAATAGCCTATATTTGGATCCCTTTTATATATACGGAGTAAATTGAATAAATTGGCTCATCTCGGGTATTGCAGTGTCAATTTCTTTTTTTTTGAGCTGGTAAACAGTGAATGCATCTTGCAGGCTGTTTTAAAGGAGCAATATCATCCCCCTTCTAATGATTGATCGCGTAGTGAATCAATGCCTTTGGTCTCAAAAGTTCCTTGCTGTTGTCTAGCTTACTCATTTATTAGTTATGTTTATCCGCTTTACAAAACATATTTGCCTTTTATGATTACAATTATTGTTCCTGCTATGTCATGACATAAGAATTGCGCCTACCAGTCAACACACACGCCCATGTGAACTAATGCATAGAATTCAGTTACATTTTTGTCATTTTGCACATAATTATAGACTATATATATAAACTATACATATTTTGCTAGACATATCTTATTTACACTATATAACCGTTGTCTGAATTACATAGTAATTGTGCCAGGGAACCCTTGCGACATCTGCTGATAGAAAGGTGAATTGCAGCCTTGAAAGGCAGGGGAAGAAATGGCAGAATGCACAATTAAGCCAAAACAGTTTAGCCTTAAATTAGCTTTCCCAGGTGTGAATTTTAACATTAAAAAATACTGGGTGAAACAATCTAGCAAAAAATCAAGAAAGCAGGGTCCAGGAATTGTATTGAGTGCAAAGATACAATTAGTTTTCTCTTAGGAGGGCAGCTCTTCTAGTGTTACAAACATTGTGTCTCCTCAGGTCTTGGGGAGTGTGTTTCACATATGGAACCTGGTTTGGGATTGAGGCCTTTGCCTGTATGGGTCATACTTACAAACATGGGTAAGGACCCCTCTCAACACAAGTACCACGCGCACATGCATATACACAACCTCTCTTTAACTTTAGACCAATTACAACAGACATGTAGTGAACATCATAGTTTTAAGCATAATTGTCAGTTGATGATCTTGTCACCCCCAGTAGTGTGTGTGGGGAGGTACAGAAGGCATGTGAGTTTCTGCTGGCCAAGCAGATGGAAGACGGAGGCTGGGGAGAGGACTTTGAGTCGTGTGAGCAACGCCGCTATGTCCAGAGTCCTAACAGTCAGATCCACAACACATGCTGGGCCTTGCTAGGCCTTATGGCTGCCAGGTAAAGAACTCAACGCAAATGTAATAATTGATTCATTCTATACATCATTTTTTGTCATGCGCAATACTTTGTTAGATAAGTAATTATATCGCTTAAAAGTGAAACGATGCAATGTTGACAAACAAACAGGTCTCTGTAAAAAGAAACTACAGCAGACAAAAATAGCAACTAAAGGTCTTCCTCTTGAATGGCAAAATGTAACTAAAGCCTGTCCTCTCAAAGGGAAAGCCGTCACTTATCTCCTTTCACTGGCAAGCCTTCAGCCTAGGGGAGCAGGCACAGTACAATTAGCAATACAGGTTAGCTGCTTTGCCAAACTTTGGTGCTCACCTCTCCTTGCTTCAGTTACCACTACACAATTGTTTTTATACAGTCTATACCAGGGGTCCCCAAACTTTTATCTGCGAGGGCCAGATAATTTTCCTTTCTTTAATGTGGGGCGGGGTCGGAACAGAAAACTACTTGGGCCGGAGTAACTACCAGTATTATTGTGGAGATTTTATTATGATTTTAAATTTATTTATTAGTACTGTCAAACGATTAAAATATTTAATCGCGATTAATCGCATTAATGTCATAGTTAACTCGCGATTAATCACAATTAATCGCACATTTTTGTCTATTCTAAATATCCCTTGATTT